>NC_072740.1:47140968-47513468 GCF_026930045.1 Uloborus diversus | reverse complement strand
AAGAAAGTTTTCACACTGAAAGCAAGGCGTCATAATTATTAGAACTTTAATAGAAACTTTAGCTTCAGAGAGTTTATCGACAGTTAGAGTAGTTTGAGTTTCTTGCTCACCTCCCCCCCCCCCGCTGGACACAGTAGCAATTCTGGCTGACAGATTAGTTCCCACTAGACTCCAAAAACAAACGATGTATTATGAAACTGAAATACATATATACGCATTCATTTAAAGCACATACGACGATGCAATAATAATTTTTAAAAGAACCTTCCCCACTGCTCACGAACTAACTTTTCTGATCTGACAGAGGTAGTCTTCATCAGACTCCAATAATAGATGATATATTGTTGTTTGTAACTGGATTACACAACATATACATTCATTTGAGGGATATTATTCGTACATTCTTGTCTAATTATTGCAAACAAAGATGCGATTTTTAAATATTAATGTGAAGGAATGAATATTAGGCAGCTAATAAGCAAACAATCAACACAGTCATGCATCCTAGGCTCTGATACAATAATAATAATAATAAAACCTCCCCCACCGCTCACGAACTAATATTTCTAGTCTGACAGAGGTAGTCTTCCGTCAGACTCCAATAACATATGATTTATATTGCAGTTTGTAATTGAATTACAAAATCTTCTCATTCAATTAAAGCACATAATTCGTACCATCTATTCTATTACAAGCGAAAATGCAATCTTCGAATATAAATGTGAATGAATAAATATTAGGGTGATAATAAGCAAACAATATACATAAAAATGAATAAATAAAGGTACAATAGTAATACGTAATGAACACTTTGAAAAAATTCTGCAGCAACTGACTTTTTGAGGCATGAAAAACCCTTACAAAATGAAAATCCAACTGTAGAAGATTAATACATACATCTAAATTACAGAGAGATTCATTCGACCTTAAAGCAAATAGAGAAATAACAACAAAATACGCTGTTTATCTTCTTCGAAGCCGTTTTGAAGGTCCAGGTTCTCCCAGTTCAGAATCTGTAGGGGGTAGAAAGAAGCTGTGGTCCTTTAATTGTTCATCTCCTAGTTGCGGTAATTCCAAAAGCTCCTGGAACAAATTATCTTCTTCAGCAGTATCATCCAAAGATGAAATTTCTGCAACATTTTCATAATTTGTGCCACTGCAGTGTTTGCACGTGCTGGAGCATTTTAAACCTGCCTTTGACAAGAACAGGCTCCAGTACAGTTTTTCTTGCAGGTACAAGGTACAATCTTCAAAAGATTCTGAGTAACTGAATCTCTTTTCGTGTCAACATGCATTAGACCTTGCGTCCTGCGTTCCCAACCCCATTTCTCTGGATCAATTACGTTGCCCAACCAACTTTGAATTTGGTAGAAACGATATGAGTAATAACGTCCAGCATGCCCCCTCCCTCCCCGCACGTTGGAGGTACCCCTACAAAATTTATCTTAGCCCTGTATACTAGTTTTATAAAAAGATTAAATTGCAAAGTATCCAAAGATAGGTTCAAATACTTTACGTCACGTGTGTATAATATTTGCAAAATGTTTTCTCCAGCTGCAGCTAAGGAAGGCATCGTGATGACAGATTGGGTCCATTAATACTTCAATGCTTCCTTAATTTCAGGAGGTTTTTTTTTTGACTATTTTGTACAACTTAATTTTGCCTTGGCCAAAGATCGCCGTAGTCGTATCGCATCCACTAGATGCATGGATGAAAATAATATTGCTGGGGTCAAACTTAAAAGATTTATTGGGGAAAAAAACAAATCACAAGCATTCCCTCTTCCAGGTTTTAAAAAGAACAAGTTGCTGAAAGGCTGTCCTAAAGCTGTCATCAGTCCTCTCGCTCACTATAACAACCTTTTCAATTTCTTTTGCCTTTGAAAGAGCAGTAAGTGAGTGAGTCGGCATCATCTTGAGTCTGCCTGACTTCAATGCCACACTCTTCGAAATATGTCTCAAGAAATAGAATAAGACAATTCTTTTTGTTATAATTTGCCAGAAATCTTTCTTAAGGAATTTAGTTAACATGTTAGGTTCAACCATTACTTCAAGGGAAGAGATTGATTGCTCATTGATATAGCATTTGTGACAGGCAGTGTGAATTGTCACTTCTTTTAAGAACTTCAAAAAACGCCGATGTTCTTCATTTTGCCGTTTTGCGCTGCATCTTTGAAGATTTTCTGTTCCCTTCTCCTTCACAATCTTTATTTCGCATTCATGCAAACTGATTTCGCAAATAATAATGATAATAATAAAAAAAAAACACCTTGATCAGGCGTAATCATTTCTAGGAAAAAAATTGTAATTCAGAACACACAAATTGATAAAACATACTCTCGCTCAAACCCTGAAGTGACCAACATGAGTAGCTATTGAGTCGATTCATCTCATTTGGAGAAAAAAAAAGGGGGGATGGAATGGGGGTGTTTTGTTTAAATTAAAGGGAACGGAGGCATTTGCCCTCAGCTGTGAAAGACAAATGTTTTCCAAGGTCGGACTGCCGGCGTTTCTCCTATTTTCCTCCGTTATCCGATGCGCTTTCACGCACTTCGCTGAAGGGGTTCAGAAAAAGTGTGACTTTCAAGAAGCTGTAACTCGCTTGCTTTTCATGCTACAAAAATGTTGTAATGACAAAAGTTGAAGGAAATTTAATCCTCTTTAACATTTGTATTGGACGTTTTTTTGTAATTTTAACCATTTTTGAGATATTTTGAAAATACTACAAAAAGTCACAAATTTTTGGGGGTTTTCGGCCCCCAAAAGTTCTCCCGAGGTCTTTCATGTTGGATAACTTGGTTTTTTCATATTGGCACTAGTATACACAAATTAAAAAAATAAAATCTTTGACCCCATTTTTTGTAAGGCAAGCCCGTTTTTTTCTACCTATTGATTGGACTATTAATAGTTTCAGTTACAGTTGATAGTTTCGGTAAATTAGTCAAAATTATTAGCTAAAAAAGAAATGGGAAACACTCTGAATGGATGCGTCTGTTTAAAGTGTGCTATGGAGGAACTATCTTCATACTGGACTTCATCCCCAATAATAATTCCAACATCCTCTGCAACAGGCCTATAAAAACTCACTATCGCTATTCGTTCTTGGAAATTCAGCATTTTTTTTTCTTATTTGTAGTATCAACTTCCAAAATTATACCTACGTATAACTTTATGGTTTACTTTGATGTAAATTTTACAAATACATAATCACCAGCTTTAGCAATTTTTGTAGCTGAACTATCAATTCCTACCTAGATCATCATAGTTGTCTTGCATTTAACTAATACAAATATTTAATCAGAGTTGCCTTTGATTTTAGAATCCTCATTATTATAGGGGGACCCGCTTGCCCCATAGGGAAGGAACACACTTACACCTAAGAGTAAACCTTTACGGGGTAAGAGCAAAGCTTACGGGGGGCGTGGAACCCATCCTCTTAAACACTTACGAATAATATTTTATAAAAAAAATCTTGTTGCAGTATGAACCTTAAATTAAACTATATAGGGAAAAATAATGATCATAAAAAAAATTACAAAAACTCACGCGGAAACACTTCTTGGAAAAATGTTGCCTGAACTCGTACAAAAAATATTTTTAGAATGTGTTTTTGACTAAAAGCTATGACCTAGAAAAAAATTCCACGAAACCTAAATATATGCAAAACCAATCACTTTGAACAAATTTATCATGATCAGTGTAAAGAAGTTCAAAACCTTAACCCATATTTCAGTTTAAGGTGAGTGACCGACTTCCCCCCTAGCGACCCACTTCCCCCAACCAACTCTAATTATTTTTTGTTTTTGAACTTAACATTTCGTTTTTTGAACATAACATTTCATTTTTATAAGTAATAATAATTTGCGGATAATGTTTTTCACATTTTACGAGTGATTTCAACATAATGAGACACATTTGGAGCACTATACTCCAAAGGTGACCTTCAAGCTACAGATATGAAATTGTATTATAAAAATTGTTAAATTATATCTTACAAAAACTTTATATGTGCTACAGATAAGTGGGAAATTTAACTTTAAAAAAAATCAGCCTAATACATTTAACCAGAAAATTAAAAAAGATCATCAATGCCTTTTTATGGTCACCTTTGACCACTTACGTTGTTTGAATCAATTTGAATATGAACACTGTAATTTTAAGTTTTTGCCTTGATCTTTACTAACTTGTAAATCATCTAAACGAAATTAGAAAGGCAATATAAAGAAAAATCTACGCCTTTTTTGTATCAGAATAAAATGCTTCGACTGCAGAAATATTTTTTATTAGTAATGATAAATTATTTAATCACAACTACATCTAGGATTTATTTATTTATTTATTTTTTAATTTTAAAGATGAAAAAGAAAGAACGCAGAAAGCAACTGACAGTTACTGACATAATTGCCGTTCTTGTTACATTTTGCAAGACATGTTTCTGACACATCAGCGTTCAAAAAACACTTGTTTCATCAAAATTGATTAATTTAATCATAAAAAATAATTTTCGCTAACAAATTTGTTAGAAAAACTAGAAATGTTTAGTTTTTCGAATGAAGGGGTTGCTATAAGTGTCATTTATGTTGTTATTTTTTTTAAATCTTTCAATTAATTATGATTAAAAAAATAATAATGAATGACTTGAAGAGATACATGTTTTAATTTTAAATTTTTACGTGTTTCCTTTTTAGTGAGAGGGGGAGAGGTTGGATGTTTTTAAAGAATTGCATCTTTTTTAAAACTCTCAGCTCAAAAACTCGTTTGTTAAAATATGCATGCGGAACAAGATTAGTTTATTCCTACCTCAAACTAACTAATATATTTCTTTGTCAACATTAATTAAAAACAATGACTCTTAAAGTACGAAAATCTTTTAAAGTGTTGCATTAACAATAAGTTTCATTTACAAGTCATGTTATTTATTTTTTTAAACACCATTTCATTGTTCCTTTGTCAAAGTTCGGTTAGCAAAGTTTTTTTAAACCTTGTTATATTCTTTGTTTAAAAAGTTTTTTAAACAAAGGGGAAGAATTTTGCATTCCTTCTGACTGTAATATTTTTTTTCGAACTTAATATGTTTCTTTTCTGTGTCTATTTATCCGTAATCTAGTTTCCGTAAACTGCAACGCGAAGAATTTAAAACTAATCCTTTTTTCAGAGCAAAAATTATATGCATACATGCAATTATACCCACAGCTAAGTTATAACAACCAGAGACTGCAGTTTGTCCTTGGTATTGTCCTATTAGTCTGGGATAGTAAATAACCGAGATAGAGGCAGGTGTTCTATCAGGAGGTAGTCTAGTTTGCCATCTTTGACGAACTTTATGACTTTTTTGGGTGAAACAAAAATATGTGCGTGTAACTTACTTTCTTCTGAAAGTTCATAGTTAAGCTCAAAAACTCCCAGAATAGCTCTGTAGAAGTGAGATTTCTTCCCTTTCTTCCTAAATTGACATGGACTATGCCATACATAATTAATGATGAACTAAATTACGAAGTTAAACATTCAATTGTGTATCTTTAATAAAAATGAATCGCATGTATTTATTTACTCACTTAATTTCAAATTTCGTTGAACACAGGTCAACTCTGTATAATGGGTTCTTATGTAAACCTACAACAAAATTTTTCACTATGTTGCGCTGAGGAAAATCAGAAAGCTAGGTAACCACAGAAATTTAGCAACTAAGTGTAAAATGTGCTAAATAATGTATAATAAATTTCCGATCACAAGTAAACGACTACTATTGAAAAATAGAAAACGTACTAGAAGTGAAGTTCAACATTCGTAACGCAACAACTTTTAATGCAATAACTTTTAATGTAATACGACCCTATATGCTAGGCAGAACATTTTGAAAACGGCAAGCAGGAGTGAAATTATTATTACTTTTTTTTTTTACTTCCTTTTACAAAAAAGGGAGTATTGTATTCGCGAAAAAATTTTCACTTAAAAGTCGACCTTAATTTCCATTTTACCCACCTCCGAATGTATATTGAGTTTTTTTTCGACTCGACCACACGTGAATAAGTGACTAAGAACGTATAGACACGTGAAATATCCATAATGACGATTCCCGAGTTAATTACAACGAATTTTCTCATGACATCTGTATGTACGTATGTATGTGCGGATGTATGTCGCATAACTCAAGAACGGTAAGTCCTAGAAAGTTGAAACTTGGTACGTGGACTCCTAGTGGGGTCTAGTTGTGAACCTCCTCTTTTGGTTGCATTCGGGTGTCTCTAAAGGGGTCTTTTGCTCCTTTTTGGGGAAAAATCATTGTTAATGTCGATGTAAACTCAAGTGGTGTTATAATTTGGCGGACACTTGGCGATATATCTCCAGTCTTTTGGTCGCTAAGTTTTTTCGTCAACTTAGCGACAAATTTAGCGATTTTTAAAAAAAAAAATTAAAAATCTGTTTCAATTTGACCACTGTTGGTGATATTTTTAGAGTAAACTATTGAATCACATTAAATCTGCCAGTAATGGGAAAAATGACTTTAAATTGGAGTAAAAGGAAGTCATGTGATGCACACATCAGCTCGTTTTATATCGTATTACTGCAAGTTCATAAGGTATGGCGTGTTACGATTAAAATTACAAGTACCTGAAAAGTTTTCAGTAGGGAAGACCGGGGATGGTTGGCTATGGGGACAGGTAGACTAAGCAACAATAACTCGTAACCATCGCGTGATTTTCATTAACTAATCACGAGCGTCGATGCCTCCCCATGACCCACGAACTTGTGCGGAGTGAGCCGCGGCAGTCGCGAGGCGTTCTTAAGTGAGATCACATGTTGTGTTTTTGTCTCGGTAAGTATTTTTTTTTTTTTTGTTCTAACTTTTTTTGTTATTGTGTCTGTAAATCTGTTACAAACAATGTTGTTCTTATGCCAAATTAAAATATAATAGTTCTATTATATATAACACATTATTGCTTCTATGTTCGTGCCCGAGTTTGCATATAATGAGCAGGTAAAATTCAAAATGGCGTCAGGGGCTGGTTCATAAATTTTGTTCGGGGTAGGTAGACTAATGATGATGGTAGGCAAAATAATTGATTAGCAGTATATTACAATAATTCAAGTAACAATTAAGGTTGGAACAGAAAGTATACAAAGAATTAATCTTACTTATTGTTATTTTAAAGTTTTTTTTAATCTTTAAAATAAGACAATTAAAAATTGTTACATTTATCAAAGTTCTTTATGAACGGAGAATGGATCTCAAATTTACGTTTGTTTACTTTAGATAAAAAGTTTCAATCATTTAGTAAATTTTTCTGTTTTATTTTATACTAATCCTCTTTATTTACACTAATTACTGCCAAGGTCAACCTACCCCATGCATATGGTCAACTTACCCCGGACATGGGGTAGGTTGACCAAGCGTCAGGGGTTTATAAAATCGGCTAAATAAGTATTATAGTGATGAATTTATGTGTCATATTATAGTGTTTTAGGTACTTGAATAGTTCTTCTATCTGTAGCAATTGTTGTTTTTCTCATATTATGTTCAACATCAGAGATATACAAGCTTAAGTCAAAAGTAGTCAACCATCCCCGGTCTCCCGTGGCTAAGAAGTATATATTAACTATTTTACCGATAAACGTAATAAACATTGAAACAAAATGGCCAAATGGATTTTCCTTATGTATAAATTTTATTCCCAAGAAAATTCAGGGACCATCATTAAATAGTAAACTTAATTAAATCGAAAGATTCAAAAAAAAAAAAAAAAACTGAAGTTCTGTTGTAAAAACTATCATGCAATCATCATCATAATGGAGTTGTATAATGAAGTTCATTAAATAGTATTTTATCTCGAAAAGTTTTCTTCGATGCAAGAAAAGAACCGATTGCTAATGACTCCTTCTACACTTCCTGATAAGTGTTGTCTGATGGATCTGTGTCAGACAGATATCTGTCAGAGTTCTCAGACAGCAAACATAAAGAATTTTCTTCGTGTTTAGAAACTGCGAACAATATTATGCTGATCTCAGATCAAGGTCATAAAATCTTTTCTGATGTTTCCTTAACAAAAAACGTTTTTCTATGACGAGTTTTTAAACTAGTAAGTAAAATCATCTAATATTATTTTTTTTCTTTTCTTCAACATTAAGATTTTTAGTTTTTGGTATAGAGCATTATTATTGTTTATATTATTTTGTTATTATTTCTCTTACACCGAAAAAGCAATTTGTTCAATCAATTGGACCCGCCCAAACACAATTTAGCAATATCGTTTAATATACATATTTTAAATAAAATAAATGCAGATTTTTATAATTTTAAAATGCAATTTTTAGCTCACTTTGTATAGTGGTAGCTCTGTTTTGCTGTGTCTTTCAAAGGTAACGTGATATTTAAATCATGTAACACAAAACATTTTAAAAAGTCATATTACCGTAGACAGGAGTTAAATAGTATTGCTAATTAACCAATTTCAGTTTATTTTATTACTGCCAAATGATATTTATATTATCATCTTAAAACTATGGCTGCTTTGTAATCGGCAAAGGATTTCCCCAACTTGCATATGTTAACTGAACTTGAAAACTGCCGATTTTGTAAATTTGGGAGTTTTTGTAAACTGTGTAGTTGTCTGAAACGCATTACCTCAAGCTTTACTACCATTCTATCATACACGTATTTTGGGACAATATTACTGGCACAAAATCCTTTTATTTAACTAATTATACCGACAGTTGGGATTTTTGCGTTCCTAATTGTTGACGTACACTTTGGGTGCTAAATTCACGCGTTCACCCGTGATGAATAGCTTTTATCTATTTATAAATGATGCACTTCGTTCTTTTTTTTTCAGTCTTTTCTGCAGTTTCATAGCAGCCTGACAAAAATATATATTGTTTTAATACTAGTTATGTACAGAGAGCCTGCGAAATTCCTTTAGCACCCCAATTATTTCAAAAAGGCAATAGTTATAGTCGTAAAACTTGGGTCTAGGAAACGTCAAGTTGCCATCCCCTACGGGAGCAGGTCGCTTACAGTACCATCTGGTGACAAACTTCGGAGTTTGTGTTTTCATCTCAAAAACAGTAGAAATGCGGAGAGAAAAAAAAAATTAAAGACTAGGTTGTTTAGCATCATAAAATGTGGAAAGAAAGACATTTTCCGCACAAAAATGTTTAAAATAGCTGGCGTAAAATGCATTGTTCGGGTACGATAATGACGTAGAATGGCATACATATTCACCTGACCTGAACCCTTATGCCTTTTTGGCAAGAATACATCACACAACGAGAATATGCAACGTTTTCTCCAACGATCCAGGAACTTTGAAACCGTATTGTTCAAATATCATGAGCATGTCAAATATCATGTTGTACAATCTGCAGCAGGAAATGCATTCCCATGTCCAGAAATGCATTTGTGCTGGAATACACCATTTTGAGGATTGCAGATAGATGAAGATTATTTAAGCAACGTGCAGTATTTTTTAACGTGATCAAACAAAGCTGCATTTTACGCCTACTATTTTTTGTAGCTTCAAAAGAGATGTCAATTCTTACTAAATCGATGATAATAAACAACTTCGTAATTTGCCAACCGATGACGGTGTATGTTGTTTCCTAACGTAGCACATGGCAATTTTACTATTCCTAGACCTAACTTTTATGGCGATGGCCGTTCAGAAATTATTGGGCAAAGTAACGGTTCAGCGAGTACCTTGTTTATTTATAAATACTAACATGCGTATTTGTGAAGTGACTAAATTGAACTTCTAATAAAATGTTAAAACCGAAAAGAAATATTGGTAATTTGAAATTATACTACGTAGAAAGTAGAATCGTTATAAATCGGGAGAAAAACAAGAACTGTGGGAGGGTTCCGGACCCCTAGACCCCTTACTTGTGTGCACTACTGGTAATTACATGTATAGTGTGTCTCATAAAAACTACCCAATAGAAAAATAAAACGAAAGCATTGATAAAAGTCACCATTTAATTCATTCAGTACAAAATGCAATATTTTTATGAACTGGATTACAACTGCATATAAGATGAGTATCTGGATGTTTTTTTTGTATAACTGCTGTCTTTCCTATTTGTCTCCATTTTTAACTTACTAAACTTTGCGTCCTTGGTCTTTCTCTCTGCTTCCCCATTAACTGTCGGTGCAATCTTTCATACCGCAGAAAGTTTCTGATATCATAGAAGTTTTGACAACGCTAATGCTGTGATTTATGACTACCGGAACTTGATAGCACTTCTACCTTAGACATCTAACTAAAAGTAATTATCATATTCCACAGGTAAATAGGAAATTAACCCCAGAAATTAGTATAATTGCCAGTCATAAAAGCTACTGCGTTCCTTGCGTTTGAAATTGTATGGTTCCTTACATTTCTGTGCACAGTATATTATAAAACTATAATGACAATTTATTTTACGTCGTCATTGTGTTTTATTTTTTTAGTGCCATAGATTTATTAATATTAACGCACCTTTTTATTTTATTTGTATGCTAGTTGTTCTGTGCGAAACATTCTCGTTCGAATCCCTACTAATTACTATGTAAAAACACTAGATGCAGAAAATTTAAAAATTCGACAGGTAGAAAATTAAGAACTCAAAAACTTACGAACTAAATGCAATGATGACGTTCCACTACTTGATATTTCAAAGATCTGTGTGCTTAAACGTCATATAAAGTTTTTACAAGTTATTTGCGTTTTTAAAACAGTTACTTAATCTTTCATTTTTGTTAGTCGACTGGGTAGTATGAAAATCTTGTCATAAGATTGAAAAAGATAAAATTGAAACCCCATGCGTTGCGTACACTTATTTGCTTGGTATGCGTTAAGCTATTTATTGCATGTAGCAAATAATATTTATTCAAATATCAAAATAATGATAATAGGGTCAGGTGGGGTAAAGTAAGTCACGGAATAAATTGGGTTAGTTTTTTTTTAAACATCTTTAAAAAAATATACATGTAATATTTTTTTCTGTGTTGCTAGTTTTATGTACCAGTGATACCAGGCATCATTTATATGCATTACTAGCTGCAACTTCTAATTTAAAGGGACAGATATCAGTGATATAATGTTTTTCTTAACAGAAGCTTGAATATTGTCAGCATAAAACCTTTTGATTTAAAGAAACAAAGAGCTGTACACAATACTTTTTTTAACCTAGTACATATAGCACGTTTTCCAGATTAATTTCCAAAAAAATTTCGGAATAAAGAAAGCAGAAAATATTTTTTTTTAGGGTAACAAAACATGTGTTAGGTAAAATAAGTCATTTTTTGCATTAATTTAAGCTTAGCATATATTGTTTATCTAATAATAACTTTTTCTTTTTTGATCACTCGTTGCTCTTATATGCGTGGGTACTACTAATTTAAAATAAAATATGTATACTTGAACGTATTACTTGAACGTATACTGCAAAATAATTAAATTAAAAAGCCAAAATTAAGAATATTTTCTTTTTCCTCGAAGAAATTTCTTTCTTTTGTTTCTTCAGAAAATATTGATGGTGATGTCCAACAAAAGTGACTTGGTTTCTTTAAAGAAGTTTTGAGCAAACAAATCCTGGAAAACATTTCTATAGAGTAGATTTCAACTAATGTAGTTGAAGCAAAGACATAAACACCTAGGGTACTACCAACAAGTGAGGTTATGTTTTTAATACGAGGACAATTTGAGTCAAGTATAAGTTTTCAGTTTAGACATATAAAAGCTCCTAAGATAAGCACTCTGTCACCTACACCAATAACCTGAAGTAAGCAAAGAAGTTCTGAAAAATGCCAGAGGAAAAAACCCAGTATGCAAAAAAAAAAAAAAAAAAAAAAAAAAAAAAAAAAAAAAAAAACTAATGAAATTTCATCAAGCCCGACAACTTTGGAAAGATTACACACAGTAAAGGTCCAAACATAAAAAAAAATTAACACACACAAACACACACAAAATAAACGAATAAATAAATAAGTTTAAAATACCTTTTCTTGGAAGAAATACTGTGCAACTGATTCGGAGTGCATTGATGATGCCAAACCCTAAAATTTAGAAAGTGCATTCAAGTTGAGTTAAAAAAAAAAAAAGTCAAAGCGGTCGATTTCATTCCAACATTCTTTCCACAATATATAATCACACAAAGTGAAATTTGCAAAAAAAAAATGAAGTTCTTTGTTTTCCCGGAAAGGGAGATGATGTTTTGAAGGTTTATGCATTCCAAATTATTCTTCGAACTTCGGGTAAAGTTTATCCTGGGGGGGGGGGACTTTGACACATCTGAACCTAAGAGCCAGACTGACGTAAGTCCAGAAATTGCGATTTTTCGTTTATGAGTGCATTGTATGTAGAAGTCTATTCCGCATCGAGACATGTGAACGTATTTCCGAAAATAAACGAAAAAATTGTTTTAAATTTTTTTACCAGGGTTAAAAGAGCGCGTGTCCCATCTTTTGCATGCTCCAGAGAAATGTTTTTCCTTTCTCCTTTAAAAGTATTATATTGCGACTTTCATCCTTCTGGCTCTAAGGTACAGATTTTGCAAAAATCGAACAAATATGACCTTTTGTTTAAATAAGATGCTCTCAAAGTTGTAATTTTCTTTGAAAATAAAACAAGCAAAGGAACAAACAAACAAACAGAGAATGATTTTTTTTTAAACGAAAAGCACCCTATGTCCCCCCACATGTCTCACAACATGTATATAAATTTCATGATGATCGGTTGAGTAGTTAAGGCCTGGAAAGGTGACAAACAAACACACAAACAAATAAAGAAACAAACGAGCAAACAAAGTCACTTTCGCATTCATAATGTTATTTAAGATTTCATAGCGCTAAATGCACGTACGTAGGCTGCTCAATAAGTTATACGACTAATTTTACTGCGGCGAAACCACTCATCGGAATGTTAATTTCTGCAGCATGAAAAATGCCTGTTGTCTGTATTAACAAAAGCTACCGATAGTTGGCGCATACAGATTCATGTTCCTGCGTATCACGTGATTGAAGCGAAGCCTGTTGGCGGGTGCCTACAAGAAATAAGATTAATTTTACTGCCACGAAACCACTCATCGGAATATGAATTTCTGTGGCATGAAAAATACCTGTTGTCTGTATTAACAAAAGCTTCCTATAGTTGGCGCGTACAGACTCATTTTCCTGAATGTCAGCTGATTTCATTGAAGCCTGTTGGCGAGCGCCTACAAGATGCAGACAGTTGCCAAAGTAGAAGCGTCGCGTCGCACTGTGGGGCGAAAACGCCAAAAAGCGCTTAAAAGTGATTTTAAACCTCTCTCGCTCAGGCATGTTATAATGGATTTTTCTCGATTTGTTTGGGCTCTAAGTCCAAAGTTCGCAGGTTTACGCAGCTAATTCCTTTTCAGGGTATTTCTACAGACAATTGATGACTAATTAATATTAATTTCTAAGAGGACATAAGAGGACATTTTTTGTAGAGCGTTTTGAAAAAAATAACTTTGAATTCCCCAGTTTTCGGTGCTGATCAAAACCAATTATCTGTTTGAATATTCTATTTTTCTTTTTTTGTTCTTTTACTATCGTCGGACACGAGAGAAATTAAATATACCCGCCATTAATAAGAAAAAAAAAAAAATAGATTGCTTCAAAGCAATTTGTTTAAATCCCCTTCATTCATGGTTCTTCACCTTCTAAAGACTATCTTTAGCTTTGTAGTGGACGAAGGGCTCTAAAATTCCTGTTCTGATTGCCTAAGATATAGGCCTGTACAAATATATTAATCGCATTTGGTTGAATATAGAAAAAAAAAATTACCCTTTTAAGCGGTTTTTTTTCGTTTTGGCCCCACTGTGCGTCGTTTGGACAAAGTTATGTGATTCAAGTTTGTTTTCGTATGCAAAAATCAGCATCGGTGATTTATGATATGATACGTGAAGTTTTCAACGTTGAAGCAATGTTTTGAGTCAGTTCTTTTTGCTGGCGTTAAGTTTTTAAGAAAAGTACGCAAAATATAGAAGATGTTTAACGTTAGGGACAACCTTCAACGCCCATCGCATTGACAATGATTAACACTGCTGCTATTATCATCAAGGGGAATCACAGAATCATTTTACATCGGTGACTTCTGACTGTTTTCTTAACTTAAGAGACCATTACGAGGCAAATATTTTGAAAGCAACAGAGCATGTCTAAACTCTGCGGAGGCCGTTTTGACCCAAGAACTTAACGTTCACAAGTTTTTAAGAAGTGGACAGAACGTTGAAATAAATGCATTTAATCCCTCAGAAGTTATTCTTAAAAGAACCATGTGAATTATGACGATTAAAGTTCTTCTGTATTTTTTATAAATTGAGTCTTATTTCTTTTTGAACAGTCTTTTTATTTTCAAACATTCGTTTTTCATAGTTTCTGAGAGCAATTAAGTAACAAAAAAAAAAAAAAAAAAACTGTTGCCTAAGGCAGATTTTTAATGCTTTTTTTTTTTTTCTATTTTAGTGATATAATTTTGTTTTGGATTTTTTTATTTTTATTTTTAGCATTCAACATTTTTACTTCCTTTTACATAGTAAAGGAAATATTGTACTCGCGGAAAAAAAAATCTCAAAATTCGGCCTAACTTTCCGTTTTACTATACCCGAATGAATACTGAGTGGATTTTTTTCAGGGCTGTGGCGTCGGAGTCGAAGAGTCGGATTCGGACTGATTTTGGGGTAAATGAGTCGGAGTTGTTGAAAAATATGCCGACTACGGGCTTCTTTTTTTCTCTAATTTTTACTATCTCTCTTTTCATTTAAAAAATAAACTGACTGCAAATTGGTTTGACTGACCTAAGAACAACCTCGGTTTGACTGACCCCTATGAAGACCTAAGAATTAGAAAATAACTGTCATTGGGAACTAGCGTCTTCATTTATCAAAGTTTCACTTTTTGTAATAGCTACCGCCACCGACCCGCTAGTTTGCTTGTTTTTATCACTTTCTTTAACAAATAGCAACTGTCAGCAGAGGTTTTGTTCCCTTAATGCTTTCTTAGTAGAAGCATTTTTAGAATCCGAAGCAATCAATTTTAAATAATATTTATTTTAATTTGACTTCAGTTATAAAATAGAAGAAGAAATGGCGAGGGAATTGCCCGAGGGATACGCCCAGGGAAGTTTCAACCCCATAAGTTTTTGCGCGAAAACACTTATCCAAAACATCCAATAAAATATATTAAATGTTTTTTTTTTTTTTTTTAATCCCAAGACTATTCTATAAACTTGGTTATCATTAAAAGTTATGAAATAAAACCAGTATATGATTTCTTGATTACAACGTTCAATAGAAGTCAATCTTAAAAATCTTTATATAAAGGTTAATTCTAAAGCAGCTAATAAAATTTAAATTCAAAATTCAAAGAAGACGAAATATAGGTATAGTTTCAAAGTTATTCGTCCGAACTTTGAGTGCCCCGAATGCAATGAATGATCCTTTTGTTACTTTTTTTTTTTTTTTTTTTTTTTTTTTTTTAGCAGAGTTAAAGTGGAATTTTTGATAATGTTTTTCAATTTATGAAATGTGGTTTACATTGTGATTAAAGAAATGTTCAACTTATTTTCAAGGTTTTTTTTTTTTTTTTGTCTTCAAACTTCCGTGAAGTATTCTTTGCCCAAAGCTCACCTTAATGGATACTTATGTTCTTAATTGTCCAAATTGCCTTTATTTGTTAACACTGCTGACAAATATGACTGAAACTTGCATTTTCTCTAGGAATACTTTTTTTTCCTATTTTTCAAGAGCTGATGGATGTGCAAAAGTTGTATCCACTGGAATCGTAAATAAATGATATATTATACTATTAACTTTAAACTGGCTTTATTTCGTGCACTTACCTCACACCATCAGAAATTACTTATTTGTTATTTTTTCATATAAACACAACTAATTTTTGCTATTGAAAAGTAGCGATTCATTAATCAGATTTAAAGCGTCCATTTTTTATTTATTTATTTTTATTATTTTATTTACACTCCATCAAAAATATAAGTTCCTTTTATATGAGGAGAGTAAGTTGTTTAATGTTTTTTTTTAATCTATGTTTATTTGTTACAGGTTATTTTTCAGAAGAAATTGGAGTAAGTACACTTTAGTTCTAAAAATCAACTTTTTTTTAAACACTGTAACAAATTTCATAAACGTTTCTGGGTATATCGGAAACGTTTCCGAAGTAATAAGAATCCTTCATCCAATAGCGAACTCCTCATGATTCAGAAAGCTTTCTGTTATTTCAAAAAATCTAGAAGCGGAAGTGAGGCGCAATGCTTCGAAACGTATTTTATCCTTCCAACACTGGCGTCAGTGAGTCGGAAATAACGAGAGGTTATTTTTTTCCTTATCTATGGTTGCTGCAGTCAGCAACTGTTTAGCATTGGATTACTTGTTATTTCATGCCTAGAGAGTAGCAAATTGTGTCTAAACTAATTTTAGGCCTTTGCATTTTCGGCTGCCCTTGATTTTTTAGACGAAGTACGCAGCTTTTAAGTTAGTTAATAACGATTTGCTTCTTTACAATTTCCGGTGCGACCATTATTACATATATATTGTGTGTTCAAGCGTGAATAGTTTCAACACCCGTTTTTATACTTAATGAAACGAAACAATTTGGATTACTTATCCAGTTGTAATGGAGGTACTTAGATTTTCTTCCGCTCATGTTCACTTGTAAGTATTAATGAATATTTTAAAGCATGTTGTTATATATATTTATATTTTTGTTGATTTGCATTTGATGAGGCTCCAATTGTAACTGTTTTTGGGTTTATCGAATTAATTTAAAGTTATTCTACATACCTATGTGCGCAGTGTACTATTTGTTGTAACCAATTGAAACTGATTAATTACGCAAAAGAAATAAGAGTTATAATTGAAAAGCAATCACAGAAAAGTTATTTCGAAATACTTGGATATACATACATTGGTTCAAAAAAAAAAATCAATTGTTTAATTCATTAAAAATATGGTAATGCAAATGTTTTCTAGTATTGAAATATGCTTCACAAAAAATGTGCCAGTATTATTTATCTTTTTTTATTATAATTTATTCATTTATTTAAAAATATTTATACCATTAGAAAATGGCCCAGTTATCTATTAGTAAGCAACATAGTTATGCAATTAATTCATGTGCTTATTCATTTTGTTAAATGTGGTTGACAATAAAAAATTCCTTGACATTAGTTGTTCGCTAAATAACATTTCCTTCGTGGATATACTAGTTTAATATAGGATAGTCAGGAGGAATGAGTCAGTGGCAAAAATGGAACAGCTGCATTTGCAAGCCGAAATAAAAAGAAATATTATTTCATGTCATTGTTTTAAAAGTGATCATTTCTTAAATACTATGTTATTAATATACAAAGTACATATGGGAGAAGACGAGGGGCGTTCACCACGCAGACTGCCATTGACATTTTCAGGGATTGCTTTTTTTTTTCAAAAGGGGGGCGCTTTATAGCATTTTATGAGTTCACCATCACTCTTATGGTGTGGGGGGGGGGGAATCTCGTATATATGAAATGGAGTAATCATGCAATAGAATTCAATGTTTTAATAAATAAAATATATAATGCATTTTGCGCACATTGTAAAAATAAAATCAGTAACATATTTTGATTAAGTATTTATATTTGTGATGAACTGGAAAAGGGCACGAACAGAAGAATCAACCCGAATGGTTCCAACAGGAGGACTTGGTGTCATATTTAAATCCACCAATTTCTCTGTTGCACTTTTCGGTTCACTTTGTTCGTCAGAGAAATAGACTTGACGCGAAGGGAAGGTAAGTTCTGTCAAATATTATCCGAAAATAAAAGCTATCAAGTTTGATACAAAATATGTTTTTGAGTTCTGCATTAAAAATACAATATGTTGATAATTTTGTCTTGAAAATATTGAGAGAAAAACTGAAGTTTAAGATTGTTTAACAAACAATCCCACTTTTGAGAATGTACCCCCCCCCCCCTCCCCTGATGATTTTGTGATTTGCACTTCTATATTATTTCATAAATTTTCAAAAAATTATAAATGTGCATATGTTATGCTGTTAACCATGCTATTTGTCATTAGAAATTCAGAAAAAAAAAAAAAAAAATCCACGAATGATTCTAAAATTGCTTGTTTCATTGCTGTTAAATATGAAAGAACTGAAACTGATATGGTATGCAATACTATAGTAAAGAATTATATTTTAGAAAAAATCACGGAAAAAGGATTCTGAAATTCTCGGAAACGTTTTTGAAAATTGTTTAGAGAGTTCTGAAATACTTGGAAACGTTTTCGAAACTTTCATGAACCACAGCTGCACAGAATACTCAGAAACATTTCTGGAAATTATGGAAAGAGGATTCCGAAATACTCAGAAACGTTTCTGAAAATTACAGAAAGAGTATTCCAAAATACTCAGAAACATTGAAAGAGGATTCCGAAATACTCAGACACGTTTCTGGACATTACAGAGAGATAATTCCGAAATACTCAGAAACGTTTTTGAAAATTTCATGAACCACAGCTGCACGATATACTCAGAAACGTTTCCGGATTTTTTTACAGTGTATTATAAAATATTATCTTGTCAGAACGAATATATTATTAATGTAAGAAATGGTAGAATATAGGATATAAGAATATCTTTTGAAAAGTTCACTGTCTAACTGTGTAGTTTACTTTTTACTTATATTCGTTTTCATTTCCTTCCTTAAAACAAGCATAAAATTCAAAGGAAAATAAAATTAAGCCTTCAAAAAAAAAAAAAAAAAAAAAAAAAAAAAAAAAATGAAGCTCTTGAAATAACAAATGAAATCAAGTCTTCGAAGTTAGTTGATTTTTCATTTTTTGTCTGTCTGTTAATCCCACGTTTTTCCCTAGCTACTGAACCAGAGGGCGTTTATATTCCGTCATGGTAGTGTGACGTCATGAAGCCCCGCCTCTTTCGTGATTTTCCCTCCGAACAACCAGTCCGGGCTCTTACTATCCGGCGAGCTCTCCACGTTGTGAATCGAAGTTTTAAGCTTGAGGAAACCAGTGGAAGTTTCAAGTTTCGCATGTAGTTTCTTTACACGCGCGCACTATTTTAAGTAAACAAAACAGTTTGAAACTTGTGTTTTGAGCGTACTATAAGTAGTTAACATTTTTTGAATGAAGTTACTGTTACTTTGAGCAATGGTTGTAAATTTATTTGTTTAATTCACTCTTAGTTAATCAGGCGAAATCGCATTAATTTTTTTTTCTATTCTTTAGTTTAGCAAAATTTGCATTTTTTTTTCATTCATTTAAAAAGAGGACAATACCATTCTTTTGAAAAGTTGCAGTACAATGATTTATTAGATACATTAAATAGACTTTTAAACACACATTTTACTTTTTTTCCCCAACCGTTCTTAAAAAGCAAAATTTTTAAATAACTTGTTGATTATTCTAAACACCATTTTTAGTGATAGGGTAAACAATCATTTCTTCGCCATTACTTATATCATTTGAGGATATATGATATGGCATTAAGAAGACTTATTGCTTACTACAGTTACAACTGACAAGTGTCTGATGATTTTCAGCTTTTTTAGCAGTGTGTTTTCAATCACAAAGATGAAAGTCATCTCGAGTTAAAGTGCGCGTTTTTATTCGAGATTTAAAATAACCTTATTTGTGCAGCAAAAAAGCTCAGCCCGCTATTTCTTTAAGAAAAAGGAATCGTATAGGTAAAAGTTTGCTTAAAGTATTTTATAAAATCCATTATGGAGTTCACCAACCATACTGAAGATCGCCCGTTCATTTTCAACCTTACGGCTTTTGTTACAAACAGCACTGATGCATTTTTCAACTTTGACGTCAATGGAACAATTCCTGGACGAACCAACCAAAAAGGTACCGTCTTACCCAGTGACGCTCCACTTATCATCTTTTTATATTCTACCATATTCGTACTATCTGTAGCAGGTAATGCTCTAGTGATACTAACCCTTCTTCAGAACAAGCGCATGAGGACAGTGACGAATGTTTTCTTGCTGAACTTGGCTATCAGTGACTTGTTGCTTGGTGTGTTTTGCATGCCTTTCACATTGATTGGTAGTCTGTTGCGAAATTTTATATTTGGAGACGTGATGTGTCGTCTTATTAATTATTTCCAAGGTAAGTTTTTCAGTTTTTTATCATATTTAAAATCTATTTCTGTGGTTTTTTTTGGCTGCAATGCTGCAAAATCTAGTTCAGCTTACTGGATCTTAAAAATATTTACATTTACAAATGTAACAAATCAATAAGTAAGAAAGATTGAGAGATGATATGGGAGATATACCCCAAAAGTACAAGAAAATGCCTGTTCATTATCTATAATAAAACGTTGATTACTTATTAGTTGCCAATTCGTTTACCTTATAATATTATTATAATTATATAATGACATGAACGAACAATGATAAGTAATCAACGTTAACTGGTTGATTGCGCTTATATTATATAAGTGAAATTGATTTTTCGTACTAATATTATAATTTTGCTTCATTTTTTTTCTTTTTTTGAAGAAACAGTTTCTCAATACATCATTCGTGTTTAGCTTGGTAAATCTGATTTTAACTTTGCTTGTATTTACCTTTTCGTCCTTTATAAACTAAAAAAAAGTAGCAAATTGTCATTTACCTGCGCTATCTTACAGCTATAAATCTTCCTACTATAAAAAATCTGGACATAAAAATATTAGATATATTTCTCCTGTATATTTTAAAAATTAAATGTAAATGCATTGAGCGCACATTTTTTTACACATTATCTCTCAAAAGGTTACGTAGTGAATTTCTTGAGATACATAATTATAGTTTTCTGTTAGCTACATTCCCTATTTCTAATGTCACTTACATGCCTTTTTAAAAAACGTGAATGACTGAAAAATCTTAGATGATAAAAGTGTTGGCTTTTTTTCAAATTTTTTTTTTTTTTTTGCTATTTTTACTTTGAAAAAATCAAAATGTTTCGGGCCGTTAATTTAAATATTAGTTTTAAAATTAAAGTCAGAAAATTAATTTATTTTTACCAATTCTTATAGTCATAAACGTCCCATCCAATATGATCGAAAAGTAAATTAGTTACTACAGTTGGCTCTCTGTTTAACGACTTTCAAGGGACCACAAAAAATCGTCCTTAAGTAGAAATCGTCCTTAAATAGAATGCTTCTAAAACTAAAGTGGACCATCTGGGGCCGTGGAAAGCCGTCATTAAATAGAGCGTCGTTAAATAGAGAGCCAACTGTACATTTTAAATGATTTAAAATTAATCCAAAGATGACTATTTTTACTGGTTAAAGATGATTCGACCATCTGAAATAATAATTTCTGAGCTATTTTTGTTACATGGAGAAAACTTTGATAGATTTACTTATTCAATACTGCAATGCTATCTTTCTATTTAATTCGAGATTTTTTTTTTTTTTTTGAAAATAAAACTTAATTATTACTTTTTCATTTATTTATTTTTTTGGAACTCCCCCTCCAAATTTTACCGTATTTATGGAGTCACCATACATTTTCATTGTACCTTACAAGTATCAAATAAAGATTTGTCATAAATAAGGACTTAATATTTACCTCTATCACATGTAATGATGATTCAAGCAAATATTATTAAGAATTACTCTATGAAGAACCTAGTATTTTTTTTTCAGTATACATAAATGTAGCAATTTTAAATCCGCTTAAAAATTTTTAACATATTTGCTTGAAATATTTATCTTCTTTTTTTTTGGACTACTATTATCAAATGTTTGCAGGTTATTTGATTTCTACTTAATTGACAATCAAGTGCTAAAGTTATTCGAAGTAAAACGTGCTATTCGTTAAGATTCCAACAGTGTAATTTAAATTTAAAAATAAGGCATTGACTTTATTGCTTTGGTTTACTATAGCCTTTGATATAATTTTAGTTGTCAAAAGCTTCAAGAAAAAGAAACAACATTGCATTATTAGTATAATATCCTATTATAAGTATTTCCGTTCTTTTATTAGGAAAAACATGAACCAATGAAGATTGTGAGTATTCCATTAAAAAATATTTTTATTCGGGTTTTCTTATTGGTTTTTTTCACCGTCTGAAAATCAGTTTTGTCATTCAAGGTATCAGAATCTTAAGTATAAGTTATAACTAATTAAAATAATTTAAAAAAATAAATCATTATGTGTTGCATGATAGTTCTAAAAGTACTAAATCAGTCACGAGGATTGTTAAAAAAACTGTCTAGGTACTTTAAACCCTACGCAAATAACTGACTAACCATGAGGAAAAACCAAAATGATTTGATGATTCAGTGGCATAAAAGAGGGGATATATATACAGGGAATAATGTTAGGATAAACATTTAAAATTATGTAGTAAAGCGTTACTTTTGTATTGGCCATGGCAAAAGTAATGAACGGGTATGTATTATAATTTTCCACATTAGATAGATGTCCGATGGATGTGTTCCATCGTTTACAATTTTATTCAATAATTTTATTTTCTGATAGTATACTCGATTTCGAAACTTTTAAGTTTTGTACTTTGAATGCAACGCAAGTTTAAAAAAAACTGCAATGCAAACAATTACTAAAACTAGAACAATATTCAATATTTTTTGAATTCATGAATTAATTTAATAGGAAAATAATTTTCAATCAATTTACTCGTTTTCGAAACTTTGAAGTTCCTCAAATCGTATCAGATTAATCTTTACGCATTTTAAGATTTTAATGTTTAATAAAGTGTCTTGAAGCAAATTTGTGTTTTGAATGCAAAGCAATTTTAAGTTTTAAGATTTGCAAATCATGCATTTACTAAAAATAGAATAATAATTATTATTTTCTAAATTTATGAATTAATTTAATAGGAAAGTAATCTTGACATTTATCTGGTGAAGACTTAGAAATAATCTTAGTTTTATGCTATCGCGTTTCTTACTTATAAAAATATTTTCGAAAGCATGACACTTAAATAAAACTTTATGTAAACGCAGTCTGTGTTTCTTCTACATATATCTCCTTTAACGTACGTGATACACATATTTTCAGTAGCATAAAAAGAAAACTGCTATTTATTCTGTGGGATGGTTTTTATGACGTTGAGCACAAACATATTCCCATTGCGAATCTTTAAGCTATTCTGAAGAAATGAACTGTTCTGCACTAGGGAAATAGATTGAGGAAGATAGATACACTCTATTTGTTTCGTGTGTTATGCATCTATCTTGTTGATTCAAAATGCGCTTATACTAAAAATCTCCTAATAGATATATGTATGTCAATAAGCCTTTTTTTTTTCAAATACTTGAATTCACATGCGCTGGTTCAGCTTAAGATTTAAAATTAATAAATTGTATGCTGTTTCTAAATACAATCAAGCGCTTTTATAACGAGCATGAAGGGACTACAAAACTGAATTGATATAATTGAGTGATCGTTAAAAATGGTTGGAGAAACAATTACACTCAATTATACGTAAACAAGTCTTTTTTTTTTTTTTTTTTTTTTTTTTTTCTTGCTTTGTTTTTTACATACAGTACCAAAAAGTTATGCTAATTTTCTTTGAACTGCCTTACTGTCTCTTTGTTGTGGGATGATTTTTTAAGGAATCTCATCGCCCAAAACAAATTTTAAAATCTTTTCCTGCTTCAAAAAAAAAAGTAGTTTGTTTGAACATCAGAAGCTATTTAACATGTTGAAGGTTTTGCTTTAAATTCCTATCATTTTTACTTTTCGGTGACGGTATTGTTATTTTTAATCTGCATTTGTTCGAATTTAAGATACAAAACGCTAAGAAGAACGTACATCGGCATGAATAGATGTGGTATTCGAAATTTCAATATTTGAAACTTTTTCGGCTCAGTGGTCGGTCGAACGCGGTACCTCTAGTGTTTAGTTTATAAAAACACTTGGCACCTATTTATTGATCCTCTGACAGGATGAAAGGCTGAGCTGAGTGTGACCGACCCGGTAATCGAACGCGGGTCAGAGACGTGGGAGCGCGGCACTAGTCCTCTGAACGGGCAAGAGTATGATTTTATCACCCTAAAATTTGATGAAAGAATAAGGACAATTTCAAAAAAATATTAAAAATAAGGCTCCCTTGATGAAAAGAATTCTACTATTCTGAACAACTGCCGGATTAGTATAATTCCACCATAAAGTAACACGCGAGACAGAAAAACGAGAAAGATAAGTTTGAATTTTTCCCAGAGTACAGTTTGGTTTCCCTTCGAATACTTCCCATTTTGTGATCGCTTTCAGCAAAGCTATTCATGTGTGTCGGCGAAAGTTTAACCACCAAAAGTTAGAGACCAAGTTTATTTACATAAGGAAAAATTCCTTCTGTTTTTGGGCATTCGTCGAGAAAAATAAAACAGAGCATTAGACCACTAGGGAAAAGAAAAAAAGCTTTGTTGGCATGAGAACAAATAAATGTACGCTATTCAAATCGCTAAACAATGTGTTAGTATTTCTATGAATGAGTGTGTATCTTTATTTGTATCATATCTAAAAAATTTGAAGAAAACTGTTCGATTTAGAGCATTTCGTTTTTGATCCAGAAAGCCATTTTTCCTTATCATTTACTATACAAAGAAAATATAAGAAAATAAGAAGAGAGAGAGAGAGAGAGCGAGAGAGAGAGAGAGCGATAGACGGTGGGAGGATGATTGCACAAGTTTGCATTGTTGTAGAAGGAAAAATAAATGCTTAAAAAAAAACATTTTTTTTTTCAAAAGTTGGTATGTTCTTTAATTAAAAAATATCATCTGGTAGCCAAAATAAATTTTTCTATTAACCGTTTTTTAATTTACATGACTACACCCAAACCTGTTTTTATGCTGTAGATAGGGACCGCATAACAAAATCGCGCAAAAAAAAGGATGTTTGAAACTTCACGAGTAACTTTGAAAAGTTGTTTTTGCAACACAGTTAAAAAATATTTTTTAATGCGGTGGATAGGAACCGCATTAAAAGGCTCACAAAGGAGATAACCCAAAAACGTACAAAATTGTAATATTTAAACGAAATCAAAATAAACCGAGTAATAAATTTTGCCGAGTAGTCGGTCAAAATTTCCCGAATAAGGAAAATTTTAGGAGGTCGCAGTGACTTCGCATCGGGCTGCCTACGTTGTCACTTGGACGATACTATCTGGCACTCGTTTTAAAAATAATTTCATCAATTGAATACCAATCTGATTGAAATTTTAATGTGCCGCACAAAGAAAAAAAGAAAAAAAAAATCCACAAAAAAAAAAAAAAGATCGCTTTTTCTACCAATTTTCAATTTTAATACAATATTTTCTTTAGTATGACTGAATACTGAAACAAAGATAATTTCATAGAAATTTTTATAGTTAATTGCTTAATAAATTCATTCGTTTATTTCAAAGCTTGTACATGGTAAAACATTGGTATGTAAATAAGTTTTAATTATTATAGAATTTGAGTGGAAAATTAAGAAGAAAATGCTCCTTTGTTTTAAAACCTGCTTAACACTAGAAAGACGGAGGGGCCTGTGTGGCCCCTCGCATAGTTTGTTGTTTAATAACTCGGATAATGTCTAACGGAACGTAATGTAACTTCCTGACTTTTCATTATATGTCACTATTTGAATGCTTGTTTAATCATTTTATCATACGCCTCATAGTACTGTAAATATTGATCCTTATACCTAGAAAGACGGGAGGGGCCACAGTGGCCCCTAAGCTTTTTTACAATTAAAAAAAAAATTTTTTTTCGTTTCTCCTAATTGTTCTAGCATAAAAAAAGGCCCTTCTCTCTAGTTTAACCTGTAACTTTCGCTTTATACAGGCAGTTGGATATCCAAATGCTATAAACAGTACTGACTGCTTACCAGCCTAATGGTAGCCATTGCTCTTGAAAAGAAAAACTGATCCAAGCTTTTGGCCAGTATAGAGAGAAACACTACAAATAATTGCATACTAAGTTTTTAATTAGTCATGAAAGAAGGTGCATTGGGCATGTGGACACACTCAGGAAGAATTTTTAAAATAATTCACCCCAAAAATGGGTAGGGGCCACACTGGCCCCTTCAGTCTTTCTAGGTATACAGAAAATGTCAGTCGTTCTAGTGTTAATCCCAATTGTTTTATTGAAACTTATTAGACGATACTTTCATTTTTAAAAAGAGAATGAAACTAAAAACCTAACTATTAAAGGACATTCAAATGAAACTTAATTCCTTCCAAAGATCGGGCAAAGCAGGAATGTTTTTTGTTTTTTTTGTTTGTTCTGTAAAGTTTATGACTTGGATTGAACTAGTTTTTGATACTAAAAGTTTCGTTTTTACTCAATTTTACTTCTTATGATTGAAAATGTCAATTTGATTACATTTTTTTTCTTCCAAAAATCGTCATGAATAAAATAGTTTAAAGATATAACACGATAGAAGGTATTGTACAAACATCATTATGCCGGAGTGAATGAATTTGCAACACTAACATGTGTTTTTCCACATTGTTTTGGTATGTTTAACAAAAGAAATATTCGGGTTTGAAAATTTAAGAGTTTAGTTGTAATATGATAAAAAACAAAAGTGGAACACTTAAAAAATAATTAAATAAAATAATACTGCGATTAAACAACTACGAGTACATATAGGCTTGAATTCAGCAAAATTTCAAAAAAATAAGTGAGTGAACGAGATGTATATGCCACACTACTTCCAACTAAGTCCAAAAGTCACGTAACCATGAACCGAAATCATACATTAAGATTTACGTTTACCGTTTAACTGTTTGTGCAACTGGATTAAGACTGGAAGTAAGCGGATTGTGACCTAGAAGCCATGATTTTTCTCTTTTCTTACCTTTGAAATAATAATCAAAATATTTCAATTCTTAAATTAAAGAACGGCATGCACTTGCAAAACCAACAAGCAGCATGTCTGAAGACTAATAATGGTTTTTAAATATACTTTATAGTTATACTTTTGATCATAGTTCTATAATCAGCTCTCGAAAATAGTCGTTAGATAATTAAATTTTGGAAGCATTTTTAACTCAAGTTTTTTTTGCAGATACATTAAAATAATGTGCCTCCTCTAATTCATTAACCATCATGTTACTAAATATATTTTTCTCGCAGCAATGGGAAAATCATTTCACTGGTTGCTCACTGTATCTGACACAGGAAAAAAAAAGTTTACATATGCAAGCAATATTTCTCTCTTAATACGTAGGCAATCGACTATTAGATAAATATATTCCTGATTTTTCCTCGAGATGGGAAATGAATTGTGTAATACATCCCGCATTTATTATGAAATTATTCATAATTTTCTAATGAAATGCTTAGACTGTCATCTCAGTTAGAAAGACGTAATTTTTCTCTGTTAGCACTCGATAAACATATTTGTTGTTTACTTATATTATCATTTTAAATTCAAGAAATAAATGTGTTCTTTCCTTACATCTAAATGCATGTTTTTTTAAGCGAAAATAAAAAGTAGTTTACGAGTTTTCGTCGATTATAATGTTTGAGTAAAAGTGTTTATTTACAGATAAAAAACGAAACAGTTGCCTGTTTGGTGATATTTTCATAGTTGAAATTTTAATCATAACTCCAGTGGATTAACCCTAAACTCTAGTAGATATTGTTCATTGTTGACCACTTTTTCATTTCTTCATTCCCCTGACATGACACAGTCTTATCAGTAAAACAGTTAAGTTACTGGATCCAGTTCAACCTTGTCCAAATAAACCCTTTCCCTGCATGTTAAACATTACCAACACATATTATCAAATTATCATGCCGTGGCGGGAGTTTCATTGTTGATGACGTCAGGATTGTTACTCGATCATTGATTATTATATATTTCTGAGGATGTGTTGAAATGTATTACTTTGTATGAAAAGTTGGTTTCTTTTAAAGGATTGTCATGGATAAAAAGCAAAAGTTTGAAATGGTATGGAACTGTCAATATTTCGTTTTTTCGTCAATATTTCACACAGATAGTTTAATATTAGAGGAACGGATATACTTTTATATCTAGACAACCGTATTCCACAACGCTTTATTAATGTTTTTTTTAGTCAAAAATAATCATCTGGTTTGTAAATCTTCTGGCATTAAACATAAATGAATCTAAATAAATAAAACAAAGAATATATGTGTATGTGTGTAGATATGTACATATGTCTGTATGTTCCTTATACACATCCACAGTTTACGTCGGATCTCGACCAACTTTGGCAGAGAGGTATTTGGGCAACCGAGAAGGAAAGTAGGAGTGTTTTCGAACGCCAAAAACGTACCGAACCTTTCGAATTTAAATTTTAGGTTCCGAAAATGGCATTAAATGGCTCTTTCTACCCGGAATAATCATCCGATCAGTTCGAATTTAACGCCATTCAAAAGTCCTCAAAAAATACCCCTAAAACTGAATTAATGTCTTCGAATTAAAAAAAAAAGGTGTAAATAACCGGAAAAAATTTAAAAGCATTTTTAAGCCTAATGGAACATAATGTCATATCAGAAAATTATCGTTTGCGCGATCTCATTTTAAATTAGCGTGAATAAAACCATTCAAAAGGTTGGCACTTTTCTTCTCGACTGTGAATTAAATAAAATTTTGTTTTGAGGTAAACATTTCTTCTTTTGCTTACTATTTGGCGTTTTATCTTTTTTTTTTTTTTTTTTTTTGCACTCCCAGCTTCCTGAGATAATCAGGAAGGTTGCGTTTAATTTATTCGGAAATTTTTTATTTGCCGTTTTCTTTCCTTAAGAATGATTATTTCGATGGGAATTTTTTTTTCCTCATTTAAGCCTGATTGCTGAACATGCGTCTCTTGACATAACTTTTATTTTCGAGTCAGACTGCGAAAACCCTGGCAATGTACCTAGTATTAAGTTAAAGTACAACAACGTTAACCTTTGTAAATTTGTTCAATTCAACGTTATTATATATATTTTTAATTTTCTGCACATAGATATTTCTGTATTTCTTATCGCTGAATATGTTAACTGAAAACGTATCTTTAACTGCTCAGAAATTGTTTTCTGCAATCAAGTGAAGTCAAAAGCAACAGGGGGAAAACTTGCATTGCTCGACACAATACTTACATTCGGCAGCCAAACGAAAGTGGAAAATTACGTGTAAATATGATCTATGAATGTATCATAATACATTCAAAAAAAAAAAGCAAAATATATTCACCGATAGATTCATTAACACAATTAATACGCCATAAGGTACTATTTATCTATAACTGTCTTGAATAGAGATTTACTCGGATGATTTCCCATATCTTTCTCTATCGATAAATAATAAAATTATTCTAATTGCATATACACATGTCTGCATTATAAACAGTACTTTGTCATTTGAAGATCACGATTAATTACACAAAATAGTATTAAAGTTAAACAAAGTGCCAAAATAATCATAATGCTGTTTTAATATTTCTATATTTTTAAATTATTTTTATTTTTTGAATATGCAAATATAACCGGCGCTTTAAATTAAAGAAAACCCAACTCTTCTAACACTTTAAGCATTTTAATATGAATCTTTTCTACAGATACACTGTACAAGTATGTGTCACGTTAAGTTTATTATCCGTAATGTTTCTAAGTGTCTTTTTCCACGCAATAATGTGGGAATTATGTCACTGGTTTCTCGAAAATGTAGCAAGCATACAAAATAAAAAAGGAAAAACAATAGCAATGTTTTTCTCTTCATGCCTTGGCATTCTGTATTTGTTTAAATGTTTAGGAGATTTTGCACAAGTTGGGCAGGACACTTTGAAATACTACTCGTAGTTATGAAATAATTACTCTTAATTTTCAATATAATCATATAACTTCCACATCTCGGTTGGAAAAGTAACAATGTGTCCTAATTATCACACTAGTAGCAAAATGCGTGATTATTAACAGTATTTATAATTAAAAGATCTGGCTTTTAACAATAATTCACACATTTTCATCAACAGTAATGTGTCTTAATTATGAAATTACTATCCTAAGTAACAAAATGTATTTTTAAATCATAAACAAATGTTTTGATTACATACTATTTACGATCTGAACAGTTCATAGAGTGCAATAATACAATACGAAAATTGAAAAAAAATATTTCAAATAATGTATAAAATCAGCAATATTTTGTTTCGCAAATAGCATTTTATAAAGAGTAAAAAACAGAATATCAATCACATTTCAAAAAAAAAGATAACTTTCACTTTGGTTTTATTTACTATATAAAATACAGTAACAGTTACAAAAAAAATGTTGCTAAATTAGTGTAAACATACATTTGTAAAGTATAAAAGTATTATCTAAAAAAAAAAATAATAAAAAAATAAAGTAAAATTGAAAATAAATCAAAATTTTTCTAAACCATTTATATTTTGTTAGGGTACCTATAAATAATGCATATTTTTGCTTTCAATATGTATAGACCTGATAAACAGCAAAATAGACTCGCAATATCAAATTTCAGGAATAAAATGATAAATTTAATGAATGTATTCAGAAGACTCAACAATGCTTAGCGAAAAATATGTTACGGTTTTTTTTTGTTTTTTAATATATTTAAAAATTTTACAGTCGCAAATCTTCGTAATGGCTGCAACTGATTGGGTTTCTGTATAAAGAATATAAATTCAGATGAGGTTATCCCTTGATTTCAAATTTTTCCCCCGAATGCTTTTATTAAAGAGATTAATGATTAAAATTTTGTTGAAAAGAAGAAAAAAAAAAGTAGTAGGATGTAGTCTTTTTTATTTAGTTGTAATTTAGTTTCATTTATTTAAAATGTTTTTTTTTTTAACTGTTTAATCAACTATTTCTTCGAGGCTTAAAACGTGTTAAACTTACTCAAACAGTATGCTTGATCACTTATTTCATTAAGTAGCTCCTGTAATATTTTGTTGGCATTATTTCTTAGAATTCTTTCTCATATTCATTTCTCAAAACGTAAATTCCCAGTTATTAACGTCGGCATGAATATTTACTTCACGCTCATGTATTAACTAGACATAATTGATTTTACAAATTGATATTTTTGCTGTTTATCCCAGCTTAGAAATCCAAATAAATAATGCTTAAGGTTAAAAAAAAAAGAAAAAAAGTTTTAGGGCCACTTTACATGATGCGTGAGTTAAAACTCAACTTCAAAGCAATGACTTGTAATGCCCCTTGCTGATGCAGCACAATTACAGAACTAACGTACGAGCAGGCTCTTTCGTCAGTAAGTGCTCGTAGGTCTTAGCGTTTCCTTAACGCGTGTTGGCTTTGCGTTTGCTCTGCTTTAGAACCATCAATGGTTAGCATCAATAGTTAGCATCAATGGTTCTAGCGCAGAGCAATCGCATTGTAAAAGCATTATGTTGACGAACCCTGAAGGAAAATTTGAGATATTCATTTCTTGTGCCAAGAAGACATTATTGCAGTGTGAGTAGATAAGGTTGCGCATAGTTTAGTAGTTTTCAATGTTAGTTTATGGATTTTTTTTCGCGATATTTATACAACCCGTTTAGGCTTCTTTCACGTTTTATAAAAGCTTTTATGGACTAGTAAACTTGCTAAATGTAAGGTCATTTTCGGTTTTAGCTGTAAAAATATGTAAAAATTATTTATCAAAAAATAAAAAATAATCATAAATAAATTCATAAATGAAATAAAAATAAAAAATTCGTTTCAGAATAGTATAATGTTTGATACAGGAGAGAAAGAATGCAGTACGTTAGGTTTTTGTCTATGCACTAATGAACCTTGATGAAAGCATAATAATATTCAAATCAAGATTGTATCGAACTAAACGAAACTATTTTCCCGTGAAATACAATTGAAGTTTAATTTTCAGCTATTGCCCTTTTGGTCTTAAGCCTAAATAGAAAATTAGTTAATCCTACATTTGCTGCGTTTAAAACAAGTATAATACGTATAAAACAATAATAAAAGAAGTTCTTTTAGAAAAAAAAAGGGAATTTATAATGTACTATCTAAGAGATTTCAAATTTATTTTCAATCTACTCATATATTCAATTATCATAATTCAGTAATTTTTGCCATCAATGTTTTCTTGGAACAGTTGTAAAATTTAGCACTTTTTTTTTTTCAATTTGTTTAAAAATGTATAGTAGATTGATTTCAAAATTTTCCCACAATGTCAAATTTCACAAAAAATCAGGTTTAATGGATGAACCTGGGTCCTTATGGTATGTGTGTACTGTGGAAGTATTACTTCATACCAAATTATGTTGTAGTTGGAGAAGTGAAGCAGCGCAACCCAAATTGCCACTTTTAGCTGGCACACGACAGCAGCAACAACAACAATGAACAAACCCTATCTTCATCAACGTATAAAAAAAATATGGAAAGTTTTTCGTTTTATTTTTATTTTATTTATTTATGTTTTCAATCTTTAAGCAAAAACTCTAAAATAGTATCAGAGCGTCTGCAGTTTAAAATATATTTTTTTTACTCCTAAGATTTATACTTACTCTTATTACTTTTTTTTTTAATAAAATGGTTTGAGTTTTCTCCGCAATAATTAACATTAAAAACAATTCATAAATTTCACAAAAATATTTTAAAACAACAAGAAACAATTCTTTATCGTGTAATTTTTGAATCAAAAGTCAACTTTCCCGCATTATTGATCGCAAAATTGCTTTAAATGAAGATATATCACCATAACCTGAGTAAATCACTCAAGCAAAACCCTTTTAGTTGATTACTGTTGTTATTCAAATAGGGAATAAAATCATGGTGCGACATAAAACAAAGTTTTAAGTTTTGCGCACAGCAAGGTTAACTGTAAAGTAGCTGGTTTAGAAAATTAAAAAGAAAATAATCCCCCCCCCCCTTTATATGCATTGTGCATTTTTATTTATTGGTTTTAATTTATTGATTTTAGTACTTTTATTTTTGTGGAAATAGCATTTTTTTTCTCATATTCCATCCCTTCACTTGTTGTTTTAAAGTAAAAGTATATGTATTTTTTTTTATTTAAATTTGAAAATAAGAAATGTGAAGAAATTTGGTTAAATTTTGTGTAAGTTTTTTCATTTTAATTTTCAAAATGTCAAATTACACAGAGCAATTATTGTAAAAATAAAACATTTCCTTGCGAAGAAAAATTGTTTAAGCTATTAAAAATCTTAACTTTCTGGGTGAGAGCAAAATATTTGCTTATTAGAGAAAGTTTCATTTCATTGCACAATATATCATAATTGATATAGAATGACTCTTTTGCATCGTAGAAAGAGCTGGATTAGTGAAATATTATGTGACGTTAAAAAAAGCGAAAGTGCCTTTTAATGCATAAAACGAAGGGAAACAAGTTTAGCATTTTAGTTTTAGTCTTGCGCTACATTTATAGACCTATTAAAGAAATTTTTGATCTCACCTACATTGCTAAATCTGTTAGTACGCTTTTAACACTAGAACTACGGTGGTCTTCGTATACCTAAAAATACGACGGGGGTCATTTTGACCCTCTGAGAAGAAATATGATTTTTTTCCATAATATTATATATTCGTAAGAATTAGTTAAAAATAAACAGATTCATAATAAAAACAATCTATGTAAATGATGTAGATATTTAAAGGAAATACAATGAAGCATTAATATATAAATATTACTTTCCTTAAATCAACCAGCGCAGTTTCAGTTATATTTCAGAAATAACAAAGCTAATGCTTCCTTTTATGCACAAAAATATTAAATGCTTCAAGTTCTTGCAGTGATCTGTTCCAAGAAGCATTTTTGAGTTTCTACTCTGTTTCAGCGTCAATAAATGTATTTGCATTTCTTTTTTTCTCAAAGGGGTCAAAATGACACCTGGTAACACCTCTATGCATAACCCTTTATTTTGTATTTAAAAAAAAAAATCTTGTAAACTTTATATTATTATGAAGATAGAGAAATGAGTATGATTTAGAAAAATTAAAGGACGGATCACGCTATTTTTGAAAATAGAGGAGCAGTTTGCAAAAAACGTTTTATTGGAACAAAAATACCCCTTTCGTAATTCTAGTTTTAAAAAGGGCATTCAATAGTTTAATTATTAATTAAAAAATAATGATGTTCGTGAAAGAAATAGTATATTTGTCAATTTAAAACCTTTAATCATGCTGCAAAAGCGATAAATTGTATCAATTGTTTTCAAAATATCAATATTTTGTGTGACGTTCTTTCACTCTAGTAGGAGTCACTATTCTGTGTGGACTGCTGCTTATACATTTTTTACAACTACATAGAAGTAGAAAAAACTCGCAGAACGAAGTTCCATTTTGTGTGTGTGTGTGTGTGTGTGTTTTTTTTTTTTTTTTTTTTTTTTTTTTTTTGTCCATTGTCAGTATCTTTCTAACCTTCAAACACCTGTGGAAATCTTAAAACTACATTGCAATAGTATCCCCGAAACGTCACTAATTACTTCCGGGATTGAAAGGGATTACACCAGTTTCCCGTGAAAAACAAGTTTTATTGAAAAACATTTTCCTGAATCGCAACAAGTTCCATGACGACCGATTTTACACTGTAGTGAAAAACATTCTGATCTTCCAGTGTAAAATGCATATTTGACTTATTATTTGGTTTATATATTTGACTTACAATTCCGTCTTAGCTTCTGGTCATAGTTGCTTCAGGAGCTTTTTTGATAAATCAAGAAGATGCACAGATATTACTATGTAACATGTATAAGTTTTCACGGAAAGTTCCTGAGTTGTTCATGAAACATGAATGGCTTTGATTAGGAATGTTTCTAAATATTTCAGAAATATTGCAGGTTGATTTCAGGACAATTACCTACATTTAGAGGAAAACTTGCCAGTTTTTGCCAGATTTGTTACTGGCAGAAATTAGGTACATTACTTTCCAGTAACCTTTTGGAATGTTTTTAAATGTATAATACAATAGTGCAAGCTTAAGGTCTAACAATGCTATACTATTATTTAGTAAGAAATTATAATTACTTAGAATTTAAGTGATACAAATAATTGGTTTTAACACAGAACTTGAAATTAATCTTTCTTACCACGGTATGAAAACTAATGAACTGCTAAAAATTATGTATTCCATTGCATATTTATTGGGAAATACGCTCAAGGTTTGGATGGCAAACATAAGCTGAAATTTCCACTGTTCATTTAGAACTAAAACTTACATTACAATATATCAATCTGAGGAAATTGCGCATAAAACCTCTCCATCTAAACATTTTGAACATTTTGTAAATTATAAGGATCATTGCTCATACTTTTATTGTATTTACAGCAACCCAAAGATAAACCTTTGAACATCTTGTTTGAAAAAATCTTGACGTAAATTATCGGCGCATTCATTGTCTTGAGCAATCATTTTTATAACCTAAATCATTCGTTTGTAGATTGGGCGGTACAACTCACTGCAATAAATGTTACCATACACCTTACGGCAGTATCAATGTAGTGTTTTAGTCATGAATAGTTATTAATTTTTGATGAGCTTTATAGCATTTCCCTTAAAAAAATGAACTGTTGAAAGTGTTTAGAAGGAAATCATTTGAATTTTACGGATGACAGCAATCACATTCTAGTCTGTTCCGTTGTTGTAGTTTAGTATGATTGTATTAAAAAATGCCCCTTTTACTAGCTCTGAGCTGTTTAAAATTCTGAGCACCACAACTAATATTTTGAACAGAAAGGCCATCCCCGTCGCATGGTATTTTCATTTAGGAGTTGTTTTATCTGCCTTAACAAATGTTCCTTCCTTTTATGACCCATACACACAACACAGACGTATAACATGCAGCACAGTTCAAGATTTCTGTTAATGAATATCGAAAATCGCACGATGTGAAGATTTCTCGTAGTCGCTTAGTTTCTGCATTCATTCTTTGAAAAGATCTATTACAAATCAATTTTATTGTTTAGTACTAAAAAGTTGTTTAGTACTAACAAGAGGAAGTTCAGATTTTTGATTACAATCGTTAAAGAAAAAATGCATGCTAAAAAAAGAAAAAATATATAGATCATTTACTTGTAAGTATCAAGCTCATTTATTTGTTTATTGTCTTAAAAGTAATGCAGAACCTGCTGTAAAAAATCTAAAGTTAATTCTTAAGTGAATTCAGAATGAACAAATAATAATTCAGAATTGATAATAAATTATTTAGGGTATTCTGCCAGTAGTTGAACACAAGCCAGTAATTGACATTTGAACCACAAAAAAGGATATATTCTTTAAATGAGTGCTAGAAAAAACTTCAAGCATTCCATGAAAAGTGGTGTTATAATTTATAGTTGTAACTTAAGTTTTTAATGTCGGCTGGGACGGAACACTTACAAAGCCATTCCAAAACCTTGCAGAAAGTCACTTTTAGTTGGATATTGTGTGTTACAGAACATAACTTTATAGAACATAAAGAAAGAAACTTTGTAGAACATAAAGAAAGAACAACGTTTTTTATAATAAATTTACGTTTAAAAATGTCGTTTAGTTTGGTAAATAAATTTTTAAATTCAAAAAAAGTGGGAAACTTTTTTCACGGGGCAAAGTGAAAAATTTAATATTTCTCAATTCAAATAATTTTGTATGATTTTTAACATTGTTTACCAAATGAATGAATAAGTAATGGATCAAAAACGAAAAAAAAAATTGATTAAAATAAAGAAATAAAAAGTGATTAAAATAGAGTCAATTAATAAATAAATGCATGTAACTGCATTAAGAAACGAATACGGAAGTGATTTAATAAATGAATGAATAAGTAAATGAAATGAAAAATTTGCATGTTGGGATTTAAGGGGTGATCAACTAACTGCTCTTTGTCTAAAATGCAAGTAGTTGGTTCAAACGTTCAAATAATAAAATTGTGTTGGTTTTAAAGTTTTTTTTCTAAAACCCTTACGCACCAATTTGCTTAAGATAAAATACAATAGAAATTTTATTCAGAAAAAAAGTATTTTTAAGTAATTTACTAGTGCGATTCAGTAAGAAGTGTTCTTGGTCAACGCCCAAAATAATTGCAGATAATATATCCACAGCTATATAGTTTGATATTGGTGAAGGTAAACAAAAGGGCTCAGCGCTGAAACTGAAATTGTGATAGAATGTGTCACTACTATAAAAAAAATATTTCATAATATTTAATAGAATTTAAAAATTATTTAAGCGCTATGCTAGCAAGTATTAGATACGGGTCTTTTGGCGACTCATATAGTGATAGTGTCATATATCCTTGTAGTCTATGGAGTTAGCATAAATTAGAAGATATATCGTAAAGCTAGTACCAGTTTGGCGACTTATTCTGCATGCCAAATCTGGGGAGCCCAATGTCACATTTCGGTGACGTTTGGCGACTTTTTGAACCGTATATGTTAGTGAAGGCAGATACGATACATCAAGGTCACGTGTGATGACGTCACCCCCAACCATTAGCCAATCAAAAGTGACCTTCAGACGAGCACGCATACTCTTACATGCATGCATAGATATGGTAGGATTTTCGTCAAATAGATTTCAATTTTTACTGCGTGAAAAAAGTGGACAATTTCTGACACACCGATCACTTTGTGTAAAAAATATTTTCAACTACTAACAAATCTTCATTTCTACCTGGTATCAATAATATACTGAATTGTAGTAAATAAAGCCAAAAATGATTAATTATTATTTATCGTGGTACAATTATTGTTACGTAGGACATTTTCCAATTTTTCATGTGATTTCATTAGGAGAACTAAATATAACTATTAGAAACTTTCATTAAATGGTCTATGCTGGATGTTTACCAAATGAAAATACATTTTTTCTTTTAAATCAGCGTAAAAATAAAAATTATATATTTTTCTTTTGCTTAAGCATTTGAAAAAGCTCGCGAAGAAGCATTTTTGTTTCACTAGATAATTTTTGCTCACTCTTAGTTTACATTTTGCTGAGTAAAAATCTCTATGTTAATAACATTTTAAAAATTTTTGTCTGTATATCCCTTAAGTCGCTACTTTTGGCTTCATTAAAATGATGAATGCGTGATCATAGGTTTCACACTGAATAATGGATGATTTCAACGAGTGCAACACAACTTTCGTTTAGATTATTAATCGCACTGCCCATTTTGGTATCAACGCTTTCAGTGCAGTATTCAGAAATTATTTCAAAATAGTGAATATTGACTGGTTTTTCTGGAACACGAGCTATATGAGGGAAATATAGTTCTTTAAATCTTACCATATTGATTGGGGGTTAAAGTATTTTCAAAATTGTAGCATCATGTCCTGTTTTCTTGTTACTGTTCATACCTTTAGTGTGTTTGTAAAAACAAATATGCAAAGATATGCTGTTATATCACTCCCAGCGCTATAATATTTTCGAAACATAATATTAAACTTAAGTACCTAATAAATAAATTATAAAAATTCCCTCTTGCATTACCTATATTTTTCTTATTTCAAAAGAATACAAGCACTACCCCTTATCACCTTATCACTGACTATACTTTTTTCCTTAATCACTGACTATACTTTTTCCTTATTTTGTAAAAGATCTTTTTTTAACGCCACAAAAGATGCATTCAAAGTTTTATCTTAATGCTCATCATTTACGAGGAATGTAAGCCAAGTCAGGGGGAAATACTCATTATCACTATACTTTAGCAGTGTGAGACTGAAGCAAGCACGATCTTCAATATGATGGATGAGTAGTAATTACGTAAGAAAGAAGAAAATTGTGTGTCTTGTAGCTGAAAAGCATTAATTACTTAAATGTAGCACAGTTTTTGAAACGTACAGTAGTATATACATTTAATTTTAAAGAAATACTTGTAAAATTTTATTTTATTACCAACTCTAAGTGCATACATTTCATTTGTTTCATCTGCGTTACATACTGCTTAAAGATTTGTATTAGGTTAGGTTTAGAAAATTAGGGAGGATTGTTCAAATTCTGCACAAGAGAATGATTTTGGCACTGGTATGTCCGTCTTCACATAATGCTCTTGTTTTTGCGTTCGATACTACCATTTTCAGGGAAACTTAAAAAACTTACTGTAAGGAAGAAAATGACATTAAACTTTTTTTTCTCTAGGTGTGTGACAACATTTTGCCTGTTGTTTTTTATAACCATTTTATATTTAAAATGAAATATAGTTACAAATCCTTTGACGCTTATTCCTCTTTCTGTTATTAAGTATTGACGTTGTCTGATTGATTTTACATATTCATGGCGAAAGTACTCGAATCAAGCACGTTTTGAGCCGCATGGCAGCATGGAGAAATATCCGTCATTGCGGATTATTCTGTGTGTCTACTTCGGGTATAATTCTGTGCAGTAAGAGTCTTTCTATTTATTTAAACGTTTCAACTACTAATAATTGATGTTGGTTGTTATGTTTTTTATAATTGAGTTAGTAATTAATAAATAGAGCAAATTTTTGAAATGCATTAATGACAACAGTTTAAACCGCAGTTCATTCCCCCTAAGTTTGTTTTTCCATATTTGAGAATGTCCCCACTGATTCAACAAGGGGGTTCAATCAGAACAGAGTGTAATTGTTCTAAGATCAGATGGATAATTGAGATTTAGTTTTTGATTAGCTTCAGCACTTTGTAAAAAAAATTAAGCCAATTAAATCTGTCCCCATTTTACTGATCTTAAAATTATTACTCTAGCCACTTATACTGCCGTGTGCAGGTAAACGGCAGTATCTGCAAAAATGAGTTTTCGAGAAATTTAAAGAAATGTGTGTCGGATTCAATGTTAACCATAGGAAAATCTTGGAATTAGTCGTTTTTTGATGGCCTTTTCTTCAGCGGAAACCAAATAAACAAGTTTGTACAATAAAGCTAGCGTATAATAGATGACAAAAATGCAAAAAAAATAAATAAATAAATAAAATAAATAAATGAAAAATTTCCATTTACTGTCCTTTACCTGCACACGACAATATATATGAAATCTTACAAATACTTAGTAAACGGGACAATTCCGTTACATCTTTCACCTCATACCAAACATAGACACTCAAACCAATAGATTTGAATTTTTTGTGGTCCCCTGGAGGTGGCTTTCCTTTCAAATGAAGCGGATAAAATTAGTACGAACTAACCAAATAATTTTTTATATATTAAAATACATTTTTGTGCATGAAAAAAGTAAAGAATAACTGCTGGTGTTTATCACTCAATACTTGGAATTACATAACAGTTTCATATAATTTCTTCACTGACAGAATATGTGCGAAGAATTGCCCGATTCAGTTTCAGATTTTATTCTATAAACTTCTTTTAAAGAAAGAAATTTCTCAGGTGCTTAATGTAGCAAATTGCGATTGTCTAACGTTTCAAATGTTAGAAAAAAGTAAGTTATTACGTTAGTTACATAACATTTGAGGCATTATAGCTTTGTGAAGTTTATTGCGCATAATTCGAGCACCTTCCCTTGTGATCATGCAGAAACTTTGGCCAGCGCTTTTTTAAAAAAGATTTGCCAACGGTGTTTGTTAAAAATATGTTTTTCAAGTTCTATGTATATTCATTTTGAGAGCCTTTACATATATGAGACCCTTATATGGTTGAAATAATATGTAAAGAATTTAATACGTGTAATAACTAGGCACATTCTACGTTGAATAACTACTTTTGAGCGTAAAAAGTAAACAAAGAAATAATAACTTTTGGCTTTGTTGTTTAGGCTTTTGTCGGATACCTTTTCATCCATAAGTTCATTTCTCTTGCATTGAAAAAGGTCTTCCTTGTAACGCCGAAACACGTGTCTGCGGTAATCTGTAATTTGTGCTATTTGATTTTGTCATTTCGTTTTTTACTTAAGAACCTAAGGCCTTTTTTCTATTTTTGATTTGGTTAATATTGTATAAAAGAGTTCACCTAAAAGTAAATAGTCGTAATTACTCAATTTTTTTGAGATTGAGGTAAATATTACCATACTAAAATCTTTAAACAAGAAAGTGAATGAAAAAAGTACACAAATCCCAAACAAGAAATTAAAAGGAACGCTATAACCTGGGCGGTCATTCCAAGCTAGTCAGCTTGCGAGATCGAGATTTTCGCTTACGTGATTGGTTGTGGCGTAGAAATGTCGCAAAGTAGCATTCTAATCTACTCGAACTTATCTTGCGGCTAGGTTCAAGTAGATTAGAATGCTACTTTGCGACATTTCTACGTCACAACCGTTCACGTGAGCGAGAATCTCGATCTCGCAAGCTGACGAGCTTGGAATGACCGCCCTGAAATATAGGGGAGAGGTATGAGCAGAAGAAATTGCCAAGGTAAGTCTTAAAGATATAGTAGGGGTAAACTATAAAAGGACTAAAAACGCAAGAGTGGATATATTATCAAACAGGAAATCTAAAATAGAAAAATAAAACAAGACAAGCAAAAAAAAAAAAAAAAAAGAATGGTGTGAAAAACCATAAAATAATAAGCGAGTGAACTGGTCCTTAAAATTTGTCTTCATCTTCGGATCTAAACGTCTCGAAAAATGTAACTTAGGACTCACCAAAAAGTGATCTATGATCAAAATATCCAGAAATTTTGGAGCAACACAACATTAGTGGTTGTAATTTTTTCATAGAAACACGTTCTTACATTACTTGGGCTACGATTAGAACTTTCAAAAAAAAATTCTCCTTTTAAATATAATAGTAAGAATAGTGAATTAGTTTTCAAGATGCTTTTATGGATGTCCTTTCTTTATTTAATGGTAGTTTGAGTTTATGTAGAAATTCCTATGCCAAATATACCTACACACCAAAAACATAATCCGACAGGTAATAACTTATGCAATTTTTATCTGTTAGCTTTTAATTTTTTTAATACAAACCTGGAAAATATTTTTACAGCACCTTGCTAGTTTAAATATTTGAAGCAGTATGAGATTACAAAAAAAAAAAAAAAAAAACTGTTTGTATTAAACAGCACAGCACAATGCCCTCTCCATTTTCTTGTACCAAAGAAAACTGATAGAAAATTCTTGGATTCTGACAGCGTGATCAAGAAAATGCTTGCCCGTGGGGGAAGCCTACAAGTCAGTAGTAGTGCGGATTGACTCGTAAAAATAGTTTTGGAGAACTTTTCGCGTTACTGTTTTTTGTTTCCTTTTATTCCATCAAAACTGTTTTGTCATTTCTCACTCAGCGTGCAGCTATTTGTTTCAAGTTGACTTTATGCCTTGAATTTCAGGTGTAGTTTATAGATGAAATTTATTTTACGAGGAGGAGCATTGTAAACTTAAAGTTTCTTCTTAGCAGAAAATGGGTACATGCATAAGTAAAGTCAAAACTAACATACATGCGCTTGTAAGAGCATATATCACTCAAAAATGAACTGAATCAAAAACTGGAAGTTAGTTCGCAAAAAAAAAATAATAATATATATATATATATATATATATATATATATATATATATATATATATATATATATATATATATATATATATATATATATATATATATATATATATATATATATATATATATGGACAAACTTTAAAAGTTACACGGAAAAAAGTTGCCATGGCTTATTTTTGCCTACAAAGAGAAGCAGTAGCTAAACTTGTTATATATACACACACACACATACAGAGTATGATTCAAAAGTCTCAAGACTGATCTCAGAATTAGAAATGTATTGTACATTTAAGTACAGCGGAGCAAAATTCTTCAAAATATGATTCTTCAGCATCAACATAGCGCTGTCAGCGCGTCTTCCACTGTTCTTAGCCTTTCTGGAAGTCCTCGGGAGAAATGCTGTCAAGACTCTCGTCGAAGTCTGCTGAATGAAGTCAATAAAGTCGAATCGCTTCCCTTTTAGGCCTGTCTTGATTCAGGTAAAAGAAAAAAGTCTCTTGGAGCCAAGTTGGGGCTGTAGAGAGGCTGCGGCAGTGTTGTCAGGCTGAAGTTGACCAAAACTTCGGCGGCAGCGCGCGACGTGTGATCGGGCGCGTTGTTGTGGTGGAGAATCTAATTTTCCTTGATCGCTGGGCGGACTCGATCCCTCAAGTGGCGGAGCACACCAGCGTGCTGCTCCATTTTCGTATCTCTCACTTTTGGACCGAGGTCAATTTCACGCACTCACGCAGCAAACGATGACTCTCCAGTGTTCTGAAGCTAAAAGCCACAGCTTCCATTCGTTCACCGAAATCCCCAATGATTTCCCTAGTCCGTCCGCGGGAGTCCGCGCGTGCTCCCCTTCTCAGAAAAAAAAAATCAGTCTCGAAACTTCTCAATCATACCTTGTATATGTATACCAAACCATTGATGACTATTATTTTAATCCCTTTTAATACATCCCGCTTATAATATCCCATTTATTAGAATAATGTTTCGTGGAAAATTCGCTATTTCACTAAGCGGTCTCGACTCTCTCTCTTCCTCTCTCGATATATATATATATATATATATATATATATATATATATATATAAGAAACACTATCATATACTGTATTTGTAACCTAAACAATTCAATCAAATTGAACATCACAACTCAGTTCAATATGTGCCATAGGCCTATGATACTGGCAGACGATAAATTAAATAACAATATAAAATTGAACAATAAGAAAGAAAGAAAATATTGAAAATTTTAACCCTTGGGGAGTAACACCCTGATGAGGCGCCAGGGTATTTTGGGATTTTTTCAAATTTTCGTTCTTTCTTGTTCAATTTTATATATATATATATATATATATATATATATATATATATATATATATATATATATATATATATATATATATATATATATATATATATATATATATATATATATATATATATATATATATATATATATATAGTATATATATATATATATATATATATATATATATATATATATATATATATATATATATATATATATATATGTACAAGGGTTATTCCAAAAGTAAGGTCCCCCGATTTTTAACATACGCATGTGCGCCGGCTTCAGGTTTACCTTGCACGTCAAGCGCCTATATTGACAAGGACTTGTTGAAGGGGACAATGCAAAACGTTCTATGTAGAAACGTTGAAACAAGTAAATAGTGAGTCAGAATCATCAATTATTTGGTCTATTTCAGAATAGTTTTCTCAAACACATTTCCATACTTTTCTTTAGTAAACTGACTCACTTTTACGACCTTTACTGAGAAAAAACTTATCGTTGATTCGTAATTAAATTGATTTTAAAAAATCGCATTCTACCCATCGTAAAGAAGCAATTTCAATTACTTTATTTCTTCATATCATGCATTTTCTTAAGCTCTGCTCATGCGCACTTGTAACGATAAAGATTACTTTAAAATATTGTTCGACTGATAAGAAAATACAATTTCAGTGGCTTAGATATTTCAGCCAAGAATCATTAAAAACATATTTATATTATTACGAGTCAATAAAATAACTTATTGCCAAGTCGATCTCTACTTATTAAACTTCCTTGTTAACAACAACTTTAAACTTGCGAGTACTTCAACACGTAATAATGCATCTAAATTCAAAATTTACTTTTACTCCATTACGTCTGTCTAAGTTGATTCATTAAATTTCCGTGTGATGACTTCACACATATAATTTATGCGTCCATTCGTATAAAACGATCTATTTCTCTAAAACTTAAAAGAATCATAGAAATAGAACAACCCTTAGAAAGTGTTTGCGAAATAGATAAAGTTACTGCAGGAAATACAAATAAATAAAAAATAACTCAGCCAAATTTTTTACTGGACATTTTTTGATGTAGAATGCCAAAAAATATTTTTAATCGTTACATGTTTTAAGTAATATCTGGTAAAGTTTTAGACATTGATGACATTTGAATACCATCAATTAATTTTACATATGGAATTTTTATAGCAAAGTAATTTAATACATTTAATATCACAATTGCGTCCATACATTTTCAAAACTATCTCAGTTCATTATTAAAGTGTCCGAATACACTGGTCGTAAATACTATACTTATGCAAAGATAAACTTATGCGGGCATTTAAAATACTGTAATAAAACGCGATTTTCTAAATATATACTGTTGCTTTAAATAAATCCCTATTCAAGTGAAAAACTTTATAGCTGCAAATTCATCAAAGCATCATAACATTATTGAATTTCGACAATGTTAGCGTCTTCTTAGCCACAAATACGCCCTTCAACATACATAGAATGCTTTCTTATTTACTTGATGCATTAAAATTCAGTAAGATGTTGAAATGCACCTTTCATTGAAGAAAGCTTTTAAGGAAGACCGGATCAAGCGACAAGAGCAATTCAAATAGAATTCTTTGAAATTTTGGATTCCCTCTTAGCATATTTTTCCTGTTTCATTGATATGAATCACCTCTATTATCCTTATCTATTCGAACTGAGATCAAACCTAGAAAGCCACATTTCTATTTTCGATATTTATGTCTAAAACTAAGAGGCTTAAGTTAGTAAAAATATGAATATTTTTGAGTTACTTTGTTTTATATCAGTAACGTAGAGGATATACAACAGAGACCACGGATTGTTTCGCTTGAAAACGAAACACTTTCAAGTTCTCATAATTGGGGCAGTTTTGAACTGTTACCTCTAGTAGCACATGAATGATAATGTCTTAATTTAAACAAATGACTCTATTTTATTGAAGTCAAAACCCATTTTTGGACATCAGAATATAACGACGGGGGGAGGGAGTGTACAGTTATACCCTAAAAAGATTTAGATGCTAAATTTAACTTTCGACGGTATACCGTTCTTGAGTAATGCATGCAGACGTACGAACAGACGTCACAAGGAACATCCTAAAAGTAAATCCGGGACTTAAAAAAATGGAAATTTGGACTATTATACGTGCGAAGGTACATGCACGTGGGGACATGCCAAAAAACTATAATAGCTTTTTTTCTGTTTTTGTTCGAGTTTATTTTGTTTTATATTTTTAATATGGTCAATAACTGTACGATCTCATTGCCAATAACTGCTATGAGGGGACCAATTACTGTGCATGTAACAATTGAATGGTTGTGTTGACTTTAGTTAGAATACATGTACAAAAAGTATCTAAAAATAAAAAGTGTCTAATAAATGCATAATAACAATATCAAAAAACTTAACTTTCCTTGGTGTGAAACTGTTTTTTTTTTTTTTTTTTTTAACTCAACCAGCAGCCATGTGGTCGCCAAATGGCCAATCACTTTTCGTTTCGCCTATAACTCAACCTGTACTTAAGAATAATGACATAACATGACTGATTTGTATTTGCCGTATGCAATGCCCACAGTACTTCATTCCCTGTCTCACTTTGCCTATCAAGGGAGCACATTTTAGTAACTTAAGTACTGTTTTTTAATTTAAAAAAAAAATACCCAAAAAATCAACTTTGAAAAAAAACAAAACAATTAAAGCTAAAAATTTCCAGTTGGTGTCCAGCAATTATTATTAATTTATTTTTTAATTTTGAATGTACGAAATTATTTTAAAATAATTCAAAATTGTCTGACAATGTGCTACCCTCTCTTTTACTATTAACCGTAATATTCATAATATTTTCCCTCCAATTCATTATTTTCCCATTCATACTTTCATTATATGAAAGTATTATAAAATACTCATAATACATGAATTTTCCATTAATTTGGAAAACATTATGAATGTTATGGGAACATATAATTACCCATAGTATTTACCCAAAATATTCATAATATTTAAAGCCCAGTGGTTCAGTGGTAGCGCTTCGTGTTTCCATGCCTAGGTCCGGGTTCTATTCCCGGGTCGGGCATGGTCGACTCATCCCTTCAGTGAGTACTAAGCGGGCTTGGGAACTAAACGCTGGGGGTTCCACGTTTGGCTGACCATCGAAAAGGAACACCTGCCTAGTACCCCGTAGCCCTTGGCTACGGGGTTTGGTTTTTTATTTATAACATTTACCCATTTACATTTTAAATTCATAACATTCCCCATAAGTTTTTCCCAATTTATAGATTTAGGTTTTTTTTGAAATATTGGGTGTTTTAATTTGTTTACTTGAGGCTTTCGAGTGTTGTCTCTATACACTTGAGGGAATCTGCTCAAATCCAACCATCATCTTAGGTATAAATACATTTTTTAGTGATGTAAATATTCCCCGTACTGTCTTGTATGTGATAAAAACCTGTAGATAAAATTTAAAAAATAAATAAGATGCATAAACAATAAACTAAATCTATAAAATTGTCGCTGCTTTTATTTGTAACAGAGGCGAGGTGTATAGCTCTCAGCTCTCGTAAAATTGCGTAAGCGTTCGCTCCCGACTGCGCTGTAATGCAGGACACTTAATGTATTACACTTTTAATTTGGCATCAGTTTGAAAACAGTTTCTCGTTTTGTTGATAGGCGATGTCGGATTTGTACGAGAATGGATCTGCGATGTGCAACATGGAATGTCTTAATTGTTTTTACGTGTGTGTTTTAATAAAACGTAGTTGTGTTTGAAACTCTTTGTTCGAAATACAGCAGTAAGAAAGTCTTTCCTATCTAAAATTCCAAGTATTCTTATAGACATTGCACAAAACATTTTTTGACACCTCCAGTTCGTTACCGTTGATATTTATACCTTTGGACACTTACTACTTCGGATACTTTGGACTGACGTTGGAGAAAAAAGGTAAGAAAACCCTACTTTTGTTTATTGTTATTGTATAATATTAACTGCATTTCATTAAGGAGTTTAAATTATTGACAGAAGCAAAATAGTCAACGAATCGATCGTGAGTTTTATATATGATGCAGTAGTGGGATGAATGGTATTGTCCGTTTTCTAGAAGAAAGTATTTGACTCCTCTTTCGGTCACGATAGTTCGATTTCGCTGTTCTCGGCGGAAGGTATATTGGGATCATAGCATTTTGTTGTAAAATCAGCTGTTTTTAAAATGCAAGAATAACTGAAATGACAAGGCAAGTAAGCAGATGATGTAAAGGACACTAAGCCTTTTCTGCACATTAAAATGCACGCCCAAGGTGGGATGTCTGGTTGTTTCATTTAGAAACGCGTGGATTGCTTACTAATCAACCCCCCGCCCCGCGTAAAATGGAACTCTGCTTTCGAGGAAGCGGGACGAAGTGCCTTCTCGTGAAAAACGGAGAATACATGTCTCACCAATCCGGGTCGTAAAAAATTCGACTATAAATCCGGATCGATAATATAGGGATTTTTAAGAAAACATTAAAAGCAACGCGAATGTTTCATATCTTTAGCGCTCCATAATTCAACAAAATAAACTTTAATGATTCGGCCATCCGTCACATTAGTCCGATTTTTAAGCTAGTACTGTGCCAAATTGTCATAACAATTGAAGTCAATAGTTATTTTTCGCTAGAAACAATCTTTGACCCACCATATAGTTGGTAATATTTTTTTGGAAATAAGGTCATATACCCCAACCTTGGCGACTTTTTCCTGTTGGCGCCAAGAAAACGTAGCCAAGAAAACGATGTATGAAGACACATGTCATACATCGTTCTTAGCAATGCTTTTTTTAGAGCCAACAGGAAAAATTCAGATAAAAAAAACATGATCAAAGCACTTCAGAAGACAATATATATAAAAACAACATAAAACCACAGCAAAAAAACATCGCGAATATTTGATTCCAAAATACCAGAAACTAGAAAGTTTTTGTACACAAAGAAAAATTACTAGTAGGTATTTAAAATGCTTAAATTAACAAATTATTATCACAGCTCACCAAAGAAATATGTACCAATAGAAATAAAAGCTATTTTCCAACATGCATTTCCTCGAACAAAAACAATTCTCATACTCTACTGAAAAAAAAAAAAAAACAAAGCGATTCAATATGCGATGTTTAAAGCAGAAAACATCCCCAAAATATTCCTATTTCAGCAAAAAAAAACAAAAAAAACCGCTTAGTTATTCAAATTTTGATGTATGAAAAGTAAAGATGTCTCAACAGAACATCCCAAACATTAACAAATACCATACATTTATTTTCTATCCAAAAATGCTTTGAAAAAATACCTAATCAAAATATCTACTATATTTTACGTAAAATAACACCTTCATAGTTTTATAAAATCGTGGAGTCAACTTATTTTCAGAAAATCGGTACCTAAAGGAGGCACGTTTACAGAATATACTTGAATAGTTCTTGGCATCGATAAGAATTAACTTTTAGAATAAAATAACTGCTTTTTTTGTAAAATAATTTTACATGCAGTAAATATAAAGTTAAAAACTACAAGAAACCCCCAAGATTTTGTAAAAACAAAGAATTTCGGAAGTGAGAGTTTTTTTTTTTTTAATTCTAAAATACAAACTTACGTTTTTGTTGTATAAATCCAGTCTGAAACACAACATATGAAACAATGCGCCTTACCGAGACACACCCAAAGTTGGGTTTTACTCTTAATTAACGGTCAATTTCAAAGAAACTGGCATTTTCTAATATTTATTCATCAAAACACAACTAATGAATACAAACCAACACAAAATAAGCTTTCCTATAAGGTATATTGCGCGAAAAAGCAAAGATCTTCCAACGTGAACCGTAAACAAGTTTGAACAGATCTAAGATTGCCTTCGGGTTAGTTTAGCCAGGGATACCATGCTTAAAAAGTTTTCGCCTCATTGGCGAGAAAAATATTTCAATTTTGTGTAAGAAATCGGATGTCGCCAAATGGGGGGGGGGGGGGGCATATCACATCTGTACCAATTTTTTAAGTCTAACTGTTCTTTAATGAAATATTTTATTATGTTTTTAGACGTATTTTTGACTCTGGTATTATCTAACGATGGTAAATCAAATCATAGCTCCTCAACATAGATTATTCACTTTTTTTACAAGCGATTGTTTAACTCAAACCTATGATTTTGCAAGATTCATCCAAATAGAGAGCTTGAAGTTCAGAAAACAGTAAATGTGGTTGGAATAACATAATTTCCATCCGAAAAAAAAAATATATCATAGGTATACCTGATATTGGAAAATGTCGTAAAGTATCAATAATATTTAAATTTTAAAACAAATGGCGTTTAGATGTAAACAAGAACTGTTACCAATGTTTGATTTAAAGATAATTTTTGAATGTTTAACAAGGATTCAAGACATAGGATCGCTTTCAAGGTGCTTCTTTGCTAAATTTTGTTTTGGTTTACTTTATTCAACGATAATTAAAAAATAATCACACGTAAACTTGAAAGATTTGTCGTTATCATTATGGTGTTTTGTAATTCAGACTTGATAGCCAAGGTCTGATGACAAATCAGATACTCGTGTAAAAACAGTTCCAATATGCTTGGCATTAAAAAAAAAGGACAGATTTTTTTATCCTACAAAACTTGTTGTTTTTCTGCTTCGTTTATTTTTTTTTCCGTGTCGTCGTAATTGAAGAACTGCTTCTCACTATAGTAAACAACCAACTCGTAGGTCGGTAATCACATTTCACTTGCACGAGATAGTTTCATGTAGTTTTTAGTGAAATGGACCAACATTCAAAGCTGAAATGCAAGAACAGGGCAGCGGTCCCGTTATGAGGAAGGTAATGCGGGTGCACCTCCCAGGAATGAGAACTTGTTCCTTTTTTTTTTTTTTTACCCGACTGCGCGTGCGCGACGCAATGGAGGGTAATGTGTTTATCAGTCTATGTATGTATGTCTGTTCCTATGTGGCGTTCTACAGGCTGAACTCCTCGGCCAATTTTGGTAATTCTTACGTCAATCGATTTGTCTTTACCTTGGGAGTGTCACTAAACACATGACAGTAATCAAAAGTACCATTTTAAAAACCAAATGTCAATTTGTCAGTTTGGGATCGGCCCACGCTGGGTGTCGCACGATACCTGCGTGCGACAAATGCAGGTAGTTTTCACTGCCTGATTTTTTTTGTTTACTAAGTCTACTAATTGGGGTCTCAGTGGCCGAGTGGTCTAAGCGATTGCTTCTCCCACTTGAGGCGGTGAGTCAAGACACCTTTGCTCCGGATGTCCTTCACCCTCTTTCTGATGTAAATTGTTTCATGTGTTCTTTATATGAATTCTGTACTGTAATAAAAAAATATATGATGCGTAACGAAGGCAAGACACTCCAGATTGTAGTCCTTATCAAAATAAACCCATGCAATAAGCACCAAGAGAAAGAAAGTCTACTAATTCGATTTTCATCTCTAACATGTTGCATGCTTGATTCAAGGGACAGAGTTTCGCAAGAAAGAGTTGGACTGACGGGGCCTCAGTGACCGAGCGGTCTGAGTGACTGCTTGACATTGGCACACTTGAGGACGGTGGGTTCGACTCCCATCCTCGCTCCGGTTGCATTTTCCCATCTTTGTGATATAAATTCTTTCATGTAGTTTATTAGATGTGTAATAAAAATATATATGCGTAAGGGAGGCAATTCACACAGGCTGTAGTCCTCATCAAAATATACCTGTTCATTTAAGCACCAAAAGAAAGAAAGGATTTAACTGACGACGTTTCCGATTTCGCGTCATCATGAGTTACACAGGCTGTTTATATAGCTGTGCTGTGGTTGATGAAGTTCGCTCATTTTTGCCGAAGGTGAAGCACATGTTGCTTTAAGCCGAGTTAGGTCCCTAGAGGGACTAATTATCAGTAGTTTAGATCACCGCAAGTTGCTTAATAAACCTCACTATACAAACAAACTCTCTCAATGAAATGACAAGATTGCGAAATATACCGTCTCATAAGCATAATAACAAAGTCAATGAAAACTAACTAAAAAGTGCAAAATAAAAAAAAATATTAAATAAAAACAAAAAAACCCGACTGCATAAAAACCAAAAAAAAAAAACCAAAAAGAAAAATGTATAAGCCCAGTGATTTAGAATGTTATTAAGTACTATTGTATAACTACACTGTTGAAATAGTTTTATAACCGTACACAGATAAGACAAATCATATATTCAAAAGCAGAATTACTTCTACGTCACCTACGTCACATACTTGGCAATTGAAGACAACTTTCCGCTCCAATTTTTAGCATGTATAATAATTTATTAATCATCTTCCCATCATTAACCTATGTTGATTTACGTTCTGTTGTATCTTTTTCCTGAGAATCTTTCTGGAGAATGCAGCATCTAACATATAAATAAAAACAAATAAAATTCATTACTTCTATGCAATAAGCAATTTAAAAAAAGTTTAAATTGCAACGAATATCAATTAGAACTGCAGACACGTTTTCGGGATAACATAATGCTTATTTTTTAGTAACAAAAAGTAACTTTGGATGATAAGACATTTAAAACATTTTGTTACATGCTGCTCAAATATACGATAAAACATCTTTGCCAAGTAACGGGAAATCATTAGGAAAACGGATTTGCATTATGCAATTGGATATATATTTTCACCACAACACTGTTAACATTGCATATGTACATATATGGACTGAGTAATATCTATTACAAAAGCAGTTGTTTCTTCGATATGTATATTTATGACAGTCGATTATGCTAATTTATATGATTGCGTAGCAACTGACGAAGGTTTAATAAAGGAAAACGGGTTTTGAAACGATAGAACCGTTTTAGTGATTCATTTTCGAAACTTTTCAGAGAGATTGAGGTGTATTATTCAAAATTGATAACCAGAGAGAAATATTTACTGTAATAAGTTTTCAATTTTGATATATACTTTCGAACAAATCAGTTGCTAACAGTATTTATTTTTAGTGCATTTAGATACAGCTTTTCATATCTTCAAATATTATACTAGAAAGTTCGTTTAGAGGTTACGTTTCAATACAAGATTTTCTAGCTATAAAACTGCCATCGTATCATGTTAGCCATTAAATAATCAACATAGTTTTGACTGCAAATAAAATTATTTGCCCACTTTCTAAATCTAAAAAAAATCTAAAAAAAAAAAAAAAGAAGAAGAAGAAATGATATGTGTGTTAAAAATAGGAAAAATAAAATGCTTTAATGGAAAACTTTTCAAAGTAGAGATGTGTAAAAAAAAAAAAAAAAGCATATCTATGTTCTTACTGATGTGCTTAAAAGTAAGCCGTGATATTGATAAGCTTGATTTTTCACTCGAGGGTTTTCTGTAGCTTATAATTGGAAAAGACCTTTTTCGGATTATTCAACATTTGATATCACATTTTGCATTTTTATCAAACGTGGATATGTAATGGCAATTACAGTATCTGTCCTTTCACTAATAGAAATGATTGTATTTGAAAACTGTTGCAGGTAACCCTAGCAGTTAGGCCAGGGTTTCTATGGCCGAGCGACGGAAAGAGCTTACTCTTAAAGCTTCCCGAGTGCAGTACAGGAATTCGTTGAATCGATTCTCAGCGGTGTCTTGGGTGTTTTTTCCTCCTCTTAGAGAAGTATTTCTTTTCCAGACCCGATTGGTCCGAAAAAATTCTTTATTAGAAAATTTTAGAATTATTATTACACACACACACACACACACACACACACACACATACACATATTAGGGCGGTCCTTATTTTTGAAGTTGTAGATATTTTACACGACGCCCCTTCAATTTGTTTGATTATACAAATAAATGATCCATGCAAAATTTTAAGTCAGTCCATGAATATTAACACGTGCCCCTAGGATCCCCTTTTTTGAGTTTCGAAGAAAAAATTGCGGATTTTCTCATTTTTATGTAAAAATATTCCTAGGTTTCATATTTAAAGTAACTTTGAACCTCAATAGATGCTGCTACTTCCAGACCAACCATTCTCTCACTTTCATTCTGTGAAATTTTACATTATACATAAGGTACATCTACACCAATGGCCTTGGGGCAGGCATACCGCTATTCACGCTCGTTTCAAACCAAGCGGCAGGGGAACATTTCTTTCCACCAAGATGGACACAAGGGATTCTAAAGGCCATTAATGAATGGCCTAGGCCATTAATGAATGATTTTTGACAACAACAAATTGCCTCCTCCAGGCTTTGGGGGTGTTGATTTCGAAAATTTTCTGTGTATGTAATAGGTGTGGCAAATAGGGTCACTAGGTTTCCGTGCTATAAATATAAGTAATGACAATTATATTTTAATTCGCTGTTCTTTAGTTATATACTTAAATGCTTATGCATTCTTATTATTTAACTTTTGAAAAATCATCGATTACCCTAACATAAAAATAAACTCGATTTTCAATATCTAAAACATAAATTGAAAAAAAATCCAGATCGGAAAAATGTAAAAATCTATACTTTAAACTGTCTTCTATTTCAGTACATAGTTCTTTATTATCATCAAATTCCTCTTGCAATTCACAAGATTTAGAAACCGAAATGGGTATCTATCCTAACCTGTTGAACTTTTTTTCTGTATCTGGTCTACCACAACGCAAAAAAGCTCGACAACTATTGATATCTGCTCACATTTCATTTATGTTAGACAAATGCCATATTAGGGACAAAGTGCTGCTCTTTTATTAACAGCCTATGTAGATGCAGTAAATTTAAATCCAAATAACCTTATGATCAATCGCATATCCCTTAAGAGAGCAAGAGAAAATCTTCGAGAGGTAAAATCAGATTTCATGAATTTAAACTTAGATTTTTACTTTCTTCTATATCTAATATGTAGAAGAAAGTACAGTGATCTCTCGCTTATACGCGACCTCTGTTATACGCGTTTTTCACTTATGCACGTTATTCTCACGGGCCCGGCCAGCGATATAGGAAAACAATGTTAACTCTTGTTCATTTATACGCGAAACCTTAAATGCACTTTTCGCTTATGCGCGATAAATTTTTTTCAATTTTAGTTAAATCGTCTAATTTAAGCTTTGCTTATCGGAGGATTTGTACCCTTTTTGTTCTTTCTCTTGAAATACATTCACACGACGTTATTCCATTGTTCGGATTCTTCAAAGAACGTGTGTGTGTGTGTGTGTGTGTTTTTTTTTTTTTTTTTTTTGCACAAGTCTGCAATAGGAGGTGGAATTAGTCTTGTGATTGACTTCGATAGGGGAGAACAGGTTACATACAAAAAGGTTGACGTCACTAAAAATCGTGCTCAAGCGGTACGCGTTGACATAGCCTATCGAAAATCTTTTGCATCCTCGTAGACTTATAGCACTGATCACGCGACAATTTTTTAGGTTTTGGGGAATTCGCTTACGTACTGTACAGTGCATAAAAAATGACAAAACGTACAACTTCAAATTTGGCTTTTTTATTAAATCACAATGTATAAATGGAAGTTATATGCGAATTTATTCATTAGTATTAGTAGTATACTATTAGTATTACTATAACTGATGTTAACTTATTGTATTTAAGCTAATTTTTGGGTTTTTCACTTATACGCGAATTTCACTTGTGCGCGAAAATTTCGTTGTCCCGTTTGGTCGCGTATAAGTGAGAGATCACTGTATTGGATTCGTGCAAATTTTCGAATTTTGACGGATTCGAACGTTTTGAGGTGTGCTGAGTCCATTTCGACTATTTTTGGAAAATGTATGTCTGTGTGTGTTTGTCCGTGTGTGTGTGTGTCACGTCTGTGTGTGACCAGTTTTTTGTGGCTGCTCTACAGCAAAAAACTACCGTATGAAATCGAACGAAATTTGGTACACATATGTGCCCCTATGTGAACTTGTGCCCATTGGTTTTTGGCGCGAATTCCTCCAAGGGGGGTGGAGCAATAGGACGTTTTTTGAGTTACGCGTGCTTGCTATTCCTCAGGAAGTAACTGGCGGAATCAAACAAAATTTGGTCCATATGTTGCCATTAACAGGATCAGGTGCTGATTCAATTTTGGTGTCAATAACTCAAACGGGGATTGATCTATAGAACGTTTTTTGTTGTCAATTGTGACTGCTGTATCTCAAGAAATAATGAACGGAATGAAAGAAACATTTATCGGCAAGTAGCCCTTAGTGGGTATAAGAGCTGATTTTATTTTGGTGTCAACAGCTAAAAAGGGAGTAGTGCAATCGCTCGTTCTTTTTTTCCATTGTGAGTGCCCTATCTCAAGAAGTAATGCTGCGTTCTGGTTGAAATTTCGAATATATGTAAATCCATATGTAAACAGGCTTTGGTTCAATTTTGACGCCAATCGCTCCAAGAGGTGTTGATTTTTTTTTGCGAATAAAAGTAACTTTATTAATGCAACAATAAGAAAGATAAATCGTAATACATTGTCGTCTGCGTATTCCTCGTGATTTTAATTGTATGGAAATGATCGGAAATATTATCTCAATTATTTAAAATTTTTAGCTGTTGCCATCTTATGTTTGTTAACAAAACAATATTTGTAATTAATTCAAGCAAGGCTTTTAAAATAACTTCCAATTTTCGCTCTTTGCTTTGGTTTTGCGATAATTCAGACATTGGACTCGTCAAGCATGGGGAGGAATCAGAAAAAAAAAAGGAAAATATAGAAGAAAGTTTCGTGATAGCCACAACATACTAGTTTAGTTATTCCCTGGGATACAAAGTTACATCCAGATGTAACTGAAAAAAAAAACGGCAATCGGCTTACCATGATAGCTTTAGGTTCCAATATTGAACAGCTACTCAGAATTTCTGAGATATTTCTTCAGTTGTATTTGATATCTTAGATGATTGCTCTTTATTGCTAACTGTTCAAGCTGTAGTATTTTATACAGCGGCTTACAATACCGGCCGTATAAATTGTGCATGTATTTTTTTAGAGCAAAAGAAAGAGTCAGAATTTCTGAGATATTTCTTCAGTTGTATATGATATCTTAGATGATTACTCTTTATTGCTAACTGTTCAAGCTGTAGTGTTTTATACAGCGGCGTACAATACCGGCCGTATAAATTGTGCATGCATTTTTTTAGAGCAAAAGCTGAACGGTGATGTATTGCATTTGTATTGCTATCATCATGCACTTGAAATCGTACTGCAGAGTGTCTTTAAAGAAGTCCTTGCCTTTCTTAGTTCTAGACTCGATATTCCATTATTTAAGCGCTTCAAAATTCAAAAATTACACTTACCACTTAAATTCTAAAAGAAGAATTTGATGACATATTATTGTTCGTAGAAAGCGGAATTAAGAAATATTACAGAGAATTCTCGCAACGTGTAATAATATTTCTTGGTGAAGTCCTCCCTCCTAAGGGATATGTTTTCGGCAACCTGGAGCTTATCTGGGAGCCAGATGGGTGGCAAAAGGAATTTGTTGTTTGAATATTTATCTATTTAGGAAACAATTTAAATTTACTTCACATGAAGAGATTGCACGTAAATGCTGTTTTACAGTTAAATGTTGTATGAAGATATAGTTTTTCGCAGCAACCCATTCTAGGCCTTTTAAATTATAAAGTCTAGTGTCTAAAAAACCTGCAGTGCACAAAATGATGACAAACATGCAGCAGAAACAGTGATTGAAAAATTCATAAATCACTTATGGTACTTAGGGGATGAACTAGTAGCTTTGTCCGCATTGGATGAAGGAGTTAACTTTGAAGATAGGAAAAGACTACTTCAAAAAAATGCTTGCTGAATAGGAAGACGTGTCTGAGACGTTCAGATAACAGTAGATGATTTGGAATACTTTCTTAGTAAAGATCTTTCTCTTTATAGAATCAATTACAAGTCAATAAAACTGTTTGATAAGTTACAAACACCAAAAGATGTTTTCCTATTTGATCCTGATTCATGACAAAATGAAGGAAGCTATTTAAAGGGAAGAGATATCGTTAAAATGCTGAAAGTTGTGAATGATACAACTAAAAAAAGGAGCACAATTAATCGAAGAATTTCACAATCAATTTACCAAATATGAGTCACAAAAGCAATTTAGTATTTTACAGACAGTACAAGACTATCGGAAAAAAATGCACCCGATTGAGATACATTGAGAAAAGCGTCCGATTAAGGTTAAGTTTCTAAAGCACTATTTCATTCTTATTCAATGTAAAATCTTTAGACGATATGAAGTAACTAAAAATATTAATTTTAGTGCTACCTCGCTGTAAAAATATTTTGCAAACGTAGGAGAAACGATATACGGGGTCTGAAGTAAAAACTCGAAGATTTGTAGGAAAATTATCAAAAGTGTTAAAGTTCACCGTCCTAGGGGCACGTGTTATTATTGAACGATCGAGTTCAAATTTTGCACCGATTACTTTTTATTATAGTGTCACAAAACTAGGGGGCGTCACTTGTTGAATTCCGAAAAAAAAATTCCCATATAAATAAGGACCACCCTTATATATATATATATATATATATATATATATATATATATATATATATATATATATATATATATATATATATATATATATATATATATATATATATATATATATATATATATCATTTTTTGCAGACATTCATTTTATAAGCATGACGAGGGGTCATAGTTTTAAGCTATTCAAGTCTCAGGCTAACCTGGAAATAAGGAAAAACTACTAGTTTAGTGGGGTTGCGGGTACTTGGAACAGCTTACCGGAAGAGATGGTAATGTGCAAGGGGTGGATAGCTTTTTAAGAGGGCCATTGATCTTCATTGGGGACTAATAAATTGATTTTGGCCAGCCTAGCTGGGCAAAGAGCCTGTTGCTGGTCGTCACATTTGTATTTGTAATACTTATCAATATTCTGAAAATTTAGTATAACGGCTCTCATAAAATTGTTGCTATCTTAAAGCATGAATTAGTAAATTGAGGGAGCAAGTCCAATCATTGGCAAAGCAAAAGCTGAGGCAAAATGCCCCAAGTCACGTGACTCAACGACGAGTGTTTGACACGGTTTGCGTAAAACTAGCGAGAGAAACCTGATTCCTCCCAATGCTTCGCATTAAAATCTATCACGTGACTTGTGGTCTTTGCTTCACGAATGAAAGTCTTCACTCCCTCCATTTTATCTCATCTCAATGGTTGGTGTGTGCGAGAGGCGCCAGATCTAAAGCACTTGCAGAGAGCAACAGCAAGTAACAATGTTAAAAAAATATCAGTACGTCTCGATGGATTGAGTTCAACTTCTTGATTGATATAGTTCATTTTCATTAAGTAAGTTTTTCATTCAATACATGCATATTGACTTTTCTATGGTACTCATAAAAGGTTATCGTAATGCACCATGAAACCACTTATTTTGATGTAACATAAGTAAACTACAGCGGCATTTAAAAAATACAAAATATTAAGCTAATTTTTACTGAATTCAATTTTCGAAACATTTACCTTTTTTTAGTTTAGTAGAAAATGATAATACTATAAAAGCTTCCTATAAAGTAAGTCCCTGAATGCAAAGCAAATCTCTCTCTCTCTCTCAAAAAAGAAAAAAAAAATCAAATATAAGAGAATCAATCATTCCTCTGGCCGATGAAGAAAAAGCTTTTTCGATGCTTGGAAACAGAGAAGCTGCATTTGAGGAAAACTATTCCTGTGTTAAATGGCACTACTTCTTGGAGGATAGATGACATTGCTAATAATGTCAAGGTCAAGTTGAGAAATTAAATATTACTTTAGGAATTTTTTTGTTACTAACACAACGGTATGTTCCAACCACGAGAGATGAACCGCATCTGCAGTTTGGGTTTATTTGATTTAAATTCAAGAATATTAAATTTAGCGATGCGTTTTGTCTTATTGTTATGCATTGGAAAACAAATATGACCATCCAATATATATATATTTATTTTAATCGATGCTTTTTCGCAACAATATTTAGTAGAAAAAAGCTTGTTAACACAATGCTGGCTTTGAAAAGTTATTAGATTTGATTTAACTATTAGCTTTATTTTTATTTTTGCCAACAATGTTACATGGAAACAAAAACTTTCCAATAAGCAACAAAATAGTTTCTTGCTCATATTAGCTGCTGAATGTTGTTTTTTCCAACAATTATAAACATTAATAAAACATTTTTTCAACAAACTACAAAATATTTTCTTGACGAATCAAAAAGATAACGAGTTGGATCTTCGAAAGAACTCGAAATTTGTTCGTTGTAACGATAATTTCGCTGTAATGAAATTTAAGCAAAGTAATGACAATAAAAAGAGTCTTAAAATACATATCGTTAAGAAAGATATTTCGTTATATTTTTCGTGGTAATGGTATATTACTGTAGTTAAAAATTTTAATCTGAAACCTTTATCTTTTTCAATAAACATCAAATTGTTCACTCATCCTCAGTTATATTGATCAGTTAAGAGATAACATGATACGTAGTTTTGCGGAATTACACATTAAACGTAGTACTGAATAATTTGGAAAACATAGTTCTCTAAGGATATGGGGTTGACAATGTGTCTTGTGGTTGGTTAGGCTCAAACAGCAAGATTCAACTCCAAGCTAGGCGTTCCCCGTCTATTTTGTATCGAAAATGTGCGACCCAAAATCTCCTACAATTTGTGATGCTGTAATCTTAAAGACTTTTTCCTTAATTGAGAGTTCACACATTCAAAGAGATTGGCTTCACGACCAAGATGCAGTCTGCAGGTAATAACACATGATTCTCAGTTCGTTTGTAAGCATTCGTGAAATAGTAACGCTCTCACATTTGCACATGCATAAGCTGAAAATCCGGCGAGAAGCATACTAATATAATCTTAAATTTGTATATGTTACGGCCAAAGCCCGAAGTTCGGCCAGTTCGCGAATTGGCTGGCCAATTCGCAAACTGGCCAAGAGGTTTGGCCAAAGCCCGAAATACTTGCAATTAATATTGCGTTTTCTACTTTGGCTGGCCATTTCGCGAAGTGGCCAGGAATCCTTGGCCAAAGCCCGAAATGATTACGGTAAATTTTAGGTTGACAGGTAGATGACATATCTGTCGCTTACAAAGGTACGGCGGGACGTGCAAGTGATAGAAACTAGGAAAGAGGTTGGTCCAGGGCCGCCGAGAGCCAAATCGAGCCCCTTGTCATTATCGTCACCTGCCCCTCCCCCTCTCCTCACAATACCAGGAAAATTTATACTACTTTGATTCCGAGTTGGGCCCCTAGTTTTGGATTAGGCTGACATGATGGCATCTCGTCGGGCTCGGAGGATGCTACCACGTCCCTGAGAAGATCCTGCCAATGGTTATTAAAAACTTCGATCGCGTTTTACTTGCCGTTAGTTCTTCGACGGAGCTATGAGTGTGTATTTCTCGCATTTGCACTTCTAAATGTGAATACTTTCAGTTGAAATCATATTCGATAGCTAATAAGGGGTCATTCAAGTATTGTCTAAGCAACTTTTGGTCATTTTGCACCCCCTTCCCCACTCCCACTTTGTGAGAAAAAATAAATATACGCTATACTCCCTTCCCTTTTTGCTTACATGAGATTTTATGACATTTTGTACGTCACAGGATGCTCTTTCCCTACGTTTTTTGTTGTTGCACTGTAACTGCTTCGTTATTTAATGCTTACCTTAGAATTTTTGTGGCCCCTCACCTCTTGTCAGAGAAAATAAGTAGCCCTCGGGATCCTCTCTTTCTGCTTACATAATACTTGACCGACCCAGCTAAAATTAAACATAAGGCCGTGTTTCTCAACCTTTCAGTGTTTACGACACAAATTTTAAATAGTATAATTTTCATTCCGAAACCAAACCTAATGACAGGTAAGGAATTTGTTGCGTGCTCCCCTCCTCAGAATTCTATTTGAAATCAATTTTATTAAAGATCCCTCTACCACCCTTACTCCTAATAAGGGTAGATGTCTGATCATTAGCTTCTTTTACTCTAGAAACTTCAAAAAATCTTTGCAAAACCATATCTCAGAGAAAATCTCCAAGTCAAAATCAATCATGACTAAAACAAAATAGCCATAAAATAGTGATAAGAATCCAAATATTCGGGTAATTGTCGGCAGCACAAGTTTTGTAAGTGACTTATTGCATGAATAATATAGACTTGTTTCCATTTAGAAATTAATTAAATATCCATGTCTGATTTTTTTTTCTTGAAATATATACTTTGTTGGAAATAAAAAGTTTGAGACATGGAAAGCTACAATTTTTTTTCTGCTTTCAATAGCGTAGAATTGACAATTTAAAAACGAGATAGTGAAGAGGAGAAATTTAGCCTGTTTTGCGCCCAGTCCGTGCAATTAGTCTGTACCCACGGGCTATTCACACCGTTGCGTTGGTGCGATAAGCCATTTCGAAAATTATGAGAGTACTTTTAATTATTACAGGCAATATCCGCATGACGACTCCCATGCTAAGAATTTAAAGGAAGTTACTTGAATAAATGAAAATCTACCCCACCATATCTCTCTGATGCAAAATAATTATTTCCTTATATGAAAATGCATACACTTTTAAGAGAACCTAAAAAAATAATAATATATATCTGCAATTTAAAATATTTCACTAAATAAAAAGCAATTAAATTATATAAACAGTTGCTTTGAAATGTAAAATAATGAAAAAATTCCGTAGTTTTTTTCTCCAAACTCGCCAAATAACAACGCAACCGTAACCCTGTCGATTAGCGAGCGAACCAAACTCGCATGGATTAATGATACCTTTCGTACGAAAACGTTTAAACGATAATCCCGCTCTTCCACCTTCCTCGCAGGAAAAAAGAAGGTAACTAAAAACACGTTGTATCTAGAACAAAAGGAAAATCTTGCTCCTTCATCCCAGTTAGAAAAAAAGAATTTTGCTCAAATACGCAACACAATTTCTGTAAATGATCATTCCGCATCCTCTAGAAGAAAAAGTTTTAAATTAAAATCCGCATTGCAAGTACAGCAAGACGAAAAGAAATTCAGTTAAAATACGCACAATCAGATTAACATAAAATAAATGCAGTAAAACGTGAGTAAAAACGTTTGAAAAAAAAGGAAGAATTAAAATAAATACTATGACAGTAAGAACAACCTTTCCTTAATGTAAAAAGAAAAAAATAAGAAAAATATGCTAAGTTTTCCAGATTGCATTCCCATCCGAAATATTGGTTCATAAAAATACGAACTGTTTTAAAAAGGGAAAAAAAACAATACTAAGTGTAAATTAAAATGAACATAATGACATTTATGTATAAAATATTAATAAGGACATGTAGGGGAATTTCAACAAAACGCGGCATTAAAGTAATGTCTTTAAAATAATATTAACAAGAAAGCTATTTTTTCTTTATGTTTGTCATATTGAACCCTTAGTATTGAGGCTTTGCAAAATACTTTAAAATCTTTTGAAACAATATTTCTTGGTACAATATGATCTAGAATCTTTAAAATTAGGTCTATGGAGCATAAAAAGACTGTCGATCGTCCTTAATTCAATAGAGGCAGTGTGAAGCAAACGGATGTATGTGACAAAATTAAAAATTTGGAGATAACGCATACAAATGGTAGGTGAGCCCCTCCTTTGTCTTGGGGCAAGAGATAGTAAGAGCAGCCCTGGTAGATACTGCTGTACAGCATTATTTAGAAAAAAAATAAATGAAAGCCTACCTAGGACGTTATCTTTATAGTCGTTTTGCTCAAAACTTGAAAATGTCCACTTTCATCCCTTGCTTCTCACTGCCTCAATTTACCTTTGTATTCGCACACTTAACACAACTCATTTATTTAAGATGTAATTCGTTCATATGAAGGGCGCAAATCCAATCATCTTTACGCAATCACGTTGTTACATCATTTACTGTCACTGAATAATATCTATTATGGCTTTAATATAGAAACAGAATGACACGAGATCATATTTTTATGTGTTATAAGTTCATTTTTAACACAGAGGTATCCCTTATATTTGAACTCGTTTGTGAAACAAATGAACTTCAAGGAAAAAAAAAACTGTGCACAAAAGTACTTATTTTAAAATGCTACATTTTTAACAGTGAAGCACAATCTGGTCTTGGTTTATCTCTTCGTACTTTGGCCGATCGTCCATAGCCACTTCGCGAATTGGCCGGCCAAAGCCCGAAATGAAGAAAATTTCGGGCTTTGGCCGGTACGTTTTTGATAATGTTGGCCAGTTCGCGAAATGGCCAGCCAATTCGCGAACTGGCCGATTTCGGGCTTTGGCCGTAACATATACACTACATAGAACAAAACCACTTCGTAGGTAGTGGATGTAGTGATGATAAAATGCGTTAAGTTCAATAGCATAGGCTGAATTGTTTGCTAAAAATTATGTCCGTAAGCGCCAAGACTCTGTTCAGAATGGACTAGAACATGTAGTATGCTTTGAGCGAGTTTCTCGGTGCTGTTTGTGCAAATCTGGTTGCGTTAGCCTCGGATGAATGCATGCACACAAGCTAAATAGCATGCATTATACTCAGCAGCAACCGTTCTTGTCAATAGATAAATACGCTGAGACCAAGAGATGGAAGTAGTCCTCAGTGCGGTGTCTGACTTTTGGGTGAAATTCGGCACTTAGCTCTAGAAATAGAATTGCAGCGCAGAGTATCGCATCTGTTTGAATCGAAACAGCTCATATACTGTTTGCGATCTCCTTTAATTTGCCTGTATGTAACTAGAAAGCATGAGGTTTTATCTGTTAAATTGGTTTTTCTTCTTTGTGTCGAGACGTCAAATGCCAGTTCCTCCCCAAGGGACTCTCCTGGGGAGGTTTCCTCCCCAAGATCTTTGGTTACTCCCCACCTTTCCAAGATCTTAAGTTTTTAATAGAGACCTTCGGTTTTTTGAATTCTGTTTGAAATTTGTGGATTTTCAGTTTGCTAAAAAAAAGTACATGTATTCAAAGATTTACCAATGGAACATAAAATTCTTCCTAAAATATTATTTTTTTGGCTAAGCAATCTAGAATGCATATGCATAAAATACATAAAGTATTTACGTAGGGAACAACAAAACTTTCCCGATCCAGCCCTGAACGTTATTTTTCTCTTCATGTTGAAAATCATTCTTGTGTAATTTATACGGTCTACTCGTACATAATTGTATGAAGTCAAGACACTAAAAACAAAAGTTTTGGTTTCTTTTGCAGCAGAACATTTTTTTTAACCGTTTAAAAAAATATTATTGAGACATCTATTTATAATCAACTTTTCATTTTATCACTTTTAAGATTAACTACTGCAAAAAAGTGAACAAGAATTCTCTGCTACATTATCTTAGGTTTTCTTGAAAATATTTTTAGAGTTTTATGAGCTTAATCTTGAGTTTTACGAGAAATGCTAATGACAGCCCTGGTCTTAAGGCGTCATGAAGAAAAGTACGTAACAATTTTTGAATGTTTGAGCTTTGTGATTATTATTATTATTATTATTATTATTGTTAAAAAGCTAATTCAACTGCCTCACTCAACACATCTTTGATGAAAAAGAAATGCACATGATACTAAGATAAAAGTAATAGCACTAAAATTAAAGTTCACTTTGCAAATACTGACAGCGAAAAATTATGTGTCAAACGTTTTCTGTCAAAGAACAGAGCCATATGGGAATAATCTTGTTTAGGAAGTGTGAATAAGTACCCGGGGTGATAACCCAAACAAAATAACATTGAAAGAAATTTAATTTTAAATGACGGATCGTCGCTCAGTGTTTTTGACACTAATTGACAACCCATTTCCTCCTACTGGTAAAGCAAAAGTGAGATCGTGACCTACCCGAAATAGGATTAGAAAAAATACAATCCTTCACCTACAAATAAAGAAGTATTGATTGAAATGCAATGGGACATTAATATGATATGGTGTTAGAGCCTAAAAGCATTGATACGCTTCACTGAAGTAAACTCATAGTTTTGATTGAGTATTTCTTGTACAGTATTTTTAAGCAGTATTGTGACTTATTTACATAAATGTTTTTATTTATTTTTTAAAGTAACTGCTAATAAGTCGAAAAAAATGCAAATATCAACATGTGAATCGTTTCAATATGCATGCATTTATTATTTTCGTCCGTCCTCCTTTTCTTAATGTGAGTATATAAAGAAAAAAACGAAGAAGCCAAGAATTTTTAATTACTAAGATGGGGTTTTGTAAGAGAAAAATCTTTGTTTTTCGATCACTTAGCTGCAAAATGTATTATGTAAGAATCTTAATTCATTTACTTCACGTTATGTGCTTATAATAAAATAAAACGTTTTCGTTTGTGCAAAAATTCACACTGAAAAACAACGATCATAGCTAACGCAGAAATGTCAAAATTAAGGAAATATGTTTCAGAGTTATCAATGAAACAAAGAACCCCATTTTTAATGCAAACATATTTCAAGATCACATTTTTTTGCATTGTTGTAGTACGCGTAGCGTCTTTTATTGTCCACATGTGCCTCTGCAGGGTACCACGTATGAACGCAATTCAAAGTTGAAGGACAAGCATCATATTTTAAATAATAGTTCTTTAGTAGGAATTATACACACATATACCAAAAACATTGAAGGTTTTTTAACCTATATTGTATCAGATTATTGTATAGAAAGTGGGTCATGCCGAAAATATTTTTTTCGAAGTATTTAACTCCGCACACTAGATAGACAAAAAAAAAAAAAAAAACCTATACGACTGCAATAATACAAGGAATATTTAATTGTGCTATTGATTATTATTTGTGAAATTTATTGTGTTATTTTTTGTGATTATTTATATTGATTATTTATTGCGATTATTCCTATACATTGCGTTTAAACTTCATATATAATATGATGGTGAGAATTTTAAAATTATTTTTAACTTCAACTTTTAGTTGAAAGAAACTATATATATATTTTTAAATGTAAGTAGTATATAACACTAAAGTTCTGACCAACTATTAAAATACAAATTAATTTTAAAAAACACAACAGTAATAAAAATAAATATATAAATATTTAATAATAATAATAATGGCATTTACCAATTCATTTACAAACTGATTGTAGAAAAAGAATAATTATAAATATTTACACATTTTTGTTAACAGTTATAATACCTAACCTTAATATTAATATTAAGAAGAAGATATGGGAACTGTTGACGTGTGCCCCTGGATGTTTTCTTTACAATGGGCCCCATCATCTACTTTGAACTTACTAGTAAAATTCAAGAATTTTTAATTAAAAAAATAATGTCATAAATGTGCTTGAATGTTTATATAATGGTTTAAAACAATTAAGTTTAGCTTATATATTAGTTAGCTTAAAATCTATTTTTACTTGAAGAAGGTAGTGATAAAATTACATCAGCATCTGCTGAAACAAAGAAGTTGTCATCACAGGAAGATAAACTGGCTCCTTGCTTTCTAAGTTTGGCCAAGAAGTAGTACTGGTACTGCCATTACTTGAGTGTATTTCAAAATGTTTTGCGTGATGTAATCCTAGTAAAACATACCATGTTCACATGTACTCCGTGCTCACATGTAGCAAAATTATTAATTAATTGTTAATTTTATATTAATTGCTAGTACTTAATTATTACTAAACAGTTAATATTATATTACATCTACATCATCTCTGTTGATAAATTAAAAAAAAAAACATGTAATGCTTCATAAGGATTTCTGCAATCAATATTAACAGTGTACTTAGCTATCTCATCAGTCAACGGTCATTGACATATTTAGTAATTGCCAAGAAATAGCGGTATGTCTTAGGTACGAGCATTGCTCAACATACAAATTCAAGCATTACAAACTTTCATTTTCCTACTGCGTATTTGGTAAAACAATGAATTTACGTAGGAAAAAAACTAGCTATTAATCTCTAAGCAAATAGTCACTTTTTTATTTAGATGACTTTCATACTAACTACAATATAAACAACTTAAATATTTGCAAACTATATTCCTTTACTATTGAATTCATTTCCTGTAGGTACATTTATAAAATTCAGATTTTGTTATGTTTAACTAAATTATAGATATGTTACGGCCAAAGCCCGAAATTGGCCAGTTCGCGAATTGGCCAGCCAATTCGCGAACTGGCCAGCATTGCTGAAAACTTACCGGCCAAAGCCCGAAATTTTCTTGATTTCGGGCTTTGGCCGGCCAATTCGCGAAGTGGCTAGGGACGATCGGCCAAAGTAGGAAGAAAGAACTGAAGAGCAGATTGTTTTCGTAAACTTTTAAAAATGAAGTATTTTTAAATGAGTACTTCGGTGCACAATTGTTTCTTAAGTACACTTGGTCCAGAAACAAGCTCAAATGTGATACCTCCGTGTGAAAAATTAGCTTGTAATGCATAAAAATATGATCTCGTCTTATTCTATTCTCATATTTAAGCCATAATAGATATTATTCAGTGAACTTATGATATGTGATATACAACGTGATTATTATAATTATGTGATACACAACGTGATTATAATAAAGGGCGTTAATGTAATCTTCAGGCTATTATACCGTGAGGATTAGATTAACATTTCTATTATCAAAACATGAAGTACTCAAAACTGAGTAGATTTTACTGATTTTTAAGTATTTTGCTTTAATAGCTCATTTTACTAATTTCAAATGGGGAAAACAATTACGTAGTGTAAAGCCCATCACTTATTACTACAAGTTGTGAACTTCCACATTATAAAAAACAATTATGTAACCAACCTTACTCCTTAAATTTGGTGGAAGCATAGCTGCATCTACTGCTCTGGAGTAACTTAACTGATATAACTGGTGCAAAGTTCCACATCGCTTGTGGAAGGTTACACCATGGTAATATAACTATAGCGTAGCGTCTCACTCATTTCTACGTAAGGTTAGACCATAATGCTCTATAGGCTTACAGATAAATTATTTGAAAGGTTACACAATAGCAAAATTTAAGCTTTCATTTGACTTTCTTGAACTGGTTCTCATTTTCAATTGTAAGTGGACTTATACTTCAAGTTAACTATTTGATGGTTTAAATTAACCAGATAGGTACATTAAATGATCAATTAATATTTTTTTCTCAACGTTTTAATTTGAAAGTACAAAGTAAATTAGTAGGTGAAAATAATTGAAATTTCGTTATAACAGTATTTTTAAAAAATCATGCTAGAAACCCCGTGTTTTTTGTCTTCTTTACAACTTTTGCTTTCAATCATTCGTGTATTCAATATTTATCAAGTTCATTTTTTTTCTACAATCAATATACACCAATTACAAACAAGACGTTTTTATTGCACTATTAAAGGAATACCCAGTACACCGGGTGGGGTCTGAACTTACAACGGGAGTCTTACAGACATGTCGCATAGCAAAAGAACTGCTCGGCCACGAATATCCGTTTTCATTTCGCTTATAAGATTTTACCAGCTCTGTGCCGATATTGATCTTTACGCATACACTTTGAATTCTACTGACTGCAGGTGGGACTTACACGAAACATAGTGCAAGGTTCCTCCAACAATTTGAGTTTTCGAAACAGAGATACTACACACTCCAGAATTCGTGAACGTTACACCCATTTATGATGGTAATCTTACACAATTTTTTTTCCAGTGCATGACATTTTGAATTGCATAAACATTTATCAATCCTCAAGGACGGATACAAGGGAGGGGTGATCGCCCCTTCTTTGAGCGAGATACAGGACCTTCTTCAGGTATATATTTTCAATAATTAAGTTCCAAAAACATCAAAATTACATAATCTTCGTTGGTGTTGGGAGTTTTCAAGCTTTAAAATAAACTTTAGTCACTCCACATCTCCCACCTAAACCCAGAAGGTCTTGCAACCATTCGGGGGAGAAGTAGAGGAGTCTCTGTCTCTCTCACTTGCAGCGCTGTCGTACCGGAAGTGACACATGTGCCGTCTACCAGTCAATCTACGATCTGCCATTATCATTTCGGGCTTTGGCCAATGATTCCCGGCCAGTTCGCGAAATGGCCAGCCAAAGTAGAAAATACAATAGTAATTGCAAGTATTTCGGGCATTGGCCAAACCTCTTGGCCAATACGCGAAATGGCTGGCCAATTCGCGAACTGGCCGAACTTCGGGCTTTGGCCGTAACAGATATAAAAATACAACTAAAAGTGCAGTGCAAGGATATTTTCTCAAACTACAAACTGTATAGAGTGCAGAGTGCTTAATCAGTAATAAGCATTAATAATTTTTTTTTCTCCACTTTTGGTACCCCGTTACGATGTTTCTGGTTCAGAAATGTTGTACTTGGAAGCAAACCTTTTACTCTTTCCACCTTAGTATCTGATGAAAATTTTATTCATTCAGTTGAAGTTTGAAGAAAACTGATAAAATGCATTTCTGAACGATTTGAAATGCTAATGAGACGAGTAAGAAAATCCAACAAGTGCCTTTTTGCAAGTATAATGATCAATTTTACGACAGAAAGGTTTATTCGCGCCTTTTATCTCTTTTTTTGTGGAGAAAAAAAAAAGAACGTTTGAAATCAAGATCAAAGGACCTAAAAGAAAGACAGAATAGCTTCATTAAATAAAGAAAGATACCATTTAATTTGAAATCAGAGGTGTTGGAAATTTAAAAAAAAATATCGGTTCTAATTAAAAAACCATGACATTTAAGCTATGTAATAATTTTTTTTTAAATTATTTCATACGTTTAATGTCAATTTTAGGTGTTAAAAACGAAATATTACATTTTATTTTCATTTTTTTATTGTGATGAAAATGTTTCTATTATTAATTATTCTTATGAACTCTCGAAACGGTTTCGATCATTTTGTACAGGTTTTTGTACTTTTTTTGCTATTTGCTAAATAATATCTTTCAATGTTTTTGAATTTAAGCTGTACTTTGAACTATTTTCAAAATTATTTTGCAGAATTTCCGAGTTTTTCTTTTTAATTTCTTATTCATAAATTAATATCAAATATACTAACTTTCTAACATCAAGCGCGGGTACTTTTTATGACAATGCTTTAGTTGTACATCAGCTGGATTAAAGATATTTCATCTACACGAATAAGCCTGTATTTAACCATGCCTTGGAATTCAATAATTATTTCAAAAATTTCGGGCGTATATGTAAAAGTATGGGTTAAGAAAAAAAAAATAATTTGGTGCCAGAGGACATGATGGTAGGTAAGCATAAAATGCATAAGCTCGGTCAAGTGTGTGAAGCCTGGTTTAATCAGATTTTAGTCATAGAATCGTTATCTATATGACAATCCACTGTTGGCATAGATTGAAAGCTCTGTTGAACGGAGGAGACTCCTTGTGAATGTCAGCCATAGTCGGTCTCATTCAGGTATTCTAAAGGCGTATATTGGCATGCGGACAAATTCCGCGTATTACTAGACACGTTGATTGGTAAAAAACCTAGCTCATAGGATACTAGAGCAGAACATTAAAACGTTTATTGGTTCTTACCTTATCCCTCATCGACCTTATTCCTCAAATATACAACGTTATCAGCGTAACTGCGCTAGTTAGTTAAAGCACAAGCGTTCCTTCAGCTGAATAATGAAAAGCAAAAAAAGGTGCTTTTTGATGGCTGACATTTAAAACGCTTGTTTAGTGAGTATAGAATTTCTAATACCAATCGACACTCCCTCCGCATGCATAGTACGGTGTTATCCGATTTTCTAAACTCAAAAAACAGCAAAGCTTATGAAATTCACAGATAAATCCGTTATGTTTACGGACACATTACAATGAGTGATTCCATTGTTAGAAGGAGAAGTTTTGACCAACTATCCATATATCCCAAATTTCACACCAAGTGACTTTCATCATCGCAAAAAAAGTGAATTCCTCTTTTGCAAGTAATTCCTAGATGATAACCAACCCTGCTATGGTAAATACCAAAACAATTGTCCTATGCCGAAAATTACTCACAACGTTTACATTTTAGCTCATTATTTAATTAAGGTCTCTCCTGATGGTTGTTTCGTCTATTTGTGTTACTAAACGGAATTTGCTTTCTTGATTACCTCATGCAAAAGAAAAAAAAATACCTATTGTTGTTTAAGGTGTAGACAATTGTTTGCATTAAGTTGAGTCGACAGCTAATTCTTTCCAGCCATGATGTACTATTTAGAGAAGTCTTGCTTCTAGATCTAATTTTTCATATTAACAGTTTTTTTTAAATTAAAAATACATTTTTATGTCTCATTCAGCATTTAACGGTATGCGAATAACTCTTATATTTATCTTTACTAATAATAAAGCTGTGAGTCGGTATGTCTGGATCTTTGTCTGTTACGTGCATAGCACCTAGACCGTTGGGCCGATTTTCATGAAATTCGGCACAAAATTATTTCGTAGCATAGGGGGGGGGGGAGCACCTCGAAGCGATCTTTCGAAAATTCGATTCTGTTATTTTTCTATTTCAATTTTAAGAACATTTTACCGAGCGAATTACCATAGCATAGACGGGTAAACTACCATAGCATGGACCAGTAAATTACCATAGCATAAACGAGCAAATTAACATGGCATATTGGCGAGAAATTCATCATACATTATTTGTAAATATGCAGGCGAACCAAATGATCTTTTAATTTTCTACTATGGGCAAAGTCGTGCGGGTAACGCTAGTATGACATAAATTAAACTTATAGTAGTATTTAAATGTCAGGCTATTTAAGGGTCATTGAGTTGCTTCATTATTGTTTGTGTTGACATATTTTTTTTTCCTGTTCAGTTTATGCTTTGATTAAACTTTCATCATGTTTAATTTGAGATTGATATTTTATAACCAGGACTAGTTTCGGACAAAATGGCACACTATTAGCTAACTTATGGCTAATTATACTAAGTAACTAAGTTCTTCACTAAAAAAGTGCGTTTTTTTAAAGATTTGTGCATTTGGTTTATTTAAATATATTTTTCAAAAGCAGATACTTTTGGAATAAGCGTACACATTTTTTCAGTAATGCCCTTTTGCTAGCGAGTTTCAAAACAAATATGCCCATTACTAGAACGTAGAGAAGATAAAATTTATATTATTTTTTTGAATTAAGGTACTCTTTCGATGATTTTGTTTATTAATAATCATAAATGAAGATTTGAAGACAGGAGGCTACATCTGAAAACTTGTTTGCGTTCTTTCCCCTCGCAGCACTAGATGCATGACAGATCAGATTTCATCATTATGTTTATTTTTCCTCCACCCTTTTAATTGGCATAAAACTGTACGAGCATGTTTGCCCCACGAAATATACAAAAATATTGTTGCATAACGTTTTAAACTACTAAGCCTATTACTTAAAGTCCTAAAAGGATGAAACTGGGTGAAAAAGGTGAAACTAAATTTCTGAGCTGTTCTTGATAAGTTAGCATGAATTAACATGAATATGTACATACTTAAAATATGCTTTTAGGAAAAAGAGCGAAACGCGACTCTGAGAAAAACGGGCAATATTAACACCTTGTGACGTTTTTAGATTCAAAGATAAAAAATATCGATTCAAAGAAATATAATAAAGGCACAAACCTTTAAAAAATTTCAAACTTTAAATGTTATAATATTTGGAATAAATCATTATAACATCTAACGTTAAGGATGTTATTATCTTTTGAATACATTATTATAACATCTAATGTTAAGGATGTTATCTCTTTTGAATAAATTATTATAATATCTAACGTTTTGGATGGTAGTATCTTTTAAATAAATAAGTTTTCTGTAACGTAAACAAGTAACACCGTCTGATAAATGATGGAAATTTTTAGCAGATCAGCTGTCGTGTATTTACTTGAACGGTTAAACCAAACTCGATGCGCGCAGTTCGTGATCATATGTGCAATGATCGATTGAAAATGCAGATTTATAGCTCACTGATGTTTTCTTATATGTTCTAAAACTCGCTGAACGGAAAATGAAAAATGTGTCAAAACATTTCTGAAAACAAACAGTGTAAGAGTTAGAAATATCTATTCACAAGAACTCTTGAAACCATAGTAACAGTTTTTATAGATTTTGATGTCTTTGCAGTCTCTCTGAGTCTTTATAAAATCTCAAGCAGGGATATTTGTGGAGCTTGAACTCGTAAAAATAGTTTGGGAACGACGTCTTTCGAGATTTTATTCACTGTGCATTCTGCTTTTTATTTGTAATGTATTTCGACGTTTTCTTGCTAGTGGTCAGAATGCGGTTTTCGTGCTTGTTAGAGGTATAAAATAGCGAGAAGCATTTTCAGAATCTATTTCTCAACCGTTATATAAGTTCACAATTCAGGTGAAGAAATATTTTATTATAACTTTTATTACAAAAGGATTTGTTTTTAAGTAATTAAAGTTTTTATTTAAGTTTTTAAATGAATTATTTAATGTAACTGCGTTATATATGCGTTATATGTTAGTTAAAGAAAACATACCGAACTTAAGAGAAAAATATTTAAAGCATTTTTTTTTTCAATAAAATCGACACGTATACCAAAACAAACTTGAATCATTGTATTGATGCTTTTTTTTTTCTTTTAATGAGCGACAAATTAGGGCTTATTTAAAAATTATCTTCGGCAATTTTTCTTAAACTGATTTTGTTATTTGAAAAAATATGACGAACTTACTGAAAAAACATGTGATTTACTGAAATTAACAATTGTTTCATAGTTTGTAATGGTGCATTCATCTGTTGATGAATACATATTTACTTTAGTCAAATTTAAGTATTGATCAAAGCATGCCTAATTTGATCACTTTTATCGGTGCATTTCAAATAATATGTTTTGATACCACCACACTATCACGTGGTGGAATAAAATAGGGCTAGTTAAAAAATTTATTTTTTTTAAATATGTAAATATTGTTTCTGAAGTTAGTATACATATATTTATATAAAAAAAGAAAATTATTGTTTTTCAGTGTTCCCCCAACCTTCCCCATGGGCCCACTTTCCCTACATAATATTATGTATTAAAAGTTCTGTTTATACACCCTTTTCAGAAGAGCAAAACAGCTACTTCTGAAGCGTCAAGCTGAAATGCACATCATAGTATTTTTTTACATGTTTTATTACTTGAAATGCTAGCAGTTTAAAACAGGAACAAGTAAAACTTCCTAGATTACTAAAATATATGTTGAAAACTATGGTCTCAGTTCATTTTGCAGAGTATCTCAAAGAAGGGAGAGCACAATAGAGTAGTGAACGAGGCAGCAATTTTTGCTAGTTTCGAAAAAAAAAATGTCGAGTACAACCACTTCTAAAAATTAAAAGTTATTTATTTATTTATTTTTTTTATTAATGAAAAAGAGAAATATGGAAGAAGGTATTACATTAAGACAAAAGTAAAACTTCATACATATTTCCGTCATACTTAACATAAGTTTTCGTAAATGTGAATGTTACTTTCAGTGTGTTAAATAATCTTTGTTTATGTCATTGCCGAGACGCATGAATTTAGGTTAGCGGTGGCTATGTTAACTATACTAAAGAAAAAACGGTTAATTGTCTATTATTTTGACTTTTAACTTAACTTGTGCTATGTTTTGCATGAGTTTACATTCATTTATTAACCAAAAGTACTAAAAAAAAAATGATCCACGTTTCGTTCCTTCTAAAATATGTCAACCAATTAAAAAAACATTTGCAACAAAAATTTCCAATTGTATTCTATTTATATTTTTAATGGTCTCATAAAACTCATTTTAATAGAACACTTGTAAAAGGCGTAATTAAACTTTTGCATTAATAAATGAAAAATATTCGTCGGAAAATGAAAGTAACTTAATAGACTACACTTTTACTTTCCGTATTTAATTTTAAGAATGAAAAACGCGTACAATTATCACCGCATATTGAATTTTACATATTCAAGTGTAAAATAATTAATGTGAGCTAGAAAATAAATGAGAACAAAACTGAAAATTAAGTTTTATTGCTTGTATTTTACATTTCCGTAAAGTTCACACTGTAAATTGTATTATTGTGTGCTGTTTATTTTGTACATTGTGAACATCTGCTTATTTATTTAATCATTCGAAAATTATTTTTTTGCGTTAAAAAAGGTAGTTGAAAAAAGTGAATGTTGGTTTATGTTATTAAATTTGTCATAACAGCATTACAACAACGTTTAAGAAGTTAAGAAAATCAAACGCGGTTATAATACATGCGACAGCTTATTGCTAGTATCCCATTTTTCGCCTCTTCAAAAAAAATCTTTTAATTTATTCTGAACACAATGACTATTTGACAGTTTCCTATTTACTGTTTTGGAAAGGTGGTAATGTAATTAAAGTATAAAATGGTTCTTATTTAGATTCCAGACACAAAATGAGTAAAATTGAATTCTTAAGAAATATCTTCCTGCACACAGTTTTTTGTTAAATTCGCAGAGACCAGCAACTGCTTTTATTTTATTCCACTTTTTTTTCCTCTTCAAAATTGAAAAATAGTTTTTCTTCATAGACAATTTTTTTTTCAACTCCTAACTAAATGAAAAATCTGTAAAGCTGAAATCCAAAATTCAGTTTTTTCTTAAGTATTTGAAAGAAGCAAAAGTTTTGATTGTTTCCTTAAACTGCAAAGCATATATATTAAGGAAACACCTTCATTTCAGATTTTAATGCAAGTTGTTCTTCCTCTTACTACTGCAAGGATATATATATATATATATAATAAGTTATCAACGAGGTTTGTTTCTAAATTGAAACAAATATTTTTTCAAGTAAGAAAATATTTTAGCGGCATTCTAAGAATGTTTTTTCTTACAAAAACTAGAAAATTCAAATGTATCCACCAGAGTAAAGTTTCAGCTTGAATTTGATACAGTTGTCTAAAAGACTTTTTTACGAAACACAGAGGAGGAAAATATACACATGTGATGATGAAATTGTACCTAACCTGGATGATAATAAAGTTGTACCACATACCTAGTCTTAGGTAGTTTCAGAATTTAATGAAATGATTTAAAATTGATATGTTTAACTTTTAATTAAAAGGCACGAAAGAAAGTACAGTCAAGTCCCCACTTACGTGAGGGATGCGTTTCAAGATCCCTCGCGTAAGTCGAAATTTTGCGTTGTGGAAAAAGGTATGTGTAAATTTTTTACAAACATACCTAAATATTTTAGTCACTTGTTAACACCCCCCCTCAAACTGTTTTAAACCATTCCTTAACCACATATTACTGTTTCTTACATAAAAAAACTGAATTTTTATTTGTACTTTTAAATAAGATGTTTTAATCAACATAAAATACTGTTACGACGTACAAAATCAGTGATCAATGGGAAAGAGAGACATAAAATAAACCAGAATGGGACGTACAGTATGTAGTAATAATAAAATGATGTACTATAACAATACTGTGAAGTAGATCCAGTAATAATATTTGTAACTTAAAAAAATGATGTTGATGATTTATGCTCCGTGATCAAATTGTTATTCTTATTTGTTTTTAAACACAGTTGCTTTGCTAGTTCTTTTAAAACGCTTCGGTTTTGACAAAACCCCTATTCCTCGTTCCTTTAATTTTCAATACAAGCGCAGCTTCCATTTTCATATTTTTTGCATTTTGCTTAGACACTACTCGGCGAACTTTTACGGATTTTCTTTTATTGACTTTTAATTGTACATATGGAAGATTCACTCACACCTAATTGTCGTGCTACCTTCGAAGCATTTTTTAGTTGTTCAAGCACATTGAGAAATTTTTTGCTTTTCTTTTATTGTGAGAAACTTTCTCTTCTTTTTTCTGTCTTTAAACTTTAGATGGAACAGTTTCATCAACTTTCGCTTTTAGAATGAAAAAAAATACGGAAAATGCAGAGTAGATATTTGTGTATACAAATAAAGCTATGTTAAGTCTAATACGATGTAGGAACTCCCGCTGCCTGTGATGCTAAAGGGATGAAGGTCCATTCGCAAAAAAAAATATTTTTAGTAGCCATTAACAAAGCCGATACTTTCACACTGAGATTCCGTTTTTGAAAATTTTGGTGTTGCGGGCAAGGAATTCGTGTTAGGTCTAAAATTATTTTACTGGGGAAAAAATCGCGTTATATTCATATCGCGTAAGTCGATTCGCGTTGTAGCGGGAGTCGACTGTATATTGAATACAAACCAATAATTAATGGAAAAATTGAAATTGTATATGCGTTTTAATCAGATAATGTAAAAAGAAACCTGATTCTGCAGATTTCTTTTTGTGTTCCATGGTTTTTTTTTTTTCAAAAAGCAAGTTTCTATTGTGATTAATTTTTTTTCATCTGAAATGAAATTGAACTTACCGTAGCGTTATAGAAACTGATACAGTGTGTTGATAATTGATTTTTTTCTTCAAATAAATCATGTAAACTGACTCCGAAATGATATTTTTCGTAAAGCTAGTTTTATATTACGCACTTGATAAAAAACATAGAATGTATGGCAATTGAAAAGGAATAAATAAATAAAAAAACTAGACACGAACTTTATGATAAATGATGAACATATGAATTACAATTTCGTAGTTCAGTGAAAATCAGAGCTTTTGAAACCACCTCAGTGACCTCACTGGCCTTTGAAACCTACATATTGCGGTTTACAGATGGTAAATAAATGTAACAATTTTATTTTAAAACCTTTTACTCAGAGAGGAAGTGAGGAAAATGTCCCCAGAAGAAATATTGGCTTTTACTACACTGTTAAAAATTTAGGAAGATTTTCTGGTAATTGTTACTGTAAAATGTCGGACTTAACGCATCGCTCATTTTTACGGTAATTTATACCGGAGAAATAAGCGAACCCAGCTCCAATTGGTTGCTGCGGCCTACCGAGGAAACCGTAAAATTTTACAGTAACATATAATTTTTACTATAATAGTTACTGGTAACATGGATGCCAGTAACAATTACCATAAATTTTCCGGAAAATTTTAAACAGTGTGTACTATATATTTTGGTTTCATTTGAAAATAGTTTTCATAATTTAGATTTAAATGTAAACTTTATAATAAAAAACACTGAGTTTTAAGGTGTGTATAGATGCATAATTGCCTTTGCAAGTGTTAAGTTGACGCAATATCCTTTTCCTCCGAGTTCATTGCAACTAATTTGCATTTTCTTATGAACTTACCATATAACGTCGCGCATTGCTTTGAAATAAATACATTTTACGATAGGGAAGAATTAGGTTTAATAATGGCAGTGAGAAGAAATGGATGTAGGGGAGACCGGGGCAAGATGACTATGCTAACAATTTTTGTTGTTTATTAATTTATTTTTAAGGATAATAAAATTTCCTTTACATGAGCTGTTAGAGTGATCCTTTGTAGAATGAAATATAGTACCATTTAATTTTTCAAATGAAATAAATGAAGGATATTTTTAATTTTTCATAACCTTAACAAATCGTCATCTTGCCCCCGCACTGGGGCAAGATGTCTTGGGCCTCGGGGCAAGATGACAGTACTGAAAAAGGTTGAACACAATTTATTTTTTGAACATATTACACAGTTTAACAAGTTTTTACTGTGTTATTACAACTTACAGAGCATCAAATTAAACGTAATGAATTGCAAAGTAATGTTGAAGTGTTTAATTGTGCAGCTAACAATAGTCACAAATAAAAATGCCATTTTTAAAATTGGAACATTCTTCACGCCACCACTCTTGGCACTGCAGCACTAGAACCATTCTTCTGTTGGAGGGTCACAATATTCTTCTTTACAAGTCCTGCTTGTAAAGAAGAAGTATTATCATCTTGCCCCGGTGTTTCGGCCCGTCATCTTGCCCCGAACTGCCTGTTTGAAAGGATTCGTCTTCATTGTTATAAAGAAAGGCGATTAATTAACGTTTATTCATGGTAATAGGCACTATATAAACTAAGTTACTCATAAATACTAAAGAGAAACAATCTATCATTCCTGTATCTTTAACAGAGCTTATTTACACATGCATGAAAATTATAACGTAGCAGCTGTAAACAATCAGAGCTTCAAAACTAACACAAATATGACAATTTCAGCGTCTTTAAGTTATTGCTGAACGAACAGCCGCTAGGAGAGCCAGTAGTAGCCAGTTGATGCTGTTTCCTAGTGGAAAACGTAAAAATTAAGACATTCGTCATCTTGCCCGGCTCGTCATCTTGCCCCGGTCTTCCCTAAGTGGACTTTTTAAAGTTTTAAGAAAAACGCATTTGAAGTTGACACTAGGTTGGATTTCATTGTTTTTGTTTTAAAATCCTGCTGTATGGCAGCACCTACCAAGGAAACTAATTCCATCTTTCACTCCGAAGCAGAAGAGAGTTTATTCTACCATTTGTACGGGTTAGCTTGAAAATCTCATTTTTGGGACTTACCTCCCTTCGTTTCTTACTACCTCAATTGGACGGCGGGAGGAATGCAACAGACATATTTATGCCTAAATAAAGTAGGATTTAAAGAAGAAAGTTTTAAGAAAATGTTGCAGCTTTTTGGATTATCGCTTGATTTTAAGTGTTGTATCAGCTGCTGTATTATTTGTGTAAAAAATTGAAAACTTAATTTTATACCTCTGAAGTAATTTTAGTTCTTTTAATAATTTTTCATTCAGTCATAAAATTTATAAAACTGTTTAAAATTTACAATAAACAAAAAAGTATAACTTTTGTAAACTAATATTTTACTTAAGCCTAAACTCAGCATTCATTGTGTGATATTAATTTAGAAAAATCCGCAATGGGAGTGATAGTAATAAATATCAAAGAGGGTATCACTCGTTCAAAAATGGCAATCTTTCCTTGTGTTTTCTTATTTTCGTGTTTATAAGTAAATACGTATATTTGTAACTCAGCTTTCATTAGGAACACTATTGTTTGTTTATTTTTACTTTCTTCTAAAAAAGTACGTTATTGTAACATTAAAAAATAAATTGTAATGAAAGTAGGCCAACCACGAATAGATTGTGGACCCAGACGAGCCCGTCCTCCTTTCTGTTTTATTTTTGACGTATTAAAATACGATAGTCGTTAAATATTAACTTTATCAAGCCTTGTCCCATTTATCCCTCGTGTCTCCTTCATTTAAAGGAAGGGAGGGGCAAAAATGTTAAATTAAGCAAATTTTAAAAGAAGCAAATAAAATCATATTTTTTTGTATTTCGTTGATTTTGTAGTGTTATCAAATAGCTAAGACATAATATTAGGTTTTTAAACACTATTGGTAAGTAAAAAAAAAAAAGTGAAGCTGTCCCGCTCCTCTCAACTCTATCCTATGTTAAAATCAAACGATAAACTATTTTACTATTTTTATCGAAATATTTAAAAAATTGATCTGCCTCGTTATATTATTTATTAGTTACATGCATCTTATAGTTATTCTTCGTTATAAATGACATACCCTAAAATAGTCCAAACCTTTTTAAAAATGCCCTGCAACTTTAGATTTTCACGAAATGAAGAAGAACAAAAAGCATTTTGATATAAAAATGAAGTAAAATGAGACGCTATTTTCATACATTTGAAGTAATAATCAGTTTAAAAGTTTTTTTTTTTTTTGAATAAAAAAACAAATAACTTGATTTACTTTTCATTATACAATAAGAACATATTCAGTTTTAAGTCAAGCAGTTTTACTCCTTAGTCTTTTAGAAATGATGAGTTTATATAAATAGTGAAATATAATTTAAAAATTTTAATTAAAACATGAACACAGGTTTTATTCATGTAAAAGTAATATTTAGTGCGAAAACACACACACAAATTGGGGGGGGGGGGTTGTAATTTGCAAACCCTCAAAACATAGAAATAATAAATTTAATTTATTTAAACCCCATGATGAAAGTAAAATGAAGCTACTTATTTTAAAGAAATAAAATGCATTTCACTCTTGTTGCTCGAAAGATATTCGCTTGATGTTTTGTAAGATCAAAAATATAACAGGTAAGAAGAAAATAAAAACTCGATTTGGGTGAGTTCTAGTCAAACAAGCGAAATTAAATCGATTCGAAAAAAACCTCCTGCACAAAAATATTTGACTCATATTGAAATTGTTAATGTCGGCTATGTTCAGAACCTGTTTTAATGCGACTAGATAAATATTCCTTTTCGCAAGTTCAATAATACAGATAACATCTGCTGGCTCTGAAAAACAAACAATTGGCTCCAAAATGTTGAAAAATTTTGCAGATCCTGAAAATAAATAGATACATTAATGAACAAAAATTATCAGACTTAGAGAGCTAAAATAAAATGCAAATTTAGCAGAATTATTCAAAAATATTATCTAGTTTACATTTTGTGGTTATATGTCTATTTGAAACATCATTAAGTTTGTTTTTATAACAACCATTTTTTCTAATATATTAAAATTATAATTTGCAGAAATTTGATGCTTAATACAAAGATGACATAAACTGGCCTCTATGTATTAGGCGTCATCTCTATTACCGATTGTGTGAGCATCGGTAATATATAACTCATTCTATTATCCATAAGAATGCGTACTTAAAATGTACTCAAATCCCTTAGCGTACTGTTGCGGATACTGGAAATGAAAAAAAAAAAAAAACACAAATTATATACTTATGTTTTAGTGGTTAAAATTTCTCCATTTTCTACCAAAGTGCATTAAACTTGAGATTATTTCTGAATTTCATATCCAGCGCACTTTAATCTGCTTTATCTAGCCTACAAAATAATGCTTCTGCAGGGGCCCATTCTCTGATTTCATATGCAAATTTTATTCATTTAATGAAAGCAGAAAAGGTAACAGTTTCGGAGGTTTTCAATTGTAGTTCACGATTCAAAATTAGAAGCAGAAAATGACAATTTGTTTCTTCTCAGTTTTCTGTTTGTGTAAGATTCATTCTAACAGCAACCTAAAAATGAGTTCCTTCCAAAATTTTATAAGGCAAAACTCATTGTTTTGCGCATGAACAACGAATAGCTTACTGGAACTAATAAAACTAATTGTTAAATATATCGCAATATTTTAGTATTTTTATGATCATTTTTAATTGATTTCATGCAATTTGTATTCTTTTATTTATTTATTTATTTTTTGACATTTAAAATTACTTTACCTCAAAATAAAAATAATAAAAAAGAAGAAAAACACGTAATAACTTCTATCGTTTCAAATATGTTTCTTATTACATACACATACGTTTCTCACTGTCGCAATTCTAAGTGTATTCACAAAAATCTTCAAATAGAAAATGTAAAAACACATTGTATACAACTTGTCGCTTGAGGTGTCGTAATACGTAATTATCCAACATGTTATTTTCTATACATCCTGCATTGTAAAAAAATATCATGTAAACCAAAATATAACGTGTTAAAAAAAGGAAAAAACAAAACCCATTAGCATGTTAACAGAGTCCAAAAGCATATAGTCGCCTAGTACTACAATTAAGTAACTTCAAATTTGGAAAAATATTTCACTTTCGTTGAAAAGTTTTGTTAATAGGATGACACAAAAACTTCTAATTAAAAAATAAAAAAGGAAATTTAATAACACTTAAATAAAGCCGACTTATTTCCCAAAAAATAGTTGAAAAAAACATTAATATGTTGAGTTTTCTTCAAAGCAATACAACAAAACTTGAATTGTAGTTACCTATTTGTATCATTTACCGTACATAAAAGAACTAAAAATAAAGATGCAATATAAGGTAAAGCTAAAGGAGTTTGCGCACAATACAGCATAATAGTAAAACATTTTTTACTACAGTACTGTTGTATATTTGTAACATTATTTGTTCGTTATGCATTTTCTTTGCTGTTTTGCAGTTACGCTTTAGCGTTATGCTACAGAAGGCGTATTTGCGCAATCTTATGGAGACAGAGATTGCGCACACAGATAGAGGAGACTCCTTTAATAATAACGTTGCATTTAATAGTAACTATACAATTAAATTGGTAAAAACAATAATAATTATATTTAAAATTAAAGTATTGTATTCTTTTTGTATACAGTCATTATTATAGTGGGATTAAACATTTTAAAATAATCATCAATGAATTCGAAAATGCTCGATTTTCAGAAAAGACGTAGACACTTTAATTTAAGAAAAAAATAACAAAACAAGAAATGATACTTTATAACTGAATCAGTGAGAAGCAAAAGGATGCAAGTGGCAACAGTAAAAATTTGGAGATAACCAGTGCAAATGGTAGGTAAACCTCTCCTCTGTCTTGGGGCAAGAGATTGTACTAGTAGCCCTGGTAGTTGCTGCTGTATAGCATGATTTAGAAAAAAAAATCAATGAAAGCCTACCTAGGATCTGATCTTTAAACACGTTTTACTCGAAACTTAAAATAGTACACTTGCATTCCTTTGCTTCTCACTGCCTCAACTAGTTTAATTTGAAAATTTTCAATTTTCGTTTCACAACACAAAGTAACCAATAAGCCCGCAAACTCTCTCCTACCCCACAAAATGAAGTCAGAGCTTCGTACTTTCAAACGACTCAAAAGTTAACCTTCAAGTTAATCAAGATAAATGCAAGTAGCATTATGTGTCAATTTAAGGTTGGTACGTAGAGTTGTACACGTGACTATGCTGGTGAATTGTTAAGATGAATTTTTGAGATTGTAAAACCTTTTTTATCATTAAAAATAAATGGAAGTGTTTCCTAATTCTATGGGGTTGCAAAATTCTATATGTAGCAAAACCCTAAGCAAAATTCTAACCTTGTTCAAACTGAAAGTAGCAGGGTGTTTCAAAACTTGCACACATCAACCATTGTGGTGGAATTTTAAAGACAGATGAACTATGTAAATAAACAGAATAAAGGACAAACAAAGGTTGAAGTATTATCTTTATTGGCAGGTTTCAAACATGGTTAAATCACAGAAAATATTCAAAATTATTTCCGTTTTCCTGGACAAACAATCGAAAATCTTTTGCTAGAATAGTCGATACTTTACAAAGTGTACGAGAAGTAATGTCCAGTATTGTATGTAGGATAATACTCCTACTTTTACCAAGTGTGATTAGATTAATGATGTAGGTGTTACGTTGGACTCCAATTCGGATTGTTTTAGGTGGATATTTCTGCTGAAACGTTTTAATTACACGGCAAAGAGATTTTGTATAGAGATAAAATTCCACGATAATTCTTCTTTGTTCTTGGGGAAACCATCATGCACTCGCCATTGTGCTCTACTGTGTGAGAAGCTTTTTGAATTTTTGGAAAATATCCCCAGCTACGTTCACAACTTCTTATGATGGTGTCCTTGTTTTTATCTATTGACAGAAATCTCAACCATCCCTTTTGGTTTTTAAGTATAAAGGATTACCATGTGGATGTGAGCGAGTTTTTAAACTCCATGTATTTTCATCTATCTTGAAAAAAAAGACAGTTGAGTCCCACAGTCATCAACTCTACATGACCCGAGTACGTATACGTATTAATTATACTTAATGTGTATACGTATTCGGGCCATGTAGAATTGATGGCTGTAATTGATTCACTGTGGTTGATTCGCAAATAATTATTTGTGAATTTTAGAATTTGAATTTTCGCGATATAATTTTCTTTACGCCTTTAAAATTAGTGATACTCTTTATATTGCAATAACATTTTTTAAAAAATAAAAAAATAAACATTATTTCTTATGTCAAGCCTGAAAGCAAATTTGGTTTACTTTAATTACGACTGTTAAATTATTTGGAATTGCAAAAAGGTACTTAAACGGCCGCAAAATGTGTTGTTTTACATTAATAGATGAAACATAATGAATAATGTAAAATTTGATTCGTGACTGTTTCGTATCGTATTCTATTCTGGCTGTATTCGGTTCAAATAGCAAACTAAAATTTTGCGTTTGTAAGTCTAATGCATGGCAAAAGTTAAACACCAGTTTTACGAGTCTATAAAACATATGATTCAAACAATTCTTTTTAACTATGTTCCAAACCTGAATATGGATTTCGTATTTTTTTTTAATAGTATATCTGCTCTTAAAAATGGATGGCAGCAGAAATGATTAAAAAAAAAAGAAAGAAAAATGGAATTTAAAGTTAGACCATAAAATGCGCAAAATAGAAAAATATAAAAAAAAAAAGATTGTTGAAGTGTCATGATATCGTAAAAAGGTCAGAACATCATAAATGCAAATAGTATACAACTCACATTGCATAGTGCTAATTTCCTTTAAATTGTAGTTGCATTTCATGATTTTAGACAGTCGCTCATTCTAAATCAGAACTTAAAACTTTTAATTTTTAAGTAAATTAATTTTTTTAGTAAGTTTTGTAAAGATGGCCTTATTGCTTTTTCGTTTACGTTTTAAAAATCTAATTTGTAGTAGTCGTATTTTTATTCCATTAAACAAACTACACAAACTTGAACTTGAAGCAGTAGTTTTATCGTAATTTTAAAGTTTTGTTAATGAGAAATGTTTTATAAATATAGTATGATTCATTTAAAAATTGTAAATGTATAATAAAGAAAAATAAAAGTTTATTTCTGTCGTTGTTACATTTTATGCAGTTGCAAGTATTATCAATTTTATAAGTAATGAAATAAGTAAAATATCATCAGGAGCACTCAGAAATAGATTACTTTAAATCAATGTTCTCACAACCAAATCAAAAAAGACTTTGATGTGCCAAATAAAACAATTGCGCAGTTAAAAAACACTTGCAAAAATCTAATTACGAAATAATTTACTTAAGATTTAGCGAATTTTGTTCCTGCGAGAAAAAAAGAAAGAACGTTTTGAAAATATATTTATGCAAATTGCACATTATTAACTTTTTTATTTTTTTATTTTGTATTGGTATTTTTGAAAAGATATCTCGCGAGTGGAAATAAAAATAGCTCGAATCTAATGTAATACGTCAAAATGATATTTTCTCCGAAAAAAAGCTGAAGTATAACTGCTGCGTTAACAATAATTCCCCCCCCCCTCCCCCTCTAAAAAAAAACAACCTATATCATACAATGAACACATAAATAAAAAAAAAGTAAAATAAGTAAAAATAATAAACAAGTAAATAAAACATTGCGAAAATTAGAGTGCACTAAACTGACAATAAACAGATCATAATAAGCGAAGAAATAGTTCAGTTTTATTTGTATTCGTATACACATTTCCTACATCGTCTAGATAAGTTAATGTAAATTTTTTTTTTCTCTTCTGTAACAGCTGCGGTACGTTTTGTTTATTTTGAACCGAACTGTTAGAGAAATACAAGTATTCCTCATGATATTACCTTCTTCGACTCAAACTTCGGAACATCTTATATTATTGTGATAATGGACTAAAATTGGATATACATTGTGTTATTCAGTTTGTTATTCAGCGGACTGTAATGAGCAAACCACCTACGCCGAGCTCTGATATATACCTAAAATCCCTGCGGGGAAACTCAACATGAATTGAATCGCATGCCCCTGCTGGATCTTGATATTGTCTTCGTCAGATCTGCTATCTTCCAAAATTGATGCAGGGATATAACTCCTTCTTCAATAGGAAGCAGTCGTATCATCTTACTATCATTAATGCTCCCAAACTGGTAAACTAATAATCCAAAATAACGTAACATACAATATTGGCAGAAATGGAAAGGAAAACAAGCACAAATAAGGTTTTCTTTAGACTACTAGAACGTTTGACTTAATAATTCCTTTTCCTCTTCATAACAATAGTTTCAGTGAAAAAAAAAGTAATTTCCTCAGTGTTTTAAAATTGCGTTGAGTGCTAATCATTGTTTTTCACCAGCTTCTAAAATATATTTCAGCTTATTTTATCTAAAATGTATTATCAACAGAAATCTGTACGTCTAGTTTAATCTATACTATTAAAACCTGCTCGTGTGTGTCTGTGTGTATATTGTGTGACTAAAACCCTATATCCTCTGGACAAGCAATGCCTACCAGGTCAATACTAGTAGCATTGGATACATAATATCCGAAGAAAACCATTCCGCCGTGTCTCAGCTCTCTAAACCTTAAAGGCCCGGACATAAAGAGCTGAATCATCCAGGCATGAGGATTTTTTCACCCCTGGATATCCTCATGACATCTAGGGTAAAAGATAGAGTCACCGAGGGTGGTAAACAGTAGTTGGCGAGAGAAGCGAGCAGGACACAGAGCCCTCTAGTATTCCATTATTATCCGCAAAAAGAAATATCGTTTTGGAAACGCAGTTATGTTGTGACGCATCTAGCAACTATTATGCTGTTTCTACATTGAGCCATTTAGTCTAGAAATTTCAGTTAAAAGTTTTGAAAATCATAATTATTAAAAAGTCCCAACTTTTTTATAACGTTTTTGTTATGTAATTCCCAGATGATTCAGTACTATTAAGAGTACGGAAAACAGGCAAAACGAATGCTTTCTTCATTTTAAGGCTAATAATAATACACATTTTAGTCCAAACAAATTAAAATATAGTTAAATTGATATGTATTCATTTTTTCAAAATTGTAACTTATGTTCCATTTTTATATTTAGAATGATTTGCAAATATGTACCTATTTACTAATTATTTTTCTTATTATTCTAGAGTTTCATTTTTCTGCTGATATAACTATATTTGGCCACTGTAAAATATTATTACTCGTTTTCATAAATGGTTTACAGAGGAAATTAAATTTCCATTGAAATACGAAATAAATATATGTCTGCTGTTTCATATTGAGGACATATTTCGTTTATCAGTTAAAAGCAATTTAAAACAAAAGCTATATCCAACCATTTTAAAGAGGTCTAGTACACTTCATCTTTTATTTTTTCGTTTTATGTTTCAAACTAATTTATTGAATTCTTACACCTTTCATTTACGTTTTGAGCGTTGTCGTTTTTAAAAGTTTGAAAAGGAAAAGAATTTAACAAGAATTTCTGAAAATAATTCATAACCTATGCTCGAAAGATGAATTTCGTGCAAGTTATTTCGTAAAAGTACAAGAATGATTTAAAATATAATAACTTTACATATTGAATGTTAGTTGAATGTCTCTAAGAAAATTGAAAATCCTTTTTTTTTTCAAACTCTCCTGTCCAAAGTTTAGAATTTAATAAACTTAACATCTCAGAAATCACGAACATAAATGAAGCTGAATATACACGAGACGCATTTAAGAAACGTATTTTTCTCATTTAGATAAATTTGTTAAAAAATATAACCTAGTACACATTTAATTAGAGAGCTTACTTAAACCAATCAGGTAAAATAGCTTAAAGCGGACACCCTAAAAGTATTTTCTAAACCAAACATATTTGAATAAAACTAATATTTTAAGCGTTGAGTATTTTCTATCGAATTCATATCTAAAATAAATTAGAAAGATTATTTCTTTCATTTTAAGACGGAATCCTTAATATGCTAGTTGTTTACTTCAATAAAAAACAGGGACGGAACGGTCGATACTATTTTTTTCTGCCATTCATTAATTATTTCGAGCATTGCTATTAATGCAAATTTTTATGATTTATTAATATTTTGCGTTCCTTTCTGCCTTACCTCCTCTCCATATAAGTTAAATTCAAAAACTGGCTAATAGGGTAGACCGACCAGTGAATGAACAGCTAAGCACAATTTCATTTAAAAAAAATCCTAGTAATTTAAATTCTATACTATACAGATTGTGATTCTTAAAACATTTTAATTGATCTATGTAAATATCTAAAAAAAAAATCCCGGGAACCTAAATGGTACCGCTTCCGACTTTTTTATGAGTTTAAAGAAAAAATGGCACAATGACCCAGTGAATGAACACCTCCAACCAGTAAATGAACACAAATTGGTCCAGTGAATGAACATGATAAATTTTGATTCAAAAAGAAACTAAGTTTCTTTGAGATCTATCTATTTATCTATAACTATCTATATCTATTTATCTATCTATTTATATAACTATGTACATCTATCTTTCTATATCTACCTTTTTATATCTATATCCATCTATTTATATATCTCTATTTTTCTATCTACTAATCTATCTACCTATTTTTCGATATATCTATGTATGTCTCTATCTGTCTATCTACATATCTATCGGTTAATCTAAAAACATATTTTTCTATCTACACATCTACCGATCTATCTCTTTGTCTATTTACATATTTATCTATGCACTAATCTATTTTTTCATCTATCTATCTACTTATTTATATCTAGCCACTATATATTTATTTATCTTTCTATCTCACTACTTATTTATATCTAGCTATCTATCTATTTATCTATCCATCTATCTATATATTTATCTATCTATCTATCTCCTTATCTATCAACTTATCTACTAACCTATCTATCTATCTCTCTTTATCAGTCTATCTACCAACCTATTCTATCTCTATATTTATCTACATATATATCTATTTACCTCTTACTTTTAATACATCTATCTCTATATCTTCCTCTATCTATTTATCTATCTATCTATCTATATACAAGCATACATACGTATCTACCTATCTATTGTCTCTCTTTGTATATATATATTTCTATTTCTCTATGTCTCTATCTACCTGCCTATCTATCAAGGGAAATAAAGATATAGATAGATAAAAGATAAAACTCAGTAAAAAGTACATTGTTTGCGAAAACAAAAATAAAGAAATTATAAAATATATAATGAAATACATAAATAAATAAGCACATAAAACATACTGCATTACAAAAAATTACAAAAATAAAAATATCTCAAAGAAACTTCAATTTTTTTTTAAATCAAAAGCAATTTTGCCGGTGTTCATGCACTGGGTTTTCGCAATTTTTCGTACCCAGTGACTGAACACCCCTCTACGTGAAAATCTATGCATTTTGCATTGACTGAAACAATTTAAATCCACAGCCTAGATATGTATACTGAATTTTTCTTTCGTAGAGTTGAAAAATAAAATTTATTAATAAAAATAATAATCATGAAAATAATTGATAGCACGAAACCTGCCTTATTGTTTTGAAAGAGAAAAAGAACGATTCACGGCAGTAAAAAATTCAAATTTTTTTCTGGAAAAAATGCGTATCCAAATTAACCAATCAGGTGTCACATAGCTTAGAATATGAGTAAAGAACGCTTTTGTAGTGAATTTATTTAGAAAAAAAAATTGGAAGCTTATTTTCTTTTAAAAAATGACGCGCTGTTCATTCACTGGGTGGTGTTCACTCTAATAGGGAATTTGTCATTTTGTAAGAAATATGCAACTACTTTGTGGCCCAAAGTAGTTTAATCTTACAAAACAATAGCATAAATTGAGTAAAAAAAAATCACAGATGCCACATTACTTTAATATTTTTCATTCCGTTTCTTAAATTCCGACGCTCAGCAAACGGATTAATAAATGGGGCTACTGCTGTTTTATTCTAACGTTGTTTGAAAAAGCATTTTTGGGGTATATTTTTAAAGCGTACTTTTTGTGGTTATGAGGTATAAAAAATTGAATTTAAAGTAATTTACTATCATCATTTTTATGTGAAATTTTAATCTCAAAAACAAGATAACAAGATTAGCTTTATTAAATTAAATTAAATAGTAAAGACTATTATATTTTCGAGACATTTCGAACGAGTGACTAACACAATTATCAAATTCAACGGAACTGGCTTTTCTAGAAAAATAACATTTAATGTTTCAGAAGATTTTATCCCTAGTATAAAGTATCAAATTATTTTAAACTTTCTGTCTTCTGAAAATTTATATTAACGCTTTTGTAGCTTTCGTTCACGTAGCTGTAATTTAAATGGCTTTTCTCTGGCAAGATTTGCTTCGCCATGTTTCGTTGCCTAGTAAATTTTCTCCTTTTAACGGTGAGCATCGTAAAAGAAAACTGTGCATGAAATTTCTTTTTAATTACAGTTTTCAGAATTTAGTTTAAACTAAACGGGCTGTTTTAATAGCACCATTACGAAAATATGCTTGGTAAACTGAAAGGACAGGAGCAACGCGTAATTTGTGATACACGAATTTTTCTACCCTCATTATCACTCTCTAATAATAGCAATTGCCGGCTCTTAGACTGCAACACTATAATATTAGCACTTTTTCTAAAAGGAAAATATGATCTTGAATAAATGTTAGCATCAAATATTTGATTTTGAATAACGACTAACGTGAATAGTTTGAGTTAGTTAATTAACTTGAACAAAATATGCTTTCAAAGGTTTTTTTTTTTTTTTAATTCTTTAGAAATATGCCATGTATTATGCAAATTTTTCTGGATTATTAGCATTTCAAAAACTTAAGATATTTTGTTATGAGAGATGCATCTAAGATGTGCATTTAAAAATCTTGATTATTATTATAATTTTGACGTTATTAACATTCTAGGAACTGTGTTACGCTTTATTTATTACGGAGTTTTAAATGTAGAATTAGTGAAAATAATAAAATCAATATAAGATTACTGCAAACTATTGCACGAAAGTGTAATTTTTAGCTAACTGAGAAAATGAATCTAGAAAAATATAGGGGAGGATGGCCCAAAAAGGGTAGGCCTTAGTATTCTCCCCCCCCCCATGGTGTGTAAGCGGCGATGCATACCTATGGTCGTGTTTACATAAACACCCTCGAGTTTTAATCCGTCCCAGAGAAGCAGCAGTGAAGCGGCATGGTGCAACCAGACTTTAAAAAAATGATACATTTCTAAAAAAAATAAAAAAAAAAATATGAAGTTTTGAAATTTGTGATAAGTCGAAGACCAGCTTATTTTTTTTGATTGTCAATCTATCAAATATATAAAAATTTCCTGTCACGGTGTTAGTTATTGAACTACTCCGAAACGACTCGACCGATTTTTATGAAATTTTTTATGTGTATTTGGTAGGTATGAGAATAGGACATAAAGTATATTTCATATCGCTAGGTAATTAGAAAGTCCCTTTTTATATTTTTTTCGCGACGTTCCGGCAAAATATTGGAACATGGCCCCACTAGATGGCGCTTCGGATACTCTCAATGATTTAAAATTTTATTAATTGCCATTTTCTATTTATAACAAATAAAATGTTTGAAATTAATTTAAGCAAGGCTTTTTTGCAATGGTTTTAAATTTCGCTCTTTGGTTCTTTTGCGGAAATATTTTGATAATTGGGAGATTTGCAATTAAAAATTGGAAAGGGGGAGGGGTGTGTGAGGGGTAAATTTTGGGTATTTTAAACACCAAATGAAAGAAATACAAAAAAAAGTCAAAAAATCTAATACATAAAACCGTCTTGTCACGGTGTTTGTGTTTTAACTCCTCCGAAACGACTCGACCTTTTTTTATGATATTGTTTATGTGTATTTGGCAAGTATGAGAATAGGTCGTAACGTATATATCATATCCATAAGTAATTAGTGTGTTTCTATATAGAATGTTTTTGGATACCAACTGTTAAAATGACGCTACGCTTTGGCAAAACATCGAAAAACTCCCGAAGATTTGAAATTTTTATTTGTTGCCATCTGCAATTTGTTAACAAATAAAATGTTTGAATAATTTATGCAAGGCTTTTGCAATGATTTTCAATTTCGCTCTTTCATTCTTTTTCAGGGGTATTTTGATAATTGGGAAATTCGCTATTAAACAATGGAAGGGTGAAACTTTATGGTTATAGGTATTTTTGATTCCCAATTTAAAAAAAAAAAGTTCTGGATAGTGACATTCTAATTATACCTCCGGCAGTTTCGGCAAGTCAAGGTGCATTTTTTTCAGGGGAGGAAGGGATGCCTATGTGAAACTAGCAAAACCTTCTTCATTTTGCCAATTCTTGCCAAAATACGATCTAATGATGACATCGCAATATCCGTTGCATCATTTGCACTCTCAGAAATGGACTTTCAAATTTGACAAAATTTTCTTCGTTTTTGACGAAACCACTTCCAGGGATATGCTCCGAGCGAACATTTCGTCAAATTGAAGAAACTGCTTTTGTTAGTGGTTTGAGGATGCGAATTTCGTCAAATGTAACGAAATATTTCTTCATTCTAGTTTTGTCAAATTAACAATCATTTTCGTAGTTTTGAGAGCATTAGTTTCGTCAAATTAATTTCGTCATATATGAGGACGTTAATTTCGTAAATTTTTAAGAAAATTTATTTCCTTTTTTTTTTCTTTCAGCACATTAATTTTTTTTTTTTTTTTTTGAGAACACAGTCGAACCTCGTTAATTCGAACACGCTTAAAACAAATAACTGCTGAAATGAACTTTTTTGCAATCTTTGTCTTATTGTTTATTGTTTTTTGGAAAAAGCGAACCAACTTTTTATAATAATCGATTTTAATGATCCCTTTAAGTTCGTTATAACGAGGTTCGACTGTATTTTATAAGATTCATGTGCGTGTGATCAAATCCTAACTTCAGAATCTTACCACCGTAGTTTCCCACTTTATTACGTATAGTCACTTTCACAGGTCCGTCATTTACGAGGTCAGGGGGTCAATTGACCCCCCCCCGCCCTCCCGTCTTGATTTTTGAACATTCATGTTTTTATACATGACTGGTCGTTGTTTTCGTTCGTTTTCTGTAAAATTTTTATTGAGTACAGACTCTTTGTCATATTTGGGAAAAAATTGAAACAACGGGCCTGCAGCCCCTCCCCCCCCCCCCATCAAAAAAAAAAAAAAGGACAAGTAATTGTTAAAAAAATGAGGCACATAAAATATGTCAAGAGAATTTTTATTTATGTAAAAATGCAAACAAACAACTTCTTAAAAAAGGTAAAACAAATCATTGCAGATTAAACTCCCCATGATATCTAATCAACCCCCCCCCCCATAATGGGGGTTTTCCTTCAAAAATTTAATTTTTGTCGGATATTTTCCAAATTTGGCACAGAGGTTCGTTATTGGAGGCTCGGGAATTCACACAAGGTCGTTTATGTCCCTCTATGTGGGGGGGTGGGGGGGGGGCACAGACAACCCCACATTGGGGGTTCTCCGTATTAAAAAAAAAAGTTTTGTCCGATCTTTTTTAAATTTGCCACAGAGGTTCTTAGATGCTCAAGAATCACGCAGGGTAGTTTTCATCACTTTATAAGGGGAGGGGGGGGGGGAGGGGGGGGGGGAGTTCTTTGAAAAAATCCAATTTTTGTCGGATCTTTCCAAAATTTGACACATAGGCTCTTTGATGCACGGGGATTCACGCAGGGTAGTTTTCGGTCTTCTATGGGGGGGGGGGGAGGGCAACCCCTATGGTAGTTTTCCTACAAAAAATCCAGTTTTTGTTGGATCTTTCCGAGTTTGACAGAGTTTCGTTATTTGATGCTCAGGAATTCTGATAGGGTGGTTTTCTTTCGGCTATGGGGGGCAACCCCCATACGGGAGGGGTTCTTATAGAAAAACAGTTTTTATCATATCTTTTCCAAATTTGGAACAGAGGTCCTCTGATGCTCGGGAATTCACACATGGTAGTTTTCAACCCTCCATGATGGGGGGGGGGGGGCAACACCGCATTGGGGGTTCTCCTTATATAAAAAAAGTTTTTTTCCGATCTTTTCTAAATTTGCCATAGAGGTTCTTTGATGCTCAGGAATTCACGGAGGTTAGCTTTCGTCAATGTATGAGTGGGGGGAGGGGGGCAACCCCGATGGGGTTTTCCTTGAAAAAAATTTATTTTTTGTCGGATCTTTCCAAAATTTGGCATAGAGGTTCGTTCATTGATGCTCAGGAATTCTCATAGGGTGGTTTTCGCCCCGCTATGGGGGACAACCACCAAATGAGGGGTTTTCTTACAAAAAACCAGTTTTATCATGCCTTTTCCAAAATTGTCACAGATATCCTTTGACGCTTGGAAATTCCCGTCTTCGCCCCGCTATGGAGTGGGAAACCACGTGTGTGTGGGGGGGGGGGTCTTAAAAGAACCCAGTTTTTGTCTGATCTGTTCCAAATTTGGTACATTTGTCTTTTGATGTTTCGGCATTCTCATAGTGTAGTTTTCGCCCCGCTATGTGTAGCAAATCCCATAGGAGTTTTCCTTATTAAAATCCAGTTTTCGCCGGATCTTTTCCAGATTCGGCCCAGATATCCTTTGATGCTGGAAATCCACATAGGATAGTTTCCCATGGGGTAGTATTCATATGGGGTACTACCCCATGTGATTAAAGAACCTATGTGCCAAATTAGAAAAAGATCTGACAAAAGCCTGGATTTTTGTAAGGAAAACTCCCCTAATTGGGGAGGGGGGTGCCCCTAAAGCGGAAAGAATATTTCAAACTGTTTGAACTACATCGCTACATCGCGATGTAAGGACGGCGATGCATCACGATGTTGAAATTCCTACATCGCCCTGCCCCTACTGGGAATATAAAAGTGCTACTTCCTCAGCAGACATTGTGTTCTGGAAAAATAAATCATGCACAGTTAGATCGATATATGCTCGGGAGAAAATTGCTGAGAAGTTTCTTCATTGCATCGCATGAAAAATTCCAGAAAAAAAAAAAAAAAAGATTTTTATCCAACTTATACCACAAATTTCAAAGAAAAAGTACAATAAATTGGACAACTTTAAGTTAGTACATATTTGTTCTAAAATTAGATACAGAAAATAAAATTAGATAATCTTAAGAAAAAGCTTACCTTTTTCTTTTTCTAATTAATTATTTGTTTTATTAATTTTGCTTGTATGTAGAATGTTTATTTGGCCACATGAAATGCAAGCAATAATAAAATTCCTGTTTTTTAATACAGGAATTTTATTATTGCATGCATTTCATACTTCATACTTTGAAAACAATTCTCTGCCAAAATTGCAAAAGGTATTTGAAAATATAAATCTTAAAAAAATGCAGATGTGAAATAAATCTTTCGGTAAAATTAATTTAGTGTAATGTTTGTTAAATAATTATAAAAATATACCTTTGCTTTTCACCCCTAAGTTTTTATTTTTATTTCCAAACATGTGTAACATGAAATCAATGTATAATATACGAACATTTAGAATATTGTTATAATTATGAAAAAGTCTTCGTCTGTCCTTGTTCCAATTATCTCCGTGATGTTGGATCCATCCTAAAAAAAGTTTTAAAAAGAGAATATATAACATAATAAGTAAAGGTTTAAGTCCATGGGTGTATGCCCTCATGCACATGGATCTTTTTTCTATTTCGAGGAAAGTTTTACGATTAAATTCATCAGTTTATTTCTGAAATAAAACATGTTTTCACGATATCTTTCAAAATCTGAGTTTTTTTTCCCTTAAGTTAAAAAGCTACGATTCGCTTGTGACTTTGAAAAGCATCTGATTTAATTTTCATATTTTTCAAAATATATGACGATTTCAATGCTGACAGCTTTTTTTCAAGCAGATTGCAAGAATGAGTTATTTTTACAGCGGATGAACAAAATTTTTATTTAGGCAGATAGACTCTCAGTTAGTTTCTGAAATTAATTTCTGAATAATATTCTAGAATTAGAGTTTCTTCAATTTATCGAGAATCAGCATTATTTAGCCATTAAACGAGTTAATTCTTTTGCACATCAAGTCGTGAATTTTCATTTTTTTGAGATATAAAAAAATCAAAAGTGCGAAAATTGTTGATCTGTGATTTTTTTTTTTTTAATTTATTTTTTATTTTAACCGATAGCCAAAATACACCGTTTTTCTTTTTTTTTTTTTTCGATTTTCGTGTTCCGTTTTCTTCACGAATGTTTTCTGAAGTACTCTCTCCCCCTACTCAAATTAGTTCCAATAAAGCACTTATGAATTAAGTAGTACTGAAACTGGTGATTATGATTTTATTTGCACTTTTTTCAGAGATTTTATTGTGCTATGTTATCAATAAACAACATTTACTTACCGAGCTTTACCTCCTTAAACCATTATCAAATTCGAGTCAAAAACCCAGGGCTCCAACACTTGAAGCCAAGCTCCATTTCATAAGTTAACTAATAATTACATAAAGCTGCCTTCTAGCTGATAGATAGGGATTTAGTAGAAAAAAAAAATGATTTTTCTGCTATACTGGGGGTAGAGTACTTACAAAATGGGGCATAGCTTAAGGGGTGTGTACTTCGGATTTTTTTAACTCAGCTGGTAATGATTTTAAGAGGGAATGCTTGCCAAGTAAAGTTTTTTATTGATAGTATAGTGAAACCTGTGTAAGTTGACCACTTGCGGTGCAGTACTTTGGTGGTCAACTTAGACAGGTGGTCAACTTATAAAGGGGGGTAATGATTTTTTTTTTTTTTTTTTTGTCATTTCTTGTACCTTGTATTCATTTTTTGACTAATTGACACCCTTTCCGTTCAACTCACTTTCATTGTTTAACATTACTTTGAAACAATAATTTAAAATGTTATTCAAATATTTTTAGATGTTATTTTATCAGAATGACGCATAATGTGTCATGTAAATTTAAAATTTCAGTAAATTGATCAAAAAAAAAAAAAAAACATTGTTTATAAAAAGTGTTTTGATATTAATAGCTCCTAAAAATTCATAGCTAATCAAAAATAACAAAATTTTCACTTTTTTTTTTCTCATATACATTTAATGCATTTATAACCATGATGATCTACTTTCAAAACTACTTACAAAAATATTCTTGGAAAGATATAAAAAAAATAACAATAAAATAAAATAATTTGCTTTATTAAGTTTTAAAAAATAAAGCAAGTGGTCAACTTACAAAGAGTTTTTTACAATACTCCAAACCAAATTTGGGGTACATTAGTGATCAAGATAGACAGGTGGTCAAGATAGAAAGGTGGTCAAGTTACAGAGGTTTTCCTTCATTATATAAGATAGGACTAATTCCGTTCCTGACAAAAGCGGTCAACATAGACAGGTGGTCAACTTACAAAGGTGGTCAACTTTACAGGTTTTACTGTACCTTGAAATCTTTAAAAAATATTCGAACAAAATCATAAAATCATCAGAATCAATCACTAGTACAAAAATATTCAAACGTAGCTCTACTTACTAGTTTGGGAAGGAGGCGAAGGGAGTATCACCTTTTAACTAAGCATATTTGATTTTTAAAATATGAAATTTTCACGCAGTAAATGAAAAAAAAAAAAAAACGCCAAGGGAGAAGAGCTGCCAAAGATAGGGGAAACCCAATAACAAAGTGCATTTCCTTGTTTGTTTGTGTCTTGAGAACTAATTGACTGATATCAATGGATTTTTTCCCCCCAAAGATTTATAATGAAAATAGGGACCAGTGTGGTGCAAACAAGCAAAGCTTGTTACTTCTTATCATATATTTTCATTATCCTTTTAATTTTTCATATATTTTCATTATCCTTTTAATTTTTCATATATTTTCATTATCCTTTCAATTTTTCAATTGAAGTTCGGTTAAATTTTCAGACATTTTACTTTATATCCAGCAAAATGACAGCTCCAAAAAAAAAAAAAAAAAAAAATTGGATTTATTGGAAGTTCATCTATAAAATGCTTCTTAGTCTGATTTAATGTAGACCGGGATTTCTCACTTTTTGTTGACAATACCTTCAGGCGGCAAATATGGCAATAAAATTAATGCTGCATTTATTTTAGCTGTAGAAACTATGTATAATGGAAAAATTCATAATTATGACAAATCATGTAACACAAATTGACATAGAAAAACCTATAAATTTAGTGTATGAAGTGGGAAAATAAACAAAAAATGCTTATTATTGTTATTACAATTTTTAAACATGCTGCTATACTATCTTTTCTTTTTAAATCGAGGTTAAACATTAAAACTCTACTTTCAATAATTTATTTTAATTTGCGGAAATTTTTTTAAAAATATTGAAAATATTCTGTTGAAATATCAAGCACAAAGATAGAGTTCTTTATGGAAATTAATATTTTCTCTATCTTAAAATGATTTGTATTAAATTGATATTTACTTTACTTCATGTTTTATGCAAGTAAAAAAAAAGGCTCCACAAATAATGAACATAAGCACTTATTGATAGAAACATCTGCTGCAGAGAAAGAGATTATATAAACAGCATGGGATATGCATTTAAAAGTCTTGTCTACGAGCTTAACAAAATAAAAGACGGTATCATTTCGGATCCAAAAGCTGATATAAACGGTTTGCATTTATTTTTTATTGCATCAAGCGTTTTTTTTCCCTAGAGTTTCATCGATTTAATTCAAAGATTGCTAAACAATTATTTTAAAATATTTTCTACGAACACTTTTGTGTTATAAAGTTCTTGATACTTTTTGATTATTAATTACTTCAAAATCAATTTTATTTTGCTACTTAAATATTTCATGAAGTTTTGTAATATTGTTTACCCATTCCAAAATATTAATTTTTACTAATGGGTATAGCAATATTTCATTGAAAATGATAAGTTTGCGAACACTTTTGGGAACTACTGTATAAATTATTATATTGAAAAAAACATTAAATGTAGAGTGGAAGAAGAAAAAATATCAATACTTACTGGGGGATTGGTACATAGTATTTTTTTAAGAAAATAAAAATGCGGAATGAAACAAATTTGAACTATTAAACTAAAAAATACACTTCGTTTAACAGAATTATTTTTGTAAAATTCATGGAGAAGAATGAAAACACATAACCATGTAATATATTCCACGTTGAAATTAAAAGCTTCAAAGTTCTATGCCATTTATAAAAGCGCTGTATATCATCTGTGTTAGTTTAGCTACGGTGGAGTGTTTTTTTTTTTTTTTTTTTTGTGAGTTTAAATTCGTACAAATTCTTTAGTCATGTTTGTAATTTTTTTAACGAAATAAAGGAAGTACGTTTTTGGAAATAAATGTCAACAAACCAATATTCTCTTTTTCAAATAAAAAAAAATAACGCTAGCTAAGCCTAACGTGGAGGTGACTCAAAGTTAACAACACACAGAATTCTAAACCTAATCGAACCGTTCGTTTTCAATTTTAATGTGTTTTAAATACAACAATAAACACAACACTAAACAAAAATGTAACAATACATAAAAGAAGGCACATTGCACATACAAATTTCAATAAATACTAACCTTTTTTATGAATCCTGTAGGATAATTTCCGTAAGATAATTTAACGAGCAAGTACAAGACTGAAACGAAAATCCCCAGAATGCACTGCAATATGACGAAATTGGAACGAAATAATTTCGTCAAAAATTTGAGATTTCTGGTTTCGTCAAATATCACGTGATTCGGTGACGAAAGGATCGTCGAAAATAACGAAATAGTGCTCGAGGATTGCCGAATCGTCAAAATTGAGCGTTTCATTTTTGACAGTGTGGCATTGCAGTAACTTTACTGGATGGATGCAGAACAGCTCATTCAGCATTTAAGCTGCCATTGAATATTCAAAATAAATCAGACGCAGTGTACGTCAAAAGGTAACGAGGCACTTTGTTAGTCTCTTCAAGTGATTTCAGACAAACATTTCCGTCATTCTACATTCAAAAGTCGCTGATGAGATTAAAGTTTACTTGAAATCCTCGTATCGTAATGTTGAAAAGGTCCAGCTAAAACATGTATGTACAAATGCTACAAGGTCCATTTGCTGACAAATTCTCGGACTCATTGTCAGATATCGATGAATAAAAATTTGCTATCAGTGAAAATTTTGAATGCATAAAATTGCTCACCAATTTCAGCACCATCGTTGATTTGAGAAAATGTTCTCATTGACCGCGATGTACGCACACAATACATGCATAATGCGTGGCTGGAAGAAAGAGCTATATGTGGTAGCAAAAAATGTGTAGGTTGACGATTTAAACTTCGAGATAACGACCTGGCGACTTAGTATGATACAAATCGATCAATACAGTTTGCGATTCTGACGAAGCTGTAAAGTATCCAACTGAGGTTTTGAACCTTAGAAACTATTTATGTGGCAGAACAAGGCATGCCGGGTCAGCTAGTAATGTTATGTTATTTTGACACTATCCACCTACAAACTACGATAGTCATTAAAACCTTATTCTTTTTTAATTTAAGGTTATAATTATTGAAATAAGAAACGTGGTTTCGGGCAAAGCGAGTATAGGATTTAATCATATATTTATTTATAATATCTTGACTCGTGTGCTGACTTACATTTTCTATTTCAATAAGATAAGTATAACTTTAAAAATTATTTTTTTAGGACAGCCATTAATTAGTCTTTTATATAATCAGTTATTTCTTTATGTTTTATAAACAAATGGATTGACTTTGGATAAGTACAGCTTTTTAATGTATTTTTTTTATAATGGCAGGTAGCTAGTCAATTATTTTAATCATTTATAATTTCATACTTGATTGGCAAATGTACTAAATCACAATTAGTTAAGCTTACCCGCTTTGGGTTCCTTGGTAGGGCAAAGCGGGTTTTTTTCAAATGTTTGTAAAAATTGATAATAAATAAATATTGGGTTTGTAATAATACAAAAATCATTTTTTGTTTTGAAGTTCAAGAACCCTGCTAGGAAATCAAACCGAAATTGCTGCGATAAAAAAATCTAAAAACTACAACTTCCTAGAAAAATCTACCCCCTTTGGGCCACAATTCCTTATCTAAAAAAACATTTTCAGACTTTTGCATGTCTCGGAACTTTTATTTGGTTCATAGTAAGATAAAAATATTTCAAGAAAAGTTTGAACAATGAACTGAAATATTTATGTGTAGCTAAACGGCCTAAAAATTCAGAAAAAAATGAAAATTAAGGGGTCTAAGGATCTTTAACACTAGAACGACTAACATTTTCTGTATACCTAGAAAGACTGAAGGGGCCAGTGTGGCCCCTACCCATTTTTGGGGTGAATTATTTTAAAAATTCTTCCTGAGTGTGTCCACATGCCCAATGCACCTTCTTTCATGACTAATTAAAAACTTAGTATGCAATTATTTGTAGTGTTGCTCTCTATACTGGCTAAAAGCTTGGATCAGTTTTTTTTTTCAAGAGCAATGGCTACCATTAGGCTGGTAAGCAGTCAGTACTGTTTATAGCATTTGGATATCCAACTGGCTGTATAAAGCGAAAGTTACAGGTTAAACTAGAGAGAATGGCCTTTTTTTATGCTAGAACAATTAGGAGAAAGGAAAAAAAATAAATTTTTTAATTGTAAAAAAGCTTAGGGGCCATTGTGGCCCCTCCCGTCTTTCTAGGTATAAGGATCAATATTTACAGTACTATGAGGCGTATGATAAAATGATTAAACAAGCATTCAAATAGTGTCATATAATGAAAAGTCAGAAAGTTACATTACATTCCGTTAGACATTATCCGAGTTATTAAACAACAAACTATGCGAGGGACCACACAGGCCCCTCTGTCTTTCTAGTGTTAACCTTCAAAATTTTTGATTTTCTGGAAAAAATATATGTTATGCATAATTTAATTTTGAACAATTTGATACCTTATTTACTACCATACGCCAAAAACTTATCAAGTTATGGTAAAAATGCGTAAACTTTCCCCATAGAGATTTATGTTAACAGCAGCTGTTTAAGCCTCTTTTTCTCAGGTGCCGGTTTCTTCGGTTTTCTCGTTTTGCGCGCATGATATCCCAGAAAATTTCTTATATATTTCCGTAAAACTTTTCATGCATGTTTTTCTAGTATATTTTTATGATCTGAACTTAAATTTTAACTAAAAATGAAAATTAATATTTAAAAAAAATTGCTCATAATTTTGGAAATTTTCAATATTAACTTATAAAATTTCAAATAAATAAATAAATAAATAAATTTAGGTTCAGGTCATAAATATAAACCAGATAAACATACATTAAAAGTTTTACGAAAATATTTAAGAAACTTTCTGAGATATCATGCGCGCAAAACGAGAAAACCGAAGAAAACGGCACCTGAGAAAAAGACTCTTAAACAGCTGCTGTTAACATAAATCTCTATGGGGAGAAGTTACGCATTTTTATGATAACTTGAAAAGTTTTTCGTGTATGGAAATAAATAAGTTATCAAATTGTTCAGAATTAAAATATGCATAACATATATTTTTTCCGGAAAGTAGAAAATTTTGAAGATTAAAGGTCCTTAGACCCCTTAAGACAAATATGCTTAAAATTATTGCATAAATAGTATTGTTTTAAAACATCTTTGTACACAATGACTTTAACTTTTCATTTGAAACTAGAATTTATTTTTTATTCAATTCAACTCAACAATGATTTTCTTACAGTTATTTCTATCTTTTATTGCAGGAACTTCATTTTACATAGAATTCACCAACAATATCATAATTTTCGTTGATATACTCACAGCTATCAAATGAAGCAACGAATGAAAAAGAAAATAGTAAATATTTCCAGTAATTTAAAAATTAACGTAATTTTGATTTTGAAATGTAAAATTATTAACGACTATTCAAATCGAAATCTCAGAAAAAATGTGATTGTAAGAACTAGTTTCTTGCATTTATTTCTTCGTTTTAAGAAGATCCATCAAATGTAGTTTTCCTGACCTGTGTTTTAAAACTTAGTTGTGGTAAAATCAGATTAATCGTAAACTTTGTACATTTGAAAGCTATCGTGTGGTCGTAAATCTGCATATTCATTGCTGCCTTCGCCAACTTGCTGATAAAACAAATCCTACTGATTAATAAGATTTATATCCACATAATAACTACGAAATTAATTAATGAACATATGCATTAAATAATATTTAAGTACTTAAATATATGTCACAAACATGCTATTATTAGGTATCTTTTGTTTAGATTCGTACCAAATGCACTTGCTTTATTAATATAATTATGATCCATGACAATACTGCTTAAATAGTATCTTTATTTAAAGTTTTAATTGAATTATCTTTAGCACCATAATCCATTGTTTAACTGGGATATGTGTAAACGAGCAAATTAACAGTGATTAATCAATTAACTTTAATGTATCGTTTAATGCTGCGATAAAATTAAATTCAATTTAGCCTTCCAAAGTTTGGATAAATTATAATGTCTTTGACAACGGTAAATTTATGTAAGCAGCGGCATGTACTTGATGTTAATGAATTTTGACCCGATCAGTGAAATTTTAACAATTTGAGAAGTTTTATCATTAAAGAAAAATTTGAAAAGTAAATAAATATAAAAAAGGAAAAATATTGTCTTATTTATAAAAAAAGATAATTTAAACTAGGTATAACATACTATCAGTATATGTGCGTTATAATTATCTTAATGTTCAAAATCATGTTATGTAACCATTATCCGTTCTACCATTGTTTGGAAATTGAACTGAGAGAGAAATGACGTAATGACTCACGAAAATTGCAAAATATATATTTTACGAGTTTCAAAGCTATACAAAACACTTTATGGTGCATAAAAGATGTGAAATTCGAGATGTAAGCTAATTCAAGTAAATAAGGTCACGCAATTTACTTCTCCACTTAAATATTCCATATGTTCATAACTGGCATGTTTTAAAGGTCTAAATACATGATAAAACAACAAGAATATGTAAGTGTTTTAACAATTCAATACTACCGGGGGAAGACAAAGTGCCGAATCTGCAGAAATTCGTTTTTGAGATATCTGAAGAAATGTGGCTTAGATTCCATGCCAACAGTACGGAAATGTTAAAATTTGAATTTGTGCTCTATTTTCTGCAGAAACGAAATAATTAAGCTTGTACAATAAAGCTAAAATACATAAGAGGAAAAAAAAAGAAAAAAAGCAGTTACTGCACTACCTTATAACTGCAGAACACAGAAATCAACTTTTTAAAAAATATTTCAATTTCAAAGTGGATTCCGCTTCTTTTATGTTAATAGCTTATATGACGATTTATTAAACGGCTTAAAATGAAACGTTGTCAAGTACAATGATTTTTTTATCAAAAGTATCTTGAAAGAGATAGTTTGAATGTGGAAGGTTTAATTTCTTTTACAAAAAATACTTTTTACGCACAGAAAAACACGCAATATGAACACAGAATGCAAAATTATGGCTGGTTTCCTACTTAGTCAACAACGACATGGATTCATTTACCGTAAAAAGTAATTCCATGATATCTTCCCAGTATATCAATATCCAAAGATTTCGAGAATGTCTTCAGTACCTGCTGAATTTCCGCTTACGGTACAAGTCATGCATGTTGGTAACGGGTATGTACAAAAATGATAAAAGTCTGCATTTTAGTTTGCAATTTATATTTTTCTCTGAAGGGTTATCTGCGGCGCATCTTTAGTGGCAGCGGCGGCAGATTGAGCACTCTGAGTGATGTTTTTTTTTTTTTTTTTTTTTTTTTAACTGTAAAGTAATCCAAAGACGCAGTAGTAAAAGTATGCACTTTAAATATTACACTCAAATTAAACACATTTTCGAAACATTGAAATTATTGCATCCATACTTTGGGTGAAATATATTTAGATATCTACGTATCGTTAAGTTTCTAGTTTTTTTTTTTTTTTTTTTTTTTTTTTTTGTAGAGAAGAAAAATCGTGGAGTTAAAAATATATATTTGAAATTTATGCACCGGTCCAAGGGACGAACATAAAAATACGTATATATACAATATAAGACTTATAAGTTAGAAAGTTATTTACAAGTCTAGAATAAGTGTTAGTGCGAGCATGAATAAGAATTGTTCAATAAAAAATAGGTTGGATATCAATAATTGTGCTGTAAACTACTATAATAAAAGAAAACAGTAAGTGTAGCATACCTAATAGCAATCTATTTTCTTTAAAAATAAATCCGTAATACCATTTGTTTTTGCTGATGAATTTCAAAAGCAGAATTTTGAAGTTTATACAAATAAAAAAAGGAAATTTTAAAGGCGGACTTAAATTTTAAATATTTAAATCGTCAAACTTTCATATGATTTGACAACTTTTGTTTCATCTTCTTCATTAGCATATCGAACACTTTTACGCTTTTATTCAGCGATATCTTCAGTATCTCTTAATGTCCTAATTATCTTGTTATTAAATAGTTTTTATAACTTATGCATGGATTAATTAATATAAAAAACTAATTTTTACAAAAAAAATAACTTCTGGTTCTTGTCCTTAAAGAGCAGAGCTTAACGATGTCATTTAATTTTGACGTAATATAGTTTAATTTCAAGACATGTATGGAACTTTAAAATATAAATTATTATTAAAATAATTGTACACGGAAAGCATATTCTTTTGGGCTAATACCTGAAATTGATCCAATTTTTATTTTTGATGGACTAGTAGTAAAAGTATGAGTAAAACATTATGACTAAAATATCATAATGTTTTACCAACATTTACGCATGTCTTTATTTTTCAGGTCTTTACGCAACAATGGCCAATTTCAAAGCGTAATTAACTCGCGAGATAGTGTTTGCAATTAACATCCTTTTACATGATAAAATACTTCTCTAAAAGGTTATTTTTTCACAATATTATTTAATTTTGCTTTTTTTTTTAACTTCATCCTAGTATATAAAATAAACAAGATGTTGCAAAAAAAAAAAAAAAAAAGAGAAATCATTTTTGGTAGTAGTCATTGAATGCATTAACAATTATTCATAACCATTTTTTTTACTTATGTATTTCTTTTTAAATCAGTTTTTTAGAAACAATTAATATTTTGGATTACAATTGAAGGATTGTTTTGAATGCGTAAGGCTAGACTTAGTTCTTATTTATTTCATATAGTGTATTTATTAAAGTGTAGTCGTAAAACTCACTTAAATGCCTTCTATCTTCAAAATTTTCGATGTAGTGGAAAAAATAGTTTATGCATAATTTTATTCTGAACAATTTATTACAATGAGCAACAATCCGCTTCAAGTTATTGTAAAAAAATAAATAAATAAATAAAACTATCCCCAGTGAGATCTCTGTCAATGTCAACAAAAGCTATTTAAATATCTTTTTCGCAGATGTCTTTTTCTTGTAAAACATGATAGAAACAATACAAAAATGGGTCCTGATAAGGAATGTTTCCCCTCTAACTTAAATGCATTGGCGGCATCGATTTTCCATGCTGTATAGTAAGTTTTCGGACACTGGAATAGAAAGTGAAGACCAGACACAGAGTAAGCCTTGTTCCAGCTCATGTAACGACCATGGAGGAGGACTTAAAGCAGCAACCTGTTTGCCAAGATAGTCCCAAAGATGTGCGATCGGATTCTGATCTGCAGATCGAGCTGGCTATTCTATTCGTTCCGAACCGTGATCCTCAAGATACTCCTCAACACTCCGAGCTCAGTGAGGTCGTGGATTATCATCACTCAGAATGAAGTCATTACCAATAGCACCAGCATATGGGCGGACACATGGATCAATGATCTCCTCCTGATATCTCAGACCAGTCAGAGTTCCTCCATAAAACACATACAGGTCAGTGTGACCACCGAGCGAGATCCCTGCCCAAACCATGATTCCACCACCTCTATAATTGTGTCTTTCAACAGCGTTGGATTGATTGTATGTAGTGCGCTCTTCTCTATAGATCAATAGATGCCTTGAATCACTCTTCAATATAAATCCGGACACGTCTGTGAACAGCACAGAATCCCATTGCTGCTGGGTCCACGAAACATGTTCTCCTGCCCAGCATAAGCGGAACATCCGCTTTGGTCCGTTGAGGGGAACACACACAACATGTCATCTTGCATAGAGACCTGCATTGTGAAGACGATTTCACACCGTACTAGCACACATTCTTCTTTCTGATGCTGCAAAGTGGTCTACAACAAGCTGCGGCATAGTAGTGGTTCGTCTTCTTCGGGTCAAAATAACTAGAAAACGGTCTTCTGGAGGTGTTGTAGCTCGTGGTCGTCCTGGAACAGGTCTTCTGGACATATAATCTTCGGATTGGTATTGATTCCAAAGTCGCTGAACAACACTACGAGACACATTGACGTCTAGCAGCATTAGCCTGCGACAGTCAGATTCCAACCCGTCCAACTGCCCGCTACCTTAACGAATTGGGCAAACGACGTCTCTGAGACGTTTTCTAAACTCTATTGACTATTCTCACCGAAACCGCCAACAACAGTTGAAAATCAACACAACTTACACACAAAAGTACGAAAGCTTGATATTTGTATACTTTTTTTCTCACGCATCAAGAAACATTCTTTTCTATAAAATAAAAGTGTTAGCTATCGTTTTTTATAAATGGTTCTAAAGTTCGTTATTTTCATTCATGTAAACTATGTATTTAATTGTTACCGCCATTTTTTATAGTGAGCTTCGAAAAACATATTGTATCTTAACTTTTTGAGGCCAGTAAAATTATTAGCTTCGTAATTGTTGCTTTTGAAATAAAAAGCCGGCCCTCGAAATTAAAGAATAACCTGTTTTTGATAAGATCTTCGAAAATGCAAACCTAATTGGGAGTTCATATGCAATAACTGTTTACCAAATGCCAACGAGTTGTCTCAATGACTAAAATATCATTTAAATGCACGCATTTTTTTTAATTTTTATTTTATATTCGTGAAATTTGCAAATTAAACCTTATCATCATTTTTTACTATATTGTAATCGTATTCATTTTAATTAAGTTCCTCTGTTCGTTCAATTTGATCTTTGCTAATCTATAACATTACTAGATATTGTATCAGATAGGAAAATCTTTAAACATTGATAGTTAAGCTTTACAATATGCTATTGTACGGAGTACGCCACCCATGTTCTTATGGTACTTCAAACCAGCCGTGTTTTTGAAGGTTAAGACTGTATAAGTATATTGCACCTAAATAGGAGTATTTTAATATAAAACAACTTGAAATATCTACATATATATACATTACAAATTGAACTTTATCAAAATGCTCTTTGTTGAAGGATATCTTGAAAAAAATATATCCGTTTCAAATAAACTTCATTAGGTGACGACTTAAACATAAATCGAAATAGCTGCAATCTCGAAATTAGCATCATTATAGTTCTAAATACGGCTACATTTTTTTTAATAGTAAATGAAAATTCCAGCAATCGCATGTTTCGAAGGTGTAGTAAAGCTAAAATATTTCCATATTTCTTTTCACGTAACAGAACTGTTCAAGTACTTCGTAATTGCTTTGCAACTAACAACCTGTAGTGATATTTATCTTTAGTTCAATAAGACATATTTAGATGCTGGTATGCGTACAGATTTATTAGCTATTTATCTTCCCTTGATGTGAAACTAGAGTATAAATATAAATAATTGCCATGAATATAATTACTTCCGTTAATATTATGCAATATTTTGATACGTGCCTATCATTCCTCTTCATTAAGTGGTAAATTTTCCGCAATACTAAAGCAAATAAATTAGGAAGACAATATTGATATTATCTTTTTAAAACGGTATGAATATATATGAATATATATATATATATACTGGGTGTCCCAAAAGGTCGTTTACAAACTTAACATGCTGGTCTGCCATATCATGATGAACAAGATTTACATAGTAACATACGTTCGCAAGCCCAATGCTGGCGCACTACGCACACCAAGTCAGGCACTAACGGATGCAGAACATGTCGCATATTTATTACACAAAGACGATTTTACACAACATTTTAGTTTTCAAGGAAGGCTTATAGCTGTTGTTGAAATTTGCTGCCTTTAACTGTCAGACACCGTCGCAACGAACGAAGTACCGACCGTCGTAATAACGATCCATTCTGACAAGATTTCTCTGATCGCTGCGTTGTCGTTGCAACGTGATTATGAGAGCTGGCAGGACTCAAATTTTAGCAACTGCTTTAAGCTTTCCTAAAAGACTAAAATGTTGTATAAAACCGTCTTTGTGTAATAGATATGTGACATGTTGTGCATACGTTAGTGTCTGACTTTGTGTGCATGGAGTCCGTCAGCATTGCGTTTGTGAACACATGTTCCTATGTAAATCTTGTTCATCATGATATGACAGACCAGCATGTTAAGTTTGTAAACGACCTTTTGAGACACCCTGTATATATATATATATATATATATATATATATATATATATATATATATATATATATATATATATATATATATATATATATATATATGTAGTGTGTGTGTGTGCGCGTCATTCTCATAAAAAAACAGTAATTTTAAGATAAATAAGTAAAAAAAAAAATAATGTAATATAATGTAAATATTTTATAGTTATTAGTATATCCGCACTCAATCCCTCTCTAGTAAAGGAATGATAAATTTCTTTAAAGTTTAAGTTGTTTAAATTTATTTGCATTCAAACATTCTCAAACGAGGAAATAACGAATGATTATTCAGTTTCAAAACATTATTTTTATTTAACTGTGAAAACAGATGTGAGGGAATAGGATTTAAGAGCGAATTTCCAACAACTTAAAGACGCAAATATGGTGTGTGAGGGAATGACACAAACCGTTTGGGAGAAAATTGTTACCTGAGCTTTAAATGAAATGTAAATTTGAAATGTTTTTTCTACTTAAATTGCTCAATATTTTTAAATAAAAAAACACATAAATGTGAATTCACTGTTTGATCGATAATAAAACAATTTTGCTTATATTTTACTGGCAGTAAGTACAAGTGATTGAATGACATTTGGGTCCTTTCGGCTTACTTTAAATATATTTAAAAAATATATACAACTATTAGTTTAATTATCTTGTGAAACACTATTCTGAAAAATACTGAAACCCCTTATAATGTGTAAGAGTAATAAATATTCATAAATTATCAAAACTACCTGAAAACAACCATTTTAGTGAGAATGGCCCATAAATACAAATATAATAATATATATATACAAACACCTGTATATGCTGTCTAAGTAATTCAACATTTTAATATGCACGCAATATATTGAAACAAATGGTTAACAGTGTCAAAATATCATGTGTTCAGAAGTAAAAACTGGTACCCCCCCCCCCCCTTTATCCGTCGTTTCATTCTCCATCTTCAGTCCCTTATTTTATTTCTGATTTTTAGTCACAGTAGTTTTTCTTATAAGACGCAACGAATTAATTTCCCGTTAGTGTAATTTTAATATTAAATATTCTATAGTGTGTAACTTAATGTTTTCCTGTTTATAAAACGAATTTTTTGCAGCATCAAGCTTTGTTTAGTTTTCTTAATTTATCGTACTGTGTTTTAGCCGAACCCATCGCCCGGGATTTTTTTTTCTTGTTTGGAGCTTAATTTCTTCAATTTCTGAAAATATACTTTGCTTTATCCTGCGTTTAAAATTAGGCAAATATCCTAAATAATCACATTTTTTGAAGGAAATTGTTAGTTTTGTTTTTCTTCCAGCAAAATAATTCGAATTAAAAAACAGCAAATCTAAAAAAGTTGTTCGATATATCTCTAAAAAGCATCTAGTTTAAATTTATTTGCTTACTGTCATCATTCTATGTCCTTATTAAAAGTTTAATCGCAAAAATGTGAGCAGTTTCATTTCCTTTCGAAAAATGTATATAACCTTATTACATGCAAGAGTTAGTCAAACAAGTTAGCCAATTTCAGCTATGATTAAAAATTATCTTACTCGGTTACTTTCTCTGAATTAAGATTCCATCTTAAAATGTTGCCCGCGGAAATGGAGAAGGAAACTTTTCCTATATTTCGTACGTAGATTTGTAAATGCTTATTCGAGTGTATTAAGTTTCAATTAGGTTTTTCCCCGTATCTTTCGTCAAAAACTTGCTCCAAATTTATTAGTTTCTTGTTTTCTTTGTAAAATTCTTAAAACTCTCATGTACAGAGACATTAATTTTTGAAAATAATTTCACAAAATTTGTTTTCTGAAGCATAATACCTAATATGTATTTCGTTAAACAAGAATTGTGTTTTTTTCTACATTATCTTTCTTTGAATGCATTCTGTAAAATTAGCTACTCGAAGTTAGTTCAGTTAACTAAATTTTATTTTCAGAGCATGTAATTCAAAAATATAAAGAAAAGGCAAGCGATATGTTTGAGTTTAGTTAGATACATTTTATTTTGAGTCATTTAACATCAAACTTGAGTTTAGATACGATAAATTTATTTATTAATTTAAAATACACCTTTATATATATATATATATATATATATATATATATAATATGTAAAATGTCGTTATGGTTCACCGTACTTTAAAAATATTTGTAAATCCTAAAAGAATTAATATATTTCTTATAAACGTATTTAAATATATTTATTTGCAAGAACAAAGAATAACAACTCTTTAACATCGTTTCTTATTACATAAAATATCACTTAAAAAAAAAAAAAAAAACTTTACTAAAAATAATTTTGGTTGCATTTATTCATCTTTAAGTTGAAAAGTTTCTCTTTTTTTTACAATTGATATGCATTTATTCACAGATTGTTTACAGTCTTATAAACATAGCTCTTTCTGAAAAAAAAAAATAAAGCAAATTTTTTTTATGAGCATCGACAAGTGTTCTAAATCCTGACTATGTTCATAGTGGAAAATATTTAAACATGCTGTTGAATCCTTTAAAGAGTTCTTTTCACTCAAAATTTCCAGTTCTCACTCAAATCTCCCTTCTTCTGATAAAGAGCAATATTATTTTAGTATTGCTTTTCTAGGAGACACTAACATTTTTTGAATAATTTTCTAAATAATTAAAAAAAAATCTGTACTTTTTTATATGTTTGGAATCAATTTATGCAAAAAGAAAAAAACATTCAAAGTAGACCTGGGGGCTAAGGAGGATAAACTTTACAAGTTACATTATATTCATTAAAAAAATTCTTGCCGAAAACAAAAATAATAGCTTAATATTAGAAAGGGATACTTGACCCCTGTGGACACATGATCCTTCAGCCAAAAATGTATCAAAATCATTGGCTTTGAAACCTAACAACAATTTTAAAGTTATACTTGTACATAAGAACGGGCAATACGCGTGGGGCACAGCGAGACAGCATACAACGAGCAGAGAGACAGCATATAGGTTTGAGTGAAACATAATATGTTCAACGTTTAAAATCAAAAAGAAATCATAAGGAAAAGCATACATCTAAAGAAAAATATATTTTTCAAGCCACGAAAAATATATATTTTGCTTTGTATCTTTTCTTTTCGTAGGAACTGTTATCAACTATTAAATATTTTTATTCGAAATGGATGCAACATCTGGTATAGATGGTCAAATAAAAACAGTCAAAATGGTTCTACTTTTGCGCAAAAAAATTATGCACTAGTCTAAATCGCGTTTTTAGCTACCATTAGAAACATTTCAAACATAAAAGTATTTTTGCTTGATGGCAAATTCTATCAGAACAAAGTCTCCTTCAAGTGTCACACGAGATCGTTTAAAGGTAGATTTTGCACATATTAACATAAATAGAGGATCTGATATTTTATCAAATTAATTTTTTCCACCTCATCAGGGTGTCAAAGAAGTCTGCATTTTTCTACATTTCTGACTTTTTTTTCACTTCTGTAATTTTCGTGTTTTCTTCTTCTAAAATTTGCTTTCCACGAGTATCACTTGCAATGATACTTTTACCCTTTTAATTTTCTTCTTCATTACTCAACCTTTTCTCTTCAGTTTTTGGACATTCTGTGAAACTCTAAGAACCTAACAAAACCCTCACTGCTACATTAGAACAAGAAGGCTCTTCTGTATCAATTTTTTCTAGAATTTATATATTACTATGATCTACTTGATCTGAGACGCCATTTTGAATCAGAAAGTTTGTTACAAATGAATATATCGTCGAATCGTCAGAAAATGTCCCTATTTTTGCCTTACGTGGTCAAATTCGCATTTTTAATAAGGTAAAATACCTGTTACGTAAATAAAAAGCAAGTTGAAAGCTCTTAGATTATTAAATAAATTAAAAATAAAAAAAACACCCGTTTTGCATCAGAATTCAGGATGGAGCACAGCGAGACTGTCTCCCCCTGTCCCAACTACTACTGTCTCCTTGTACCGCACTCCGCCGTTTTCTTCTAATTCAACATTTCGGGTAGTTCTTTTCAAGCCTATTCTAAATGTTTTCAATGATAATTAGCTACATATACAGAACAATGAAAGTGATCAATTGGCTTCTTTTTATTAATAAAAAAAAATGTTATAAATCGATGTATGCGGGAGTTGGAAAAAAAAACCTTCGCCTGCCTAAAATCAGAAAATAACGACCATTTAGTTACAAACACAAGCAACAACTTCATATCCCAGAATCTACAAGGTTGAATGCAGCAGATTCATGGGTACCTAGTATAATTTACCTATTATAATTAAGAAATCCAAAAAAATAGCTCTGTCTCACTGTACCCCACAACTCACCGTGACCCACCCTCCCCTAACCCTCATGGAAGGATCATGTATCCCTTGATGTGGGAATGCGTTATCCCTTTATAAAAACATTGAAAACAAATTGTGTGACCAAATTTATCTGGTAATGTCAACTAAAAAAATACTGTCAGATAGATTCAGCAGAGAAAAAATTGAAAACTAAAGTGGGGATCAAGTATTCCCAGTTTCCCCTACTGTTATTTAATACATCGCCCTCCTTCACTGTTTTATTATTTCCAGAAAAAGATTATATTTTCTTCATATTTAAAAATAAAATTTTTCGCATAATTTTTTTTTTAACTTTTATTTTCTCTTACGTTTCTGTTTATACCTTAACTTACAAATTAACATTATGAAAAAAATATGTGTTATAAAATCCCAATAAACGTTATTTAAATGCAAAAAATTAAAATATTAATGATTGCAATTAAATAAGTATTTTAAAAGTGACCATTGTTTAAATGTAACAATTAAACATTAAATATCATGAAAAAATGTAACTAACACAGTATTTGAGTTAAGTAAAACTTTCTACATAGACGAAAGAATTGAATGGAATTAAATCAGCTAAGGCTATCTATGAACTATTTTATCCCTCCTAAGAAAAATTGAAATAAAAAAAACAAATATTTAACATTTTTCTTACCTAATTGTTATATGGTCTTCTAATGGGAGAAAAAAATAAATTTTGGGCTTTTTTAAGTAACATTTGATAGTTTCAAAAGTGTGTAAATCATATGTTTGAAGCACTACCATTTGCAGCAAGTAAAGTGCCTTATCTGTGTTGCCACATTCATTAAAATAAGCTTTTTGAAACTGAAAAATGCTACGCCAGCGTTTTAAAAAGTAATACTACAAATACTGGTTAAAAAATAAAATTTCAATTTTAGTAATACTACAAATACTGGTTGAAAAATGGCGATTTCAATATTAAGTGATCCATTTTATTCCTTCTGACCCCATTCTCTAAAGGTGCAAAAATATATATTTATTTATTATTTGTATTTTTATAGAATCATTTTAAGCTGAGTATTTAAGCAATAAACAGCAAAGTTATAGGTAAAACAAAAAACAATGTACTCCTTCAAAAACATGTCGTAAAAATTGATTTTACGTAATTTGATCACGCAAATATAAAACTAGAAATCTCTTGCACTTTTTAATGGAAGAGAAAATTTTTATTTATCAAGGGAAGGAAGCATTGTGCAGATAACCCAATATACGTACTATTTAATAATTCAGATATTTATCCAAAAGGGATTTTAGTCTTCTATACAGAGCAAAATTTACTTACCAGTGTGCTATATAATAGTTACGCAAGTTTTGAGTTAGATGAATGGCTTAATCTATTTTACATAATAATCATGTTATCGTTTCCTGAAACTTATTAATCCGGTGCATTTTATGATCCATTTCACATGATTTTCATTTTACTGGTCTCCTCTAAATCATTTTGTTTAAAAGAAATTGCATCTAAATTGAGTTCACAATTTTCAGAAACTGGCTGCTTGCCTATTTCGTTTCGTATAAAATAGAATGAAAATTGATTTTGAAAGATAAATCACATGTTTAATTTTGTTTAAGTTAGGTTGTTTTCGGAAGATTAAAAGAAATGTGATAACATTTTTAAATGATTTCTTCCCATAATAGGGATAATAAATGTTAAGATTTATGTTCATTTGTCAATCGCCTAGAGCCATGACCAGTTGGGCATTTTTTTTTTTTTTTTTTGAGTGTTGCTCAAAAATTGCTGCCGCAAACCTGCGTTCCGAAGTTCCAAGCGCCAAATTTAACTAGAAAAGCACTTAGGCTTATAGTATTTTGGCTGAACGTTATTCAAATAGGAGTGTGTATTTCAGAGAACATTTTCTTTTCCTTCCTGAGAGAGGGGTACTTCTCTTTCACTAATTAAAATTTTAAGATCTTGTGTCACCAGATTTGCACTGCCGGGCATAAACCAAGAGCACTTTCATGAACTGATTTTGAACCTTTGTGCGCATGCGTAATTTTTCAATAATACTTTGGTCAACAGCGGCAGTCGATGGCAAAGTGAGTTTGACTCAAGAAATGTGTAATGTTTTCGTCGGAATTTTTAATCTCAAGAAAACTGATGGAACGATTGGAGCTCCTTGCTGCATTAAACTTTTCAGAAACTCGGCGACAGTCAAGTGGAAACCATTAGGAAGATGCAAACAACTTTCAGTGAGGATTGTCCAGAAAATCTGGTACTTCTTTTTTACTTTATTTATGAAGAACCAGACTCCTGTGGTTTTTTCCGCTTCCTTCTCACCTAATATGACCCCCTGCGACTTCTTGCTGTTTCCCATAACTCAAAGCCAATGAATGGCTCGATATTTCAAAAAGAAAGGACACTATGGCTGCAACGACAAACAAGTTGTACTCTATTCCCAACAAGACTTTCTCGGAATGCTTTCAACAAGGGCAGCAAAAAAAGGGAGATATGTATGGAGTCCCCCAAAAATACTACTCTGAGAGTGATTAGGTCTCCAACGATCCATTTTTGCCAGTTTTATTCCGTGACAAGAATATTGGATACTTTTCTAACAGAGCTTGGTAGTGTGCACACTGAATATTTAAAACAAAACAAAGCAATGCAAGCTTAATGTTAACGTATATCAAATACTCCCCTTTACTATACAAATATGTATTCTGCAAAAATCATTAAGATCAGTCGGATCATCGTTTTTGAAAGCCCTCTTTCTAAGAAAACAATTGAAGAACCTAGAAGCAAAGAAGTGCAATACCAAAAAAGGACATAACTAGTACAATTGGTGAGGGACGCTCACTATTGAGGGTATTATTTGCCCTGGTAGGGGCTGCTACACGGAATGATATAGAAACATTTTTCAGTAGTAAGTCTACCTACGGTTAGAAATTTGCATCCATTTTGCTAAACACTTTTTTAAAAAATACCCCTTTGTTTTTTACTGACAGAGTTAAACTTAATTTTGATATACATAATCGACTTTTGCAACACATAACGTTTGGCAGAAAAAAATAACTACATATGTACACACTTCTGCAGTCATTCAATGTTTTGAACATTTATAACGAGCATATTAGACATGCATACTTCGTTATTTTGAAAAAATATGCTTAACGGGAATTTATGCATCTGAATTTCTTTCTTCCATTATTAAACTTCACTTCCTTTTAAAATAAATTATAAGGTCGCTTATTCCCCAAGAACGAAAATTAGCTGTCTAGATTTAAAATTGTTTTGTAGAGAAGTGCTAAACTTAGTAACTGCTGTAAGCATTTTTCATTTTAATAGTTATAACTTACTTATTTTACGTTTTATGTACCATTTAATAAGTCGAATACACAGTTGGCAAAAGAATAAGCCGATTATTCCACACTATTAAGTAGATTTCCTTGTTTTTTGTTGAAAAACAAGTTTTCCTTTTCATGAAAGATTTGAAAACTTTAATCTTTTACTTCAAATCATTTTGGAAAGTAGCTTTTATTAGTAAGATTTCAGAAAGTTTTTTTCTTGTTTCCCATAAATTTTTCCTTTAGAAATTGCTGATATGAATTTTTGCGACTGAATAGATTCTATATAGTTATGCTTTAGAGTACTAAAGTTGGTGTTACATTGAGCTAGGCCATAAGTTATACGTGATTTTTCAGTCTGCCATTTTTTTTTTTCAGGATAAGTTTTCTGAATGAATTTTGTTCAAAAAAAAAAAAAAAAATCATGTTAAATTTATCTAGCAATTATGTTGAGTCATGGTCCCACTAAATTTTGCTTACGCTTATGGCCATTGACAATCGCTGAAACTCATGGCAACAAAGAGGACGATACAGGGAGCCCATGTTTTCAATTACGCTGCCATTGATTGGTGGGTGCACGGGATTTTATTCAGTGCCTCTTGCAGTCAAAGTGGTGGACATCCAATCAAAAATAAACAAACTTTGAAAGGTTGATACTGATTGGTGGATGCATGGGATTCCGTTCAGCGCCTCTTGCGGTCAAAATGGACAACATATGAAGTTTCAAATTTTTCAGGAATTTCAAGAGCAGATCATAGTTGCATCGGTTTAGCACAGAAAAGTCATAAATTGTCAAGGCCCTAAAGTATCAGCGCCATCTAGTGGGGTTATGGTTAAGTACAATTACATATTTGTCCATAATTTGTGTCCGTATATTTTCCATCAAGAATATTCACAAGACTCTTGTACTGTCGTTGATAGATATTGAATAATTTTTACTAACGTTATTCTTTTATTTTTATTTATATAACTTTACTAAGCACTCACAAATTGCTTATTGTACTCACTTGACCGTAGTTGAAGTTAATTTTTAGCGTTGATATTAAATTTCTTCTTCAGCTGTGGTTGTAAGAACTTTGGCGAAAAATTAAAGCTAAAAGTTCAATAACACTGCAAAATATTCTTAATGAATGTTGGATTGGAAATGTATCCCCAAGTTGGCATGTTCCAAGTTCCAATAACTCCCCCAAAATTTGCTTTGTAATGTAATAAATCCATCAAAATGTAAATTAGGTCGTCAAGAAGAAATCAAAATTATTAAGCTTGTATTGAGAGTATTTGTTATCTTTTTGCATACGTTAATCTTTCTTAGAATAAAATAAAGTAATACATTTTAAAAACAAACGATAAAAAGAAAAAAAACCGAGAGTTGCAAGAGTAAAGAATTTACAGCTGAAAAAAAAATCAATGCTACAGACGATAACTATTAATTGGGTCCTACAAAGCCATTAAAATACAAAAAAAAATGGTTTGCATATTTGAAACGAAAAAAAAAATATGTTAACCAGCAAACAAAACTATAAGAAACATAATAACTTTTAGAGAGATAAAAAAAACTGATAAGCAAATCCTGATGTACGTCCTAAACTGCTTACTGCTTATCTACTACATTTCACTGCATAAATCAGCAAAGCTAATTCAGATATTGTAGAAACATTTATCTCTAAAATGATGAGATGATTCTGAACAAAAAGAGTATATCGTCACCTCAAAGCAACAGTAAGAAATCTTATTGAAATTTCTGGGATTATATGTCTTACTGTTACTCTGAGGCGAAGATATAAACATCGTGTCTCCGTTTAATCTGCAAGACGTCTATTTTCGCAACCATTAGTACTAGATGCATACTTCCAGCTGCAAAAATGATCAAAAGATTACACATAGTTAGAAAATGAAATGCTTGAAGCGAAAAAAATAGTGATAAAATGCGAAATCTAGCTTTTGATGCGATTCCAAAGTTCTACACTGCATTTAGAAAAATAACTTCCATTGAAAAAAATACCAACACAAATAAATTGAAACATTCGTAAACAAGATTCAAGGAGAAGTTCGATTTCAAAATTGGTAGCAGAAGATGAGATTGGAACATATCGCCCTTTTAAAAGAATGATATAGTGTCAAAGCAAGGAAATATATATATATATATATATATATATATATATATATATATATATATATATATATATATATATATATATATATATATATATATATATATATGTATAATTTTCATTTCATTAATATTGAAAACTTAATGCAAATACAGATGGGGGACAAAATAATATGAACACCTGTGAAATAAAGAAAAATATTTATTAATAGGGGGTTGGACCACCCTTTGATTGAAGAACAGATTGAATTCGACGGGGGATAGATGCGTAAAGGTCACGGACAGCATTTAAAGGAATATTAAGCCATTCCTCCTGCAGAATGGTCTCTAATTTCGAAAGTCCGGATGGAGGTGGAAATCGGGAACGAAGGGGGGATCTAAATATCCCCATAAATGTTCAATAATATTTAAGTCTGGAGACTGTGGGGGCCAGGCGAGATGTTCAACTTCACTGTCATGCTCTTCGAACCATTCTTGGACACATCTGGCAGTGTGTATGGGGGCGTTGTCGTCTTGAAAGAGCGGTCGCTCACCAGGGAACACAGTCTGGACAAACGGATGGACATGATCCTCTAGAATGCTCAGATAGTGATTAGATTTGACACGCCCATGCAGAATAACAAGTGGCACAAGACCGTGCCAATATATCGCACCCCATACCATAATTGAGCCACCCCCATGCTTCACAGTCGGCAAGAGGCATTCAGGATTAAAGGCTTCTGAGGGCGTTCGCCAGACATAAACGCACCCGGTAGTCTGAAATAGGGTAAATGATGATTCATCTGACCATATTACCTGTTGCTACATCTGTGGGGACCAAACTTTGCGGTCTCTGCACCATTGGCGTCGCTTGAAAGCATTAGTTGCTGTCACCAAGGGTTTTCGAATTGCCACTCTGCCATAAATGTTCGCAACATGAAGTTCCCTTTTGACAGTTTTTGTTGAAACGGGATCCTGGAGATGGCTGTTCATTTTAGATGTTATTTCGGATAAGGATTGCTTGCGCTTTCGGGCTACTATGCGCTTCAAAGCTCTTCTATCCCTATCAGCAAGCTTTGACTTTCGGCCACATGCTGTCATAACCTCTAACACCGTACCTCTTGCACACCCCAAAAGCTTTGCAGTTTCCGTAACCGATGCTCCACTTAAACGCGCCCCAACAATCATTCCTCTTTGGAACTCTGTAAGGTCTGATATCTCAACTTATAACAGAAATTTAGAACCAAGCACGCAACATTTGTGACTACTGGTGAGACTTGACTACTTGTGACTACTGGTGAAGATAGGTTACTCTTCACGCTCACCAGGTGGCTGACTTCTGTTGCAGGTGGCGTGGCTGTACTATAGGTGTGAAATACGGCATACTTTTTTATAGATGTTCATATTATTTTGTCTCCCATCTGTATAATGCTATGATACATAACACGCTTTGTTAAAAAGTGACCGATTTGAAAAATCAAATCTATGCACAATATTTTTTTATTCCCTTGTTAGTCGCTATGTTTATCGCGAAAAACTAATTGTCTGCGAGGGTAAAGTGGTTTAAGTAACAAAATGCTGCTTTTCAAAAGTCGGTGAGTAGTGGTATATGTGCACGAAATAAAATTTTCAATTTTTGCTTCAGTAACGATTTTGTCATAAAAAATAAGTATTTCAATTTATGCACTGCCATAAGAGAAAACTTTTGTACAACCTGATTTCCATTAGAACGCTCTCTTTCGCAAGAAGAATTCATTTCGGACCCTGCAATGCGATGCATTTCTGAAATGTATAGCTTTCCTCTATAATCACTTAAATTGTATCTTAACTTTTCAGATTTTTCCTGCTTGTATAATATGAAGCTACTTGTAAACACTGCTCTAATAGCAATAATAATAAAAGATAATATTCCTCTGCAAAAAAGCTGTATCTCGTCAACGACAAAAAAAAAAAAAAAAAGCAAACTAGGTGGACAGTTTGACCCAACTTCGGTTAACATGCTCCAGCAGACTGAGTGGAGACAAATAATCCCTAGTTCTGCTAAAAAATTCGCTATATTTAATTGCGCTTCGACGATTTTTATGACCTGCCTTTTAGAAAAAATAATGCTTAAGATTTTTTTTAATTGGTCAAATTTAGAGACTATGGGATATTTTGGAGAATTTAAAGTTGTTATTGCATTTTACTAATCATGAAAAAGTATCAATACTTGAAACATAGAAGGTAAAACATTGTACGAAAGATATTTATATACTTTATTTCCAGTCAAAATAAAAGTATAATTTCAATCCTTTGGGAAAAGGTTCAAGTTCTACGAGGGCTTCAAAAATCTAGTGATATACTAAATCTAAAATTAATTCATTAATATCTAATGTTATTGATGGAGAAAAACGATCATAGCCTACCACAAACACATTTTTAGTATCCCAAATCCTTTTCTGGTTATAACAGAGTTACTGATCTTTTTTCCCTTATTGATATTGCATTTAAATATGTCTGTAGTAGCCGACTAGTTTTAATGGAAACTTGAGTTTGGCAGAAAAAACGGTCTTTGATTGTTTCCCCCGTGACCGTTGAATTGTATTCCAAAAAAGTTATTTTGCATCAAAGTTTTCAATTTTTCAACTAACTAGATGTGCTGTTTGGATTTTTTATCATAAAGACAAGATTTGTATTTTTATTTAAACTGCAAACGTTTACAAAACATTAATATCATACTAAATTTAGTGATTTTAAAGGGTTTGATTTGTACACTTGACAAATAGTCATTATGCAACGTTTTTCTTAGTTTTCTTCGATTTTACTCATAAAAAGTAGATTAATAGCTACTTCATTTGATATATTATTGAAAAGCAAAATAAAGACGCTAAAAATACTCAAGGGTTTAAAGAAAGTTAAATAGTTATCACATATTTTTCCTAATGAGTTTCAATTAAACTTATGGCATAAAACATCCAAAGTTTCAAAAATTAACTTTAAAATAGGGTAGACCGACCAGTGAATGACAATGTCATTTTTCAAAAATTTTATTCATTTTTCATACAGATCGTGATAGTTAAAACATTTTAATTGATTTATGTAAATATCTCTAAAAAAGATCGCGGGAACTTAAATAGTACCGCTTCCGACTTTTTTAGGTGTTTAAAGAAAAAATTGCACAACGACCCAGTGAATGAACACGATAAATTTTGATTCAAAAAGAAACTAAGTTTCTTTGAGATCTATCTACCTATCTATATAACTATCTGTATGTCTATTTACCTATCTATCAATGTACTTATCTATTTTTCTATATATATATATATATATATATATATATATATATATATATATATATATATATATATATATATATATATATATATATATATATATATCTACTTATCAATATATCTACCTATCTACTATCTATCTCTATATTTTTCTACCTATATATCTATTTACCTCTTTTATATATATATATATATCTCCATATCTTCCTTTATCTATTTATCTATCTATCTATATACAAACATACATACATATCTACCTGTCTATTCTCTCTCTTTGTATATATATTTCTATTTCTATATCTCTCTATCTACCTGTCTATCTATCAAGAGAGAGAAAGATATAGAAAGATAGATGTAGGTAGGTAGGTTAATATACAGATAGAGATATAGATAGATAAAAGATAAAACTCAGTAAAAAGTGCATTGTTTGCAAAGACAAAAATAAAGAAATTATAAAATATATAATGAAATACATAAATAAATAAGCATATAAAACTATCTGCATTACAAAAAAGTACGAAAATGAAAATATCTCAAAGAAACTTCAAATTTCTTTTTAAATCAACAGAAATTTTGCCATTGTTCATTCACTGGGTTTTCGCAATTTTTCGTACCCTGTGACTGAACACCCCTCTACCTGAAAATCTACGCATTCTGCATTGACTGAAACATTTTAAATCCATAGCCTAAATATGTATACTTAATTTTTCTTTCGTAGAGTTAAAAAATAAAATTTATCGATAAAAATCATTTGTATCAAAATAATTGCTAGCACGAAACCAGCCTTATTATTTTGAAAGAAAGAAAGAACGATTCACGGCAGTAAAAATTTCAAATATTTTCCAGAAAAAAAATACGTATCTAAAGTATTTTTATATACGTATTTAAGGATCAGGTGTCAGATAGCTTAGAATATCAATAAAGAACGTTTTTGTAGTGAATTTATTCAGAAAAAAAAATTTTGGAAGCTTATTTTTTTTTTTTTAAATGATGCGCTATTCATTCACTGGGTGGTGTTCACTCACTGGTCGGTCGACCCTACCAAAAATCTAAAATGTTATGTAAATAATGCAATTATTATATGTTTATCCACAATCTGTAACACCAGCAGTTTGCTAATATAACTTTTGAGACGGTAATGAAATTTTAACGTATACTGACTGAACTTAAAATGTGGCTGACCTGACTGAACGTAATCCTGAAATATACCTGACTGAACATAAAATGTGGCTACCAGCGTTAACATTTTACTTGTTTTGACTTACAAAGGCTTACCTGATATAAGCATTACAAAAATGCTCAATAATGTTAAAAATAACTCAATATGAGTAAGGATGTTAATGACAGCCGCATTTTTCCCTATTTACTTTTAAACTAAATACACCTAATTAGGAATTAAGTAATCAGTTTCGACACACGAAAATCTTATTTTATCAAATCAGTTATTACGACTGCTATTAGAACTGAAAGTTATTTGAGCTGCCTGAGCAACTTGTGGTTATAAAAGTCAGCAAAAACTGTTGTATGGTAATGACGCAAATTACTGGGGACATGTTTAAGCTGTGCAAGATACACATTATTGATTGAAATCAATGAAAAAAAGAAACTTTGTTTCAAATAAGGATACTTGAAACATTGTAAAAAATCTATTTTAAAGACATACTTTAGGGTTCTTTCATTTCTGATTTCAAGGACAACTATAAAAAACAGAAATTCTAACTACACTGTAAAAAAAGTTGTAACCTTATTCCGTAAAAGCGGTGGCAGCTTAGCTGGCTCCGTAGCAATGGAGTAACTTAACTGATAAAACCGGTGTACGCTCCTAACGTTACACCAGTTTTTATCAGTTAAGTTACTCCATTGCTATGGAGGAAGCTAACCACCGGAATAAGGTTACACAAACTGCAAAATGCTGCCACCTTATTTACGGAGTAAGGTTACGCATTTTTTTTACAGTGTAGAGACAGTGAATGGTAATAACATTTTAGCAAAGAATTTTAGTACTAATATTAAGCCTCTACATAAATAAATATTTTTTAGCAATCGCAAAATACTGTTATTTTGTTATTTAGTAAAAAATTAATAACAAAGAAGAAATGGAAAACGCATTTCAAAAGTTGCTATGAGCCTGGGACAAGAAATGTCGCCTATCTAGAGCATTGCTGTTATACAATTGTTCTTCTGATATAACAAAAAAACTTTCATCCCAGAAAAACGAACGTCTACGTGTAAGAATTCATCTAATAAAGAGGAGGCACGTAGTTTCAAATTTTTGTTCTTCCAAAACTTCTCCAATAATTGTCCATTTTTCATTATTATTAAAAATTATGACAAAAGTTAATTATTAATGGCCCATCTCCCGTGTTTCAAAAGTTTAATTAAAATTATGCCACAAAGAAGGTATTTAAAAATCTCTGATTAACATGTAATTGAAAGTACGATGAAAGTTTGTTCCTGGAAGAAAAAAAAAGTGCATACCGATTAATTAGTCTGAAATGAATCGTTGGGAATTTAAAGAAGTAGCGTGTCCTATTTTTTTTTAAAGTTAGACTTCAGTTATTTTTTTTCCTTTCACAGTCGAGCCTCGTTAGCATGATCAGTTACAAAAGTATTTTTATGATACTGTTAGAAAAAGTTGAACTAACTTTATTAAAAGTAGGTTTATGTTATGACTAGTGGTACCCGCCCGGCTTTGCCCGTAATAAAAATAATTTCGTAATTTACTCGTCCATCTTATTATTTTTTTTTCTTAAAATTGGAATATAAAAGAACCGCTTCGAGGTGCACACCCCTATGCTACAAACTAATTCTGAGCCAAGTTTCATTAAAATCGGCCGCACGGTCTAGGCGCTAAGCCCGTAACAGAAATCCTGACAGACAGACAGAGATACGGACAGAGGGACTTTCAGCTTTTTTATTAGTAAAGATTATTTACAAATTTCTTTAAAGTTGTATTTAGCAGATATTAGAGATTTCTTTGTGGCTATTTTTTTAATTTTTTAAACATTTTTTAGAGAAATATTCTATGCTTTTATAAACACGGGTGAAATCTAAAGGTCATAATTAAAAGTAGGGTAATTAATTAAGGTTATTTGTATCTACAAAATAATGATAGTTAAATACGCTCATAAAAATAATGAAACTGCATATGATGCAGTGTGAAGCAAAGGAATGTAAGTGACAAAATGAGTGCAAATGGTAGGTGAACCTCTCCTTTGTCTTGAGGCAAGAGAGAATGCTAGTAGCCCTTAATAGTTGTTGTTATAGAGCATGATTTAGAAGAAAAAAATCAATGAAAGTCTACCTAGGACCTGATCTTCAAACGCGTTTTACTCAAAACTTAAAAATGTCCACTTACATCCCTTTGCTTCTCACTGCCTCTTATCAGTATTTATTTAGTGATCGTGTTTTTACGGGTCGATTCAATAGAAAAGATGTCCAATGTTTAAGTCATTCATTACTTAAAGTCTTCTTTCTGCTACGTTTTCAATCATATTCTTTTAGAGATGATTTATTTTTAGAAAAAATATTTATTTAATGCTTTTTTTTTTATTTTTACCTCCTACTGTCCCATATACGTATTTTTATTCAATAAAACGGAAATATGCATAACTTTTTTATGTATAACTGCCAATAAGTGCATTGCGAAAACTCACTACACATTAGAAACGTGTTTCAAACACTTTCATCCAGAAAGAAGTATTCCAGTGGTCTGAATGTGCACTAAAATGTGTACTAGATAAACTCCGTCAAAAATAAAGTGTACTGAAATCTACTTCTAATCTGCGTAGTCCAGGTAAAGATATTTGTTAAATGTACAAATAGAGTAGTACCTTTAAGAACAGAATGGGGAAACATTTGGAAGCACGTGTTATATCATCGCTTTCTATCAAACACATGTAATTTCAACAATTTTCTTTAACTACCAATCAATGTGATGCTACAAAAATTTTTATAACTGTGAATCTCTGTCTGCTGGTACGAAAAGTGCCGTCAAAAAGAATTGCCTTCCCTGGCCAAAGACTGTTGACAGCTGCTCCGCGAGATTGTTCTAAAATTAACAGCAATTTCTACTGGTACAATCGATTAAGTTTCCTATCAGTACTGTAAAAAGTGTCCCCAAAAATGTGCTTCTAAGTTTTCTAAAAGCAAAGACATGTGATACTTTCAAATGTTCTCGAAGATGTTCCCAAAAGTGCTGAGATGTGCTTAACCAAATAAGTGTTCTAAGAAGTTTTGATAGTTGCTCCATATAGTGTGCTTCAAAGTGTTCTACAGAAAGAAACTAGTGTCCGTGTTCTAGGAGTGCTCAAAAAGTGCGTAAATATTTAACAAAAATGTTCGTCTTAAAACTTAATTCCTTGCTTTAAATTTTTAAACTCAATATTTTTCACCCAATATTAGCACACTAATTGCGAGGCAATTCTACTTTTAATGGAAGCATTGAAATTCACCTGAATTTTAAGCAAATTAATGGGATATATCATAATTTAAAAATTTTTTTATATGGCAAAAATTAACTTAATTTATTTCTTAGCTCAATAGAGTTTTTTAAAAGTTTCCAAATGAAGCTTGATTTGTAGGAACAAATACCATTTATTGATTCAGAAGCATATTGAGAAATGATAATGATAAATTACTCTCCCATAATGATAAAATTGCGAAATAATTACTTAAAAATATTACAGGAATAATTCAAACTCATAAATATTTATAATGTTTTAAGTGAACTTTATTTCACTATTTGGTAATGGCAAATGTGTGAAACATCAAGATTTATTCCTTAATTAAAAATCAATTCAAAGACAACTTTAAATGAATTATAATTAATTAGTCTGAGTAAAAGCTTTTATTTTAAAATCGCGCTGTGATTAGAAATGAAATGTGATTTACCTAGAGCTATTTTTCGAGTATTTTTTACACAAGTCGATTATTTTGTGCAACCGATCTGTATAATCTATATGGCAAAAAAAAAAAAAATCTAATTAACTTTTATAAAATATTTTAACTAACAACGTACAGTGAGGGCCAAATTATTATACTAAAGAGTTTTTTTTATTTTTGTATACTATTTGTACTAAAATACTATTTATTTTACTGTTAAAGTGCAGTACCATACTGTACACTGATTATTACTTTATTTTAGCAAAATTTAATGTTTGCAGGTGGCAGCACTCTCTGCTTTGTTTATGTTCTTTGTTTATCTCCCTACCAGGAACATAACCTCAATCAACTTAAACAGTTCACTAGTTCTTTTTATTAGGGTGTTCTGTTATATTTAAAGTTAGTTTTAGGTAATTAGTGAGTATGTGCATGTGAGTATATATAATAGTGAGTACAAACAATTTTTTACCTCCTTTTTTAAAAAGTGTTAAGAAATAGTGTGAACCTTGTGAAAAGTATGCCAAAAAGACTTAAAATGCTCACCAAGAACAAGGGAATGCATACTAAATATTAGATAATTATTTCACTGATCGTTAATGTGTCTATAGTTATGTAATCAATAAAGAATTTGCTTTTAAAACAGTCTTAGTCTAATAATTTGACCAGCACTGTATATTAATTGCCAAACATTCTTGTTTTTTTTTTCTTTTCTTTTTTTTTTGTTTTGTTTTTTCAAATGAATGCAGCATAACTTTCTACTTCATTAAAATCATTCAATAAAATGAATTTCCATTTAGTTTTCGATTGTCTTTCAATTTATCATAAAGTCAAAAAAACCTTAATGATGTAAGCGCAGTTCAGTTTTTCTTGAATTTAAATTTGGATAAATAAGCAATAGAGTAAGAAGTAAACAACGTCAGAAAAGCACAAGTTGTTTATTTCTTACTCGACTGTTCAGCGCAAAGGCATTTATTTATCAAATAAGCAATATTTAGAAAAATTCCTTTGCACAAACTATTAGTTTATTTTTTCTTATTTTTAATAATTTTCACATGCGTTTCATAACCATTACAATTCCGGTGGCTAGCTTTATAAAAATAAGGAAAATAATGTGATTAAGAATTTCTCTTATTTTGTCTGAGTGCTTCACATTTTAAGTTCTAGGCGGTAATATGTTTTAAAACATGATATTTGGAATCTCTTTTACTTATACATTTTAATTTAGTGCCTCTCTTCTTATTATGCATGTCTGCGTGGACGTTAAAGGGATGTTCATCATGAGAAATTACTTTACAGGAAAAAAAGTGTACTTAGAGTGATTGAAATTTTGATTAAATTCCCATTTTATCATATATAAGTAGAAACACTATTTTTATTTTAATGAAATAATGAAGTTTTTTTGGCTATGTGTTCAATTCTGTTTAGAAAATAGTTTTATTTGTTTTTCATGCACAAGTTATTAAAAAAAAAAAACAGCTCGATGCGTTTTACATCTCTCTTTAGTGTGGAAATATCAATCACAAAAATCAAATTACAAAAAAAAAAAAAAAAGAAAAAAAAGAAAAAAAAACTTCTAGCTATGTTTGAGCTTCTTTTTATACTAAGGACCTGATTTGATAATTTTACTGAAGTACTTATCATTTGCCCTATTTTCCCGGATTCTTACTTTTCATAAATTTCCTATTAGGGAAGTGGTCACAAAATTAGCAATCATAGCCCTCGCAAATTTTTAAGCACGTTGCTCATACTTTCATTAAAAAAATCATACATCAAATTAGAGATATCGCAACATTAGATAGTAATGATATATTTTTAGTCGCTTTAAATTATTTTAATCCAAAACGATAAACATCCGAATCCGCGTCTCAAAATAGAATTACAAGTATACGATTCTTTCTTCCTTGAAACTTCTTTCTGAATGTACGAAAGCAGTATCATAAACACTTTTTTGTTATCCCTTTCAGTCAAAACCATTCAATCAACAACAGTTTCAGTTCATTTAATACATTTCAACAAGCGTGGTAATATTACTGGCGAGAGGTGAACAAAATATTATTCTCCTTCTTTGTTACCAAAATCACTATAAGAAAACAAGATTTCCAAACAAAATGAAGTCACTGTAGGAATTGACAGTTTTTTTGTTCAGTGTCGCAACCGTTAAGGCTAAAACTGTCGATTCCTATTTTGGCATTTATTGTGTTTACCGCTATTTTGCCACTTTTCTTCAAAATAAGCAACTTGGGAAAAGAAGTTTCGACGAACTAAAATTTGAAGAATTTCCTTTGAATGGCTCAATCTTTTGTTTGCTAGAAAAAGTAGAAAGTTAAGAAGCTCTAAAAGAAAGAGGAACCGAAGATAAAGTTTAATTTTTTAATATCTTTTTAATCTATATATTTTTTCTTATAAGAACTTTCAATTACACTGAATTGTGTTATTTACAGAAGCGCTGAAAATATATAGGTTATATGTAATGTATATAAATTAATTTAAGTCAGTTTTTTTTGTTGCCTTGACCTTAACTTCATAGTCTAACCTTTTTGGAAGTTATTTGAAACACCTTTTGATAACTTTAAGAGTTATTTGAACCAAACTTTTTGACATGAGCGACTATTACAGAATTAGAAACACCTGTTAAGTTTGCAATATCTCTCTAGAAATGTAAGGGGGAGAGTAGTGATGCTTTTATTTTTCTACACTTTCTGGGACACGTCTTTGAAGCTTTGCACATTCTTCAAAAAAAAAAAAAAAGTTTTGATAGTATCAAACAATAATATAATATTAAAATTTACAAATATTAAAATTTAATCGCTATCTGTTGGAACAGTGCTTCATTAATAAGAGCTACTTACGTATTAACTCTAGCAGGCACCAAAACATTCGGGAAAACATTTCTAGAATATTTAATATAACCGGACGACAACAGCTGTTTTATTTATTTTTTTCACATTAGAGAATAAAACAGAAATAACCTCACATACTTGTAAACAGACGTAGACTGGTAGTGTTGGCACTCCTAAAAAGCAATATTAAGGATACCAGAAGCATCTCAGAATAAAAAAATGGTTATTTTTTTCAAAAAAAAAAAAAAAAAAAGCCTAACCTAGGAATACGAAAAGTTGAGCAGTGTTCCTAATAATTTGGCCACCCACTGTTAATAAATAAAAAACCATTCTGAAAAAGTACGTGAATTTAACTATTTCTCTTTGCTTCACATTTTCCTACATCACCCAATCAACGTAGTTTACCATTTAAAATGCGAAGAATATTTTGGGAGCATGTAATCGAAAACGTTGGGAAAAATTCAAAGATTGTGTGCAATCCAAAATTAATACTCTGAGTTAACGAATAATGACTTTGTAATGCTTAGATGGTCAATGAGGAGCGAACATGTTTTAAATAATGTTTTTGTAAATATACACAATTCAATATTGTTCTGGTACTGGAAAGAGAGTTATTTCATTATAAATGATTTATTGTAATACATATAATATAAATATCTAGGACTCACTTGAGTCATTGTGTGGGGCCGATTTTGACATTCTGCCCCACATGCCTGGAAAGGGATATCCATTCCCTGAACCTTCATTCCGCTACAAATTTTGAGTAAGCGACACTTGGAATTTTCTGTGACACCCGCATTGGGTCAAAAGGGGTTAGCTTCTTTCGGACATTTCAAACATTTTCCCCTTTCCGAGTCACAGCTGCAGGATATAGGGTCTGGTGGGGTAAAGTGGTCATAAAATCGTAGGTTTTCAACTTAGGTGGATAATAAATGCAACAAATTCTTTAAACACTTCAACTTTTTTTGTTGTTAATTTACATTGCATTATTAAAGAACACGGTACATTGAATTTTAGGAAAAAAATATTGATTTTAGTAGTTTTATAGAACTTTCTTTTCCCTATGTTTTTATGACCACTTTACCCCATGGAGTGGGGGAAATTGGTCATGGCATGGGGTAAAGTGGTCATAGTTAAAAATAGATGCAAAACCATTATAAAGAACCTTAATACTTGTATATTTCAGTTGTTTTTATAGCTACAAGTATATTCACGAGTACATGCGTGTATACACGAATATATACGTGTCGTGTTATACACGAGTAAACACGTTCCTATATGAGTAGATACATGTATACATCAGATACATGCATGCACGTGCCTACTCAAGTATATACGTGTATATACGAGTATATAAGCATGTATATGTGATTACCTATAGGAGTGTATACGTGTCACATGTATATACGTGTCTCGTATATGTACGTGTAACGTGTATATATGAGTATATACCCGTATAAACGAACATCATATGCGCGTATACACTTGTATCTCGAGAAAATACGTGCATACTTGAGTATATATGTGTATAGTAGACGTATATACGCATATATAAGTGTACATACGTACATATACGAGTATACACGAGTTAATTCGTGGATACATCCAGTGCGTCTTTGTACATGTTTACTCGCGTATATATATAATATGGAAGCACGAGTATGTAGGCATGTATGCGTGTAAACACGATTATATACCTGTATAGACGTATATACGTACATTTACATGTATACACCAGTACATCTATGTATACACGATAATATACGCTTATATACATGTCGGCCTTCAGAATGAATCTAAGCTCTTGGGCAAAAATCAAAGGGGTGTGAGAGGGGAGGATGAGAAGCAAAGAATCATAAGAAAATTATAATCACTGACGCGCTATATGCACACAAAGACAGAAACTGATGGATGCAAAGCAAGGCAAAAATTTGTTGCACAAAGATGATTTTACCTAACGTTTTAGTTTTTAAGAAATATTTAGAGCAGTTGTTGAAAGTTACGGTCTGTAGCAGCTTTAATACACGCATCGCAACAAAGGCGCAGCGGCTGATGAAAGTGTTTCAAAAGTCTCGTTATTGCAACAGAGAGGGATCTGTGAATGCAACGCATGTATTACAGCTGAAGGCCGCAAATTTCATCAATCGCTTTAAAACTTTCTTAAGTCCTAAAATGTGTAAAATTTTGTTTGTGTAATATATATATATATATATATATATATATATATATATATATATATATATATATATATATATATATATATATATATATATATAAATTTGTGACTTTTTTTGCATCCATCAATTTCTCACTTTGCGTGCATGTAGCGCGTCAGCATTGTGTTTGTGACCATATGTTCCTTGTTGATTCTTACTTCTTATTCTCTCCTTTAATACCTTTTAATAATTTGCTCTGGAATGTAAACTCACCCTGTAAACTTTTATATCATATGCTTGTATGTAAGTGTTTACTCGAGTACGTACGCGTATATATAAGTGTTTTTATATATACAAGTATAAGCGAGCATATACGTGTATAGTATAATGTATAGCTGTATAGATAAAAAAAATACTTGCATATACCCATATACGTATTTATTGGTGCATTTATGTGAATACGACTATGGACATGTCTACACGAGCATATATGCGTATATATACGCATATACTCGTATATTTAACCTCGTTTACTGTAAAAACAATACATATTAAATAAAATTAATATTTAATTTGTATCTGTCTTATACCTAAAGATTAAGTGACATTAGAGGAACAATATTCGTTAAGACTAATATTATGACCACTTTACCCCATCTAACTTAAATTGTTCTAAAAAATTATCTAAAATAGATTCAGCTAACTGCTAATGAGTAAGAGTTCTTGAGACATGTAGGAAGCTTCCTGTACAGTCAATCTGTTCCTAATTCTAACAAACAAAATTTCCAAAAAATGTTAAAATAGGTGTTTAAATTTTAAAATTTTTCATGTTCACGCGAAATATTTTTTTTAGCGAATAAAATTTTGCCAGTAGTAAAATTTTATATTCAAAATGTAGTTTCTAACTGCCTTACTCTAAAATAAAATTTTCACATTCATTCGAACATTTATTTCCAAGCTATAGCCATTTATTTGACCTATGACCACTTTACCCCATTGACCACTTTACCCCACCAGACCCTAACTTCTGAAGTTCTGACATTTTCGAGCCCATAAAATAGAAGACTTGGGAATAACAAAATTCCATTCTGACACTTTGCGACACTCCGTACTCCATAAAACATAGGGTTTTCCTGGAAGCTGGCTCTCCAGATGTTGAACTATGATCCTCAGAGAATGTGCCCCGATCAGGGAACTGTATCCCCCCGGTATAAAACGGGGAGTTAGGATTTTTCGTGAAGAGAAGAGATAGTTTTGGGGAGAGAGAGGATAGAGTTTGGAGGACAGAAGAGCTTTCCCGAGCTCTGGGTGTTTCTCCGAGACGTCTTGTCCGGAGTCATGATAGAAAAGAGTGCCTTTGGATTACTTCATTGATATGGGACTGAAATCTTGGTACGTACCATACTAGCTCCCACTTCCCACTACTTAATTCATACCAGTAGATTAAAAATTTAATTTCTTTGGAGAGCAGAACTATGATGTGTTTAATTTTTGAAATCTTTAATGTTTTGAATATAAATATTTAACTCCTGACTAAATATCTAAACTTTGGTTAAAATTGTATATGAACTATTTTATTTAAAAAACTTTCAATGGGCAAAAATGAATCCAACTATTATTTCTCTTATATTCTACAATCCAAAAGTCCACCAAATCAAACACAAACGCTTTGTACCTAACTCCACTATGGGGTTTCGGCCCAGCAATTGCTGTGTTGAGCCTCTTTGCTGTGTAACTGGATATAAAAATTGTACTGGAATTCATATTCGGCCGCACACATTAGTCGTTTTGTTGCATTAAATAGACCACAAGAGTACTTTTGAGTTGACTTTTAAAAACATCGGCTAAAGTAAATTTTTGAAATGAAAGCAAACAAATGATAGACAATGGTAAACAAAAGGAAATAATTTAATGTCATATTTAAAATTGAATAAAATCTTAAACCAGACCAAAGATAAATTAAAAGAATATTTTTTTTTCATTTCATCCATTGTCTTAAAATGACATTGAAAGGAAAAACTGGACTCATGTTGAAAAAAGAAAATATGTTTACAAGGGTCCAAAGAAAATACCGTTGCCATGGCGTAAATTAGATAAAATGATATGAAAACGTCAGCTTTAAAAAAAGGAAAACTAACCGTTATATTTTGTAGTGGTTTATCTAATTTTGTTACTGTCAGAAATATGAATTTATTCTTATCACGAGTTATCAATTTATTCTTTTTACCAAGTTATGAATTGTAAATTAAGAAAAAATTTAAAGGGCTTTTTCTAAAGTATAAGACTAGACTTACAGCTGTTTGTCAGAGTTATTGACTTAATAACTCTGATATGAAGTAATTGACCTTTAGTTTTGAAATTTTCCTAAAATATAAAACTTCGTGACCGTTTAATTAACAAAATTAGTTTGGTGCCATATGTTTCTAATCCGTATTCAACCTGTAACAAGTGATATGAAGAATTAGTACATAAGAGGGGACGTGAGATCTCTCAGAGACAGCGTTATTTTCAATTTTTTTAGAAAATCGTGTAGTTAAAATATATTCCTGTTTGACGTTCTTCGAACTTTTATTAGCAAGGGATTTTTTTTTAATTTTTTTTAAAAATTAAAATACACTTGTTGTGGGGAAATTTCACTGGGCCCTTACAATTTTCAAGAAAATACATATGGTGCAGGAAATAATATACCACTCATAATAAAACCAACATATTGTTTATTAATAAAATTATTTTAATTGCTTAATATATGTAGATCATTTTTGTACCAGAAAATCGATCATTTCACATTAAGGAAAAATTTTGACTGCAATTTAACTATTAGTATATTACCTCGAGTTTCCAGGAATAATTCAGCTCTTATTGTCCCTAGAACATTCATTGCATAACTTTTGAAAACATTTCAATGAACTCTCAACCTCATCTAGAGTATTTTTCATCTCTTTCGCATCACCCAGATAAGATAAAGGAATCCCTCTTCGCGGTCCTAATGTTAAGAGCCATGTGTACTACTGCTGAAAAATGTAACAGTGAAGACGAGGTGAGGTCTCACAGACCGCTCCTAAAGAATGCAATGAAATGTAAATCAGACGCACTTCCCAAAATATTTTGATAAGAAAATTGGGCTGTACAAGGACGCTAAACAAAAAGCCATAGGAAAGAAACATTAAATCTTACTAAATATGAAATAAGGGTGGTGGGATGAACTTTTGAGCGGTAACACACGTCCTCTGTTACGGATTAAAGCTACAAGGTGTGGTAATAAGATATCAAAACTGGTATCATCAAGTTAATTTAATGCAAACAAAGTTAAAACTAACTTTTATCGAGTTACAATGAAATGTGAATGTTTAGCTCTGAAAATTTAATTTTGTTAAGGAAAAAAAAACGTTTTTTTTTTTTTTTGGAACAACAACGGGACGCGTGCGTGTATGCGATTTCGCATGAATGCCAACATAGCCGGTACACCAATTTTGCGGGTATGCCATACGGTAGAGTCGCCGTTGGTCGCAGAAAATACCAAAGAAAATCCCAGCGGAACAAAGGGACTTGCGTCGACTCACGAACAGATTGCACTACGCAAATTCGTTAAATAAGTTCTCCTGTGAAATTAGAAATTGGCATAGCTCCCGTTGGTTTGCTGCGCACTTCAATTATAATCAACACTACATGTTCACGACCTTAAACACTGACCTCTGCAAAAATACAAAAATTTAGATTCAAGAAGAAAAAAACTTTAATTTTGTCACCATATATTGGACTTTTAGTATATCATGAAACTTTTACAAAATTGTAAGATATGAACAATTGAAAAATGTCCACATTAAAAAAAAAAGGTTCTTAAATAAAAACTCCGAGTAACTAAAGTATCCGTCTCATTTTTGTGCGTAAGAAAACGAAGAGTATGCATAAAAATCTGCTTTGACATGCAAGTTTTTCATGAACTGGTCTTAATTTCTTACTGAACATTTCTTTAGGGATACAAAAGTTGTAACAGGTTTAGCACACAAACTTTTTTATTTTGCAGTTTCTGTTACTTTGAACGTTTCAAATTCTGTTTAAAAATCAGGTAAATATTAACTTTAAAGTTATATTTTCTTAGAATATTGCAATTAAAAACAAGATGCATCTATTCTAAAGATATAATAATCATTTTTGATATTTTGAAAAAAAAAAACATTTGTCTGCGAAAAATGGAGATACTTTCTATCAATAGCATGATTCCTTTATTAATTTATGAATAATACTGAACTATGCTTTCATCAATTTTCGTACTAGAGATCTTGAAAAATATGCATTTTTAATGTAACTATAATGTAATCCTATTTACTTATTACACTGTGCTTATTTTATATTAAATGCGGTAATTTTAACTGTGACAAAGAAAATAACGTGAAACTAGAAATTCGAAGACGAATATTCTAAAATGCATGGTTCTCCCAAAGAATTAAAAAAAAAAAGAGCACGGCGGAAGAGTTAGTTTCCAAACAACGCTACATTATGAATATTCAACAATTTAATGTCACATAGCGTCAAAAATGCTTTTATTTATATAAGCAAAATCATTGCCAGAATAAATTTGTCCTTTTGGACAATAGGTTAAAATATATTCTTCCTATTTTTGCAGAAGTGTTTCGGACGCACACAAATTTCTATTTTTCAAAGGAACCTAGGAGGAAATTACTGATTATGTAGTATTCTTAAAGTTAATCACAAGAGATAGTAATTTGAAGCTGTAAAAATCTTTTCAAGTCATTAATACAATATCGTTTAAAGTAACTCAATTTAAAGAAGCCATTTAAAACTCCATTAGCATATTCTAATGATAAACTAAAATATATTGAAATTTGGCATTTTGTCTTTCAATAAATATGGTATCGAACAAGCTATGTATGAATAATTTAAATCGTGCATCTAAAAAGTTTTTTTCCGAAAAAGATTTTTAACATTATTATGCAGTGAAATGCGTTTTAAATAAATAAAAATGGGTAATTTAAAGAAAAAACGCAACTTGACACTTAAATATTTATTTTTACATTGAGCTTTTCGTACAGTACATTATTTCAAAAAAAGAAAACATATTTAGTATTTTGGAAAAAAAATCAAATGAGGTTGATATAAAAATATCAATCTCTATAGATTGCAATTTGACAGCCCTCATCTCGATTTATATCCGTTATATTTAGAGTTTGTAGCTATTACTTATTTGTCTATTACACGAAATGCGCAAGTTAATAGCTAATTTTAAATGTATTTTCCCTTGTTTTGCTTCAATCAATATTAATTTTCCGTAAAAGAGAAAAAACAAATTTCAGTGTACACAAAATAAGTACAGGGTTTTGAAAGAGCCTATCAGCGGTTTGAGTTCGGTCTGAACATTCAATTGTGAAGAAAACAGTATCACATCATATCGAGAATATTGCTTAACATAAGAAAATTCGGGATGTGTAAACCATTTCAGACAAAGGGTAATCACTTGTTTGTAAAACAACACAAGACATACCAATCATGTCAAAGAAAGAGGTCAATTATTATTTAGATGTGCACCGTGCTACAAAGAGGTCACTTTGAAGCGTACGAGCTATTTAAAATCTTAATAAATAAACCTATAAGTAGAGGAATGTTAAGACGACTGAGCTTTTTCAAAATGAACAAATTGGAAATTTGTTTTGAAAATTAACAGTACTACATAAAGAAGGAACATTGTCTTTTGTCAGAAAACTTGTATTGAAACATTTTTTTTTTTTGGTAGTAAATTTGCGCCTTTAAAAAAAGTGAACATTTTTCACTTTTTTTTTTTCATGCGGCAAAGTGAAAAAGTAATTATTTTTCTAACGGAATATTTTCTATGCGATTATAAAAAATATTTTTAATCAAATGAATCAGTAAATAAAAGGTTGAATCAATAAATGAAACGAGAATAAAACGATACACGAATAATTATATTAATGAATGAGTTAATACATGAGGAAAAATAAATCAGTGAGAAAACGAGTGAATGAATAACAACATGCGTAAGTGAATGAATAAATAAAAATGAATTACTAAATGAAGAAATGTAAATGAATTACTTAATAAATGATAACATACTTGATTTAGTAAATGCTTGAGTGAGTAAACGAAATAATCTATTTGGGTTTTCCCCATCCCCTTTTCCCCGCATGTAATTGATTAATTGTACAACATATTTAAAATACAACTGAGACAGCGAGAAGCAAAGGGATGTAAGTGGAAAAATTAAAAATTTGGAGATCACCAGATCAAATGGAAGGTGGACCTCTCCTCTATCTTAAGGAAAGAGATAGTACTAGTAACCCTAGTAGAGCTGCTGTACAGCACGATTAAGAAAACATTTTTAATGAAAGCCTACATGGGATCTGAACTTTAAACGCAATTTAATCGAAACTTTAAATAGTACACTTACACCCCTTTAACACTCACTGCCTCAAATTAGCTTAATGTCAAAGAAATAAATACAGCATCGAATATTCGAAGGTCTCATTCAATGTTTAAAATGTTAACAATAAAAACTTCACCATTTTAGAATAACGAAAATAATTTTTAATTTAAAACAAATATTAAAATATAAATATCAATATTGAAAACAGCCTCTATTGTCATATGATTCAATTTTTGGCAAAAAATTTTCCCGAGTGGAATAGAATACATGCACTACTACGTAGTTAAAATATTGCCAAATTGGTGGAACTATAAGAAGGGTAAATATTTCACTATATCCCACATTCCCCTACATACACATAACAGTAAAAGACATTTTATGTTTTTTTTTTTTTTCTTTTTAGATAGAACAACAAGGTGCATGAAGTTTAAGCATGTTTTTATATTTTTTTCCTACACATCACTTTCATCTTCCCTCTTGCGATATTCTTCATTTCTGAGTCTTTATATTTCGGTCACGAAGGGGCATTTCCTGTTAATGTGGTAGCTTTTGAAGCTTGTGATGATCAGGACTCCGGAGTTTAAATCCGGAAATCCATTTAAGGAGGGAAATTCCTACACCCAGAGGAAAAGAAATAACTAAAAGTCAATGTGACAAGTTTAGAAATAGCAAAAATATAAATCGCAAATGCTTTTTTTAAAAAATGATGACTGAATTATTTTTTTTAAATGTTACACTATGTAATCTGGGAAGCAGAGGCCTTCCTTAAAAAATATTGCATTATGATAAAAAATAAAAAAAAAACTTTGACCGTTTCTTAAAATTAGGTTCAACGCTTAAAAAACATTTCTACAACAAAAACGCTAACCAGAAACGGCTCATATAAAGGTCTCATTTCTGTAAACTAAATACATTCGCCTACACACACAATGACTTCATTAATATAATCTAAACAGCCTTTGTCTGTTTGAATGTATCATTATGTTTCTTTGTGACGTCCGGAAGATCTTCTAACACGTGTTGTCGTGATATTTTGCACAAATGTTTGTCAGATCCTGCGCGTGTGCTCCTTTCAGCGAGTTTCTTTTTGGACTGCATTTTCCTTTCTTATTCCAGTTGAAGTTGTCCTAATTTTGATGAGGAAACTAAAAGGACTGATATTGTCACTTTTACAATGTTTTCTGGGCAGTTTTTCCTTTTTTTTTTTAAATTTAAGGATATGTTTTCTTTATTGTAATAGGGACTTTTGAAGGCTGATGTTCGTAATCTAACGGTGATTTTATGAACTTTTGACTACATTTTAATAGGACTTTTTAGACTGACCCTTGTAGCAGTTCAAAAACTGTTGCCCTTTTTCAAATGAATATTGTTGGGATTTTTTTTTCCTTTTCTAATGAGAACTAAAGGATAACTGATAAACATATGCTCTTAGTCTCAATTCAACATTGGGGTATATCACTTGTGGACGACTTTTTTTTTTTTTTTTTTGCAACTAGCTGTTAATTTCTTTTACAAAAAAAAAAAAGTATTGTATTCGCGAAAAAAAAAATTCAATCAAAAATCGGTCTTAATTTCCATTTTGCTCATTCCCGAATGAATGTTGAGTTTTGTTTTCGACCCGATCACACGTAGATATGTTCCTAAGAACTTACAGACACCCGAAATATCCATTTTGACCATACCCGAGTTAATTACAACGAGTTTTCTCGTGATGTCCGTATGTACGTAAGTGTGTATGTGCATACGTATCTCGCATAACTCAAAAAATGTATGTCCTAGAAAGTTGAAATTTGGTACGTAGACTCTTAGTGGGGTCTAGTTGTGCACCTTCCCTTCTGGTTGCATTCGAATGTTCCTAAGGGGTCTTTTACACCTTTTTAGGGGGAAATCACTGTTAATTTTAATGCTAACACAAGTTGTGTTAGAATTTGTCAAACACTTGACAATATATCGCCAAGCTTTTGGCCGCCAAGTTCTGTCGCCAATTTGGAGACAAATTTGGCCCTTTTTCTAAATTTTTAAATCTGGTTTTAATTTGGCCAATGTTGGTGATATTTAAAGAGTTAACCACTGAATCACATTAAAGTTGCCAATAATGGGGAAATAAATCTGTATAAAACTTTTTTTTTTTTTTGCTTCGGTTCGCAAGATACTAGGGGTGAAAATATTTAGTGTTTTCTTGCTTACTCCAAGGCGTTATTATCATCTTCTTCATCCCTATTTTAGAAAACCAATACATATATAAATATATAGTTCTTTATAATTCTAAAAAATATATTTAAAAAAATGTTCTATGAATTTAGTGCGGTCCGGTTTTAGCATAGGTAAAACAAACTGTGCGTATATAAATTAATATATCTTCCTATTTCATTTTTTTCCATCGAAAAAGGTATTTACAATGGTTTTAGTTCATTTAAACAGATATAACGGTCTTTTTTTTCCCTCTTTCTCTCTCTCTTTTGAAAGTTGATGATGAAGGAAAACATCTAGTTCATATATTTGTTGAAATAAATAACATTTGTGAGGGTTTTATTTATATATTTTAAGTAATTTTTCTCTCTTCTTGAAAATTGTCATAGCGCAATGGCGGAAATACTTTTTATGTTAATTTCAATAAAGTGCTATAAAAGCGATGGTTTGTTTTTCCATTGACATTAAATTGTAAAGTCTGGGCACAGTTTATATTAATGAATATTTATATATGGGGAGCGATTTTTTATTTTTTCGACTAATATTTTACTTCTTTCGGATGTTCTTCGCAAGCGGCTTCATTTAAGCTATTAGCACATACAACACCGAGAGGGTTATGGGTGTAAATTTTATGAAGTACAGATATATGCATTTTTCCGAACAAGTAGAAATGTGTACAGTTTTGTGCCCTTGTATTATTACAAGAATCGTTTCTGCAATAAAGGTTGATAAAATACATTTAAGTCTTGAGCCAAATCAAAGCAAACGAAAACAGAATCAGCATTAGAGCTGAAGAATTAACCCTTCTAAGACAAATATTGTATTCCTCTGCACTCGGTACAAACAAGTACCTTTAATTCTTCAGCCTCGGGGCCGAAAATAGACCATTATGTCTTTGTGTCCTTCATCTTCAATCTCTTTTCACACGACCTCTCCTGTTTCCTGGCAAATCAATTCAGAAGAGGCCATTAGCATTTGTAACCTAAAGGCTAAGATTTTCTTTGCCAGCATGAAGAGCATAGTGCTGGTGACAGTAAGTGTTATGTCATTTTAAATTGTTATGTAAATAGAATATAGCGTTTTACTGAGAGCCAAATAAAAGGTTAATTATTTATGTATTTAAAGTCTATTATGTTAAGAAAATATCATTTTAGTTAAAAAAAATAATTCGTGTGCTTAAATATGCTATTAAACACTGCAAAATGATAAATTATTTTTAAAATTTAAGGAAATAAAGTAAAGTAGTTTGATTATTCTGTCCGATTAATGCCTTTAAAATGTTAACCAAATACGCTAAAAAATCTAGAAACAGTATTCTTAAAATGTATACTTCAAGTCAATGCTTATCAATAGTTTAGGTATAGATAATGATAAAGTACGGCTAAATAAGAAAATGAGAGCAGTGAAAAAAAAATTTTTTTTTTTCAGATGTAAAAAAAAAAAAAAAAAAAAAAAGCTGTCACACAGTTTGGGCATTAATGAATACTATCAACCAAAAGAAGTATATTCAACTCCTTTAAGAATTTCTACTCTTACTTCGCGTATGAAAACTGCATTTTCCGCTAAATGTGAATTAAGTTGTTATACTTCGTAGGGACATGAAACAAAGGTCAAATATTCACTACACATGCTCAGATATGCAAATGATTAGCATTCTAACGCATGTGAGAATTTAAAGCAACTGAAGCCTTTGTGAGAAGGTTCATCGGAATTATTTTGCTAACTGGTTTCTTACTCGCTACTGGAGAAACCAGAAAGGAAGGATTTTAGTTCTTCAGCCTTGAGTCATTGAGCAATATAACATGAAAAAAGATGGTGTTTACTTGTGTGATAACCTAGTTTATAATTACAGCATTAGAGTCCGGGGAAAAAAATGTTGTCCAATGTTCTAAAATTATAATGATGTTGTATTAACAAATTCTTGGAAACTTTTAAGACTATCTAAAGAAAAAAATGTCACTATTGAGTTTTAGACGACACTTCATCTTTTACAGACCCTCTAGTAGAAAAGAACAGATCTTTATGAGTGAGAAAAAATAGAAATATCTAGCTTTCGTACTTTACTGTGTAAGTTTTGTTAATTTTCAACTGTTGTTGGCAGTTTCGGTGATAATAATTAATAGAGTTTAGAAAATGTCTCAGAAACGACGTTTGCCTGATTCGTTAAGGTAGCAGGCAGTTGGATGGATGGAAATGGGAATGTCTCAGGCTGATGCTGCTAGACGTATCAATGTGTATCATAGTGTTGTTCAGCGACTTTGAGATCAATACGAATCAGAAGATTATGTGCCCAGATGACCTATTCCAGGCCGACCACGAGCTACAACACCTGTAGAAGATCGTTTTCTAGTTCTTTCAGCTCGAAGGAGAAGAACCATTACTGTGCCGCAGCTCGTTGCAGACCACTTTGTAGCATCAGGAAGAAGAATCTCTGCTACTACGGTGCGAAATCGTCTTCACAAAACAGGTCTCTATTCAAGACGACCATTTGTGTGTGTTCCGCTCAACAGAACACAGAGAAGAATCCGCTTTTGCTGGGCAAGAGAACATGTTTAATGGATCCAGCAGCAATGGGCTTCTGTGCTATTCACAGACGAGTTTAGATTTACATTGGAGAGTGATTCAGGGCGTCTCCTGATCTGGAGGGAACAGCGCACTAGATACCATCAATACAACCTGTTGAAAGGCACCCTTATAGAGATGATGGAATCGATTGTTGGTCAACTGACCTGCATTTGTTCTATGGAGGAAATCTGACTGGTCTGAGATATCGGTGTGAAATCCTTGATCCATACGTCCGCCTATATACTGGTGCTATTGGTTATGATTTCATTTCTGATGGAAGGTAACGCACGACCTCAATGAAAAAGGATTGTTGAGGAGTATCTTGGAGACTAGTTTGGAACGAATGGAATGGCCAACTCGATCTCCAAACCTGATTCCGATAGAACATCTTTCGGACTATCTTGGCAGACAGGTTGCTGCTTTGAATCCTCCTCCAAGGTCGTTACATGAGCTGAAACAAGACTTACTATGTGTCTAGTCTTCACTTCCTATTTCGGTGTCCGATAACGTAATAAACAGCATGGAAAATCAATGCCGCCAATGCATTCAAGTTAGGGGGGGGGGGAACACATTCCTCATTAGAACCCGTTTTTGTATTGTTTTTATGACATTTTACTACGTAACACTATGGTGTTCTGTTTTCTTCAAAAATGGACTTTTCCGCAAAGATTGCATTTTTTTTTATAAATCGTTTTTCAAAAAACTAATGCAAATTTCTATGACGCATTCAATGAGAAACTATTTCATGCACATATCCTCCAATTTTTTTTATTTCTACATTCACTAATTTGTAAATTAGACGCAAAACACCGGTTGTACCTTACCTTTTTAAGGCCAGTGTATATATTTGCTTTAATATTACCACACTTATTTTATTATATCACTAAAAAGTTCAGTTATTTATTTATTACACTAAGATGAAAAAATTGGCTCATCATACTTCAGTTAACTTTAAAAGAAAATAAACTTAGTAGATCGTCTCCATGATTCACATCCTTTTGTGGACACTATGCTGCTGGAGCGTATGCAGTGGGACATTCCATGAAGGGCCCATGTATGCCTCATGAATTTCTAGCCTCTTGCTTAAAAATATGCAATAACCGAGGTACAAGATTCAAATACAGGTTTTTTTTTTTTTTTTTGTTAAACGGATATCTTAACACATTTTCGGTAGTTTTTTAATCAAAAATTATAGTTTGCAGGGTTTTGAATGTGATTTATTTTGAAACTGTTTATTTTTACAATATTTTGTCCAATAAGCTTCCTGTCCCTTGCTCCTTTCTACTGATTTAATTTGTAATGGCGTTTTAAATCTTCGTAGGGTGCTAAGTTTAGTTTTTAAGTTATATGTATTTCATTGCACTGTTAACATATTTTATTGGATTGTAAAAAAGACAGGACCTTCTTTATTAACAGTAAAACCTGCATAAAAATTCCTTCGCCAAAAAATAAATAAATAAATAAGTAAAATAAAAAAAAGTCAAACTTATGAGGTTTTTCTTTTTGGAAGTTCTGTGTAAGAATTGGAACAAACAACCTACAAATGTAAGATCACATAAAACGCTTTCTTGTTTCAGACATGAAAAAAAAGGGATTGTCTTTGTAAAGTGTCGTCCCTTTTTCTAAGCAAGAATAATTATTTAAGTTATTGTCATTAACTGGGTGCTACATAAATGTTCATCTGTAAATATACAAAATAGCTTTCTTTCCGATTTATATGCTTCGTACAACGTGAGAAATAAGTTATTTTGGAGCTTATTCAGGTAAATACAAAACACAACATTTTCACCATTTTCAAAAATTACCATAAATGAAAAACTAAATAAAATGAGATACATCGTTCAGTACGTTTTCCTTTTAGAGAATGAATGCATTTATAATTAACAAGCACACATTTTAGCGTCTTAGCTGAATCTGAAAATGTTAACTTCGAAATGAATGTGCGCAATTATTATTCTGAGGAATGTCTCGAATTGATATGAGGAGCGTCAAAGCAGAGTATTTCGATTAAGAATGTGTTTCAAAAAGAAAAAAAATTAATTAACTTTTGCAGAAAATAATTACGTTGAGTGGGTGAAGCGGTTGATTTTATTTTTTGAATAGAATTTCAATTTTGTGCACTGATCCCGCCACAATTGTAGTTTAGAAAATAAACAAATGTTCCTATAAATGATTTCTCCTTTTAACGCACAGATAATTATATATATATATATATATATATATATATATATATATATATATATATATATATATATATATATATATATATATATATATGTGTGTGTGTGTGTGGGGGTGTGTGTTTGAGGAAGATAGACGTCTTTTTGTATACACTCAACCTGTTTTTATGCGGTGGATAAGAGTTTGCATTAAAAAAGTCATACGTAGAATTATTCAAAAACCTTACTATATAACCAGGAATTGCTTCTTTAAACGAGCTCAAGACACGGAAGCTACTTTGACTCTCGTTGAACCTTTCATAATCTGATTTTCAAACTTAAAATTACTAACATGTGTTCATATTTTCCACATGCAAACAGATAATTTTCTCAATTAGTATCCAATATTATTTAAATGTTCATATAACACACAAAAATAATAAATAAATAAAATTTAAAAAAATGCACAGAGCAAACACCGCACGAAAACAGGTTTGGGTACATTCAGGTTTACAAGCACTTTCGGGACCTTTGTAAGTAAAACTGTAGTTAAGATTTATTAAAATTGCATCTTTTGCTCTAGTAGAAAAAAATAATACATATATTTAAAAAAAGCAGCGGAAAAATAGTTTCATATAATTTTTTAAAAAATGTAGAAGAAGTAAGAACATTTTCAGAAACTTCGAAATACTAATACATAGTTTTAAAACTCAGCCGAGGAAAATTACCGCATAAAATAAGCTAGTGAATTTACCAAAAGCGTTGAGAAATTGTTGAAATTCAAACGTATTCATTACCCGAGAAAACATTTTTCGTAAGATTTTCGCCAATTTAACAACATTCATATTTTTAGAGCGGACCACAACTAGAAACATATTGCCATTATGATTAAAATTTTGGCATCTATCCTACTGATCTGTATAGAAACTGCTTTAAAATTTCATAAAAATGAGGTAAGAATATTTTGAAATGAGTAAAATTTACATACATGATCATTTCGGAGACAAGACATTTTAAATTTAAACTTTTATATTATTGCCATGTTATTTGCAAATCAGAAACCAATATATCTGCTTCAAATGAACGTGGAAGTGAAAATTGGTTAGTTTTCTCAAGCTGTGACTATGATCATTCATTTTGTTATGATTTCTGAAAGTGATTATGAATTTTTAGCGTTTCCTTAAAAAACATAAAATATTTTTCATTATTTTTGGCTTTTTGAGTTCCCGTATTTGTTTTGCCAAGTCACAAATCAGGAGGCGCAATGGCCAAAAATTACAAAATTGAGGTAATGACTGATTTTTACGTCAGCCTCATTCCGATACGGCAATGCAGTTGGTTTCACCTCCAAAAAAAGTATATCCTATTATTTTTAGAGCTTTAAAAATTGACGTTCTGTATATAAAAGAACATATCCATACATGTGCCTTAAGCATAAAGCCACTTCAGCCAATGAGAAGCTGTAGTTTGGTCAAGTGACTCCTACAACATGGAATCAATGCTAACGATAGCATTTTCAACAGTATCGGAAAAGTAATCCTAGTGTGTAAAACATTTTTATGAACATTACTCAATTGAAACCAACAAGCTTTAAGTAATATAGCTAAAAGGTTGAGTACAAATCAAAGTCCTAAAAATAATCGTGGTGATGATCGAATTCGTAGAAAATCTCTAAGAGAAAAAACTCTGTTCGAGAGTTTTTAAAAAGCTTTTTTTAAGACATTAAAATCGCAAAAAAGTCGAAGACAATATATTTGCATTCTGATTTTAATATCACAAAACTTTTCAAGTTATGCAACAATTGTTCTGATGTAATATTTCAAGTTAAAAAATTTTATGCTTAGTAGAGTATTTTGTGAGTTTAACATCGGCATTAAACCACAAGCTAGTGATATTTGCAGCTATTGCAAGAGATTAGATTTGAAATTGAAACTACCAGGCTGTACATTTTTTTTTTGGGGGGGGGGGGTTCGAAATAAATAAAGAAAATAAATTGTCCAAGGAAAAGAGAGCATATCCCAACCTTAGTTCGTACCAACTAGGTACGAACTGAACTACATTAACAACTTTTTGTTGGTATGAAATCTAACATTAAATAAATAATAGTTTTTCGTGTTTTCCTAAAAGTTTCTTAAGGTGGGCCTGTTTGCTTTCGCATGACACCTCCTCAAATGTTAACTCCACGAAGCATTTCTCGATCTTAAACACTAATGTGCTTCAAGTTAAGTAATCCTTTTCATACTATTAATCGCCGTTCTAATATCGTGAAAAAAGAATCCTGCATATTATGCAAATTCATTTGGCTGTATCAAGTTTTACCTGATAATTTACACTGCCGATTGGGATAAAACTTTGCACCTTAAATAAAAAAAAACAGTTTAAAAATTTTAAACCAGTGTTTTTTTTTTATCGGCAACAAACACTTTTAACGGGATGAAATTCACCCCTAAATATTGGATGATTGGAAATTAGAGGGTACAATATTTTCTTTTATTTTAAATTTTAATTACAAAAATTCAAATAATGATTGAAAAATTTAAAAAACTGAACAAACGAAAGTTAACAGGTTCAAAACGTTTCTGAAAATACTATTAATAGGAGTAAACCATTCTTCGCAATATAACATCGTCACTGCGATTGACCATAAAACTTAAATATAGCGTAAGAAAATCATGTTATATATCAATAGAGAGCTCAAGTTATTAGCTCTGCAATATTTTTTAAATTTTCATTCTATATTAATTTGTATGAAACCACTTTTCATTTTTTTGCACAATTTGATTTTTTTTATTGACTTACATTTCAAAAAATTTTCAAAATAGAAATCCAAACATTGGTAGGGTTACTTTTTTTTGTAATATGTGTCCTTCATGCCAAAATTTATTGAAATCTGAAATGGTGAGGTCAAGAAGGTGATTTTTCTGACATGGATTTGCTCATAGGCAACTAGCCGCTTGACGGGATAAGATTGCGAGAGGCGGTTTACCCCTTTAAATAGCATTTTCACACAAAAAAAAAAATCCTGAAGCATGTCAACTTTTGTTTGTTTAGTTTTTTCAAAGTGTAAATCATTATTTGAATTTTTGCATTTAAAATTTAAAATTATAGTATATATTGTACCCTTTAGTTCCCAATTCTTCAATATTGAGTTGTAAATTTGTTTGTTGCCGTTAAAAAAAAAAAGTTAATGGCACGGTGTCAATAATTTCAACTGTTCTATCCCTCCGAACATAAATAGAAATTCTCTTAATTTTACTTATTTCAGCCTAACTTTCTTAACTAAACACTAAAGAAATAAATAGTGTCATATTCTGACATAAAAGCTACTCTTAATTGGAGATTTAAACTGCAGTAAAAGCTCATTCATAAGATTAGTGTGGGAGAGAACGAATGCAGTGTTTGTGTGGTGATTAAAATCCTTAAAATGCCCTGATTTTTCTTTCTCTCTCTTAAAGCGTAAAACGAAGACTAGTTTTTTTTTTTTACTGAAATACCTAATTATAGTTTTATAGGCTGTCTTCTTAAAAAAAAAAACGGTTGCGAGCTATACTTCCACTTTCATAGTAGTTGCAGTTTTTTTTTTTTTTTGGAAAGGGGGGGGGGAGATGCATGAAAAACAAAAACAAAAAAAGGAAAAAAAAACTTTAATTCTATATTCAACTCCCCTTTTGAGTATACTGGAGTGAAATATTTAAAAAAGTAATAAACATTAGTTATTAGGGAGTTCTAATAATATTAAATGTTGAAAAAAAATGTTTAAAGAAATCCATAAATGTTTTTTTTTCATAACACAATTATCAGCCATTAATGACATTTAAGATTATGTAGCATGCTAAGTTAGTGTATTCACGTTCAGTAAACTGATATAAATAGATCTGCACTTGGTGTAGTGTTGTAGTGTGAGTATATTGTATAAAACTGGTCTTTATGCTGTAATGAATATTAGTTTTAGAGATATTCATAAGTGAAAGTTTTATTTAAACCTTCGATATATAACTAAAATTATTTTTAACTTCTAATTTCTCTTTTAAACACGAATGTAAACTATTTTTGGTAGCGTTAGGAGAGCAAATAGGGTTTAGAGACTCATTTTCGGCAATTTTTCGAAATTCAAAAAACGCAATTTTAAAGGGAAAGGGGTTAAGAAACTGTTCAACTATTTTTTTTAATTAATGTCCTAAAAATAAGTTTAAAAAGACCTTCAGTACTGTTGGTGGCGATGGAGGTTCAGGAGGGGCCCCTCCTCCGAGAATCCTCCAAAATTGCAGTTTTAAAAATGCGATTGTAGACCCTAGCTTTGGTAGCGAAAACGTTGTGGGATTTATGGGACTCGTCCGCAACAATTTTCGGAAATTGAAGTTATAAAACAGTTTTGTAGGACCTTCGATGGATATTAATAAGGTTTTCCGCCCATAGGAAATTTTTCAGAAAATAACTCTAAAAAATCTGATTATCAGATGTTTTAGTAACGTTAAAAGAAGGAATTGGATTTAAAGACTCTCCTTCGGCATAATTTCAAAGTGAAAGGTTCAAAACAAAATTTTAGACGATATTTAAAGATGTAAGATGAAGAAAAATTTCAGTACTGAACTTCTAAAACAATTTTACAAGAACTTTAAAGGTGTTGGGAATGGGAGTTTGGGGGTACTTCCAGGTTTCTAAACACAACTGTATAGCCCATGTTTTGTTAGCGTTAGGAAAGAAGATTGAGTTCAAAAACTGTCCCGTGCAAGATTTTTAAAGCACATTTTAGACAATTTTGGAAGTGTTGTGTGAAGAAGACTATGGGGCTTTCCTCCGAAGTTGTTTCAAAATTGTAGTCTTAGAAACGCTATTGCAGGCCATCGTTGGAATCTTCAGAGGAACGGGTCTGCTTAAGTACTGAACCGCAGCAATTTTTCGCAACTTAAGTTCGGAAAATGCATTTTAAGGCCACTTTTGGTGGCACTAAAAATTATTAAATTCAAGGACCACTCCACTTTTCCCTCCTTGGCTATGTTCCTATTTTCATTTATTTTAAATAAAAATTTTGTTAAAAAAACATCTTTAAGATTTTTTTTTTAATTTTTGAAAAGTTTCATTTTTCGGTAGTAACATTTTAAATTTATATCCTTATATTTTTAATTGTCGAAATACAACAAACATCTAGATCAAGTTATGTTTACTTCCATTTATACTTTTGAACATTAAACTTCCAGTGTACTGGTATTACTTTTCATTACAATACTTTAAATCTCTCTCTCTTTTTTCTGCTAAAAACAATTATCTGCTGCCCATGACTATTTCTCTACTTTGCTGTGATTCCGGTCACGAAATTTTTTCATTAAAAAATAAGAAATATATGTCTGAGGCCAATATCTAGCTATCACATGTATTTATCCGTTCTTCTTTTTAAGGAGACTTGCCATCGATTTCTGCAACATACTGAATGATTTTTCGTTCCTTCGAAAATACTTGAAATATATATTTTAGAGGTCCTTAGTAAGGTGTTTACATCTACAATTTGAAATAAAAAATAATCGGCCGTCTTTAAACAATGGGGACATTGGGAAAAAATTGGTCGATCCCTTGAATCCTGCAGTGAGTTTAGATTATATATTCTTTAAATATGAATAAAGATCAACCCGTAAAAACATTCAACGATAAAACTCGGGATGAGTCGAACCCAGGATGATCGCGTTTCTAGCACGACGCTCTAACGACTAAAGGAACAGGGCCTCACTCGTGGGTTGTTGTACTTAAAGGAAATGCTTAGTAAAAAAAAGAAGAAACCGATTTTTTTTTTTTTTTTTTTTTTTTTGAAAAATCAGTAATGCCCTCCATGACTCTGCTGTCACATCGAACTGTATCATTACATTTTTCTGATAAGTTTACTTCTTTGTCGACGTGTGTTACCTTAAAGCTGCAATATGGCTGTTTTACATTCAATTTGTTGTTACTGACACAAATTAATATTTCAATATGTCACAAACCTATTTTGTAAGTATTAATTTTTTTAAAACCTTAAATACAGCTTATATACGGTAAATATGTTCTGTTCATACAAAAAAATTTATAGAACATAGTAATTTTGATAGATTTTCAAAAATTTTATAATAAAATTTGAAAAACATCAATTTTCATAAAAAATATACTCAAAAAATGTTCTTAAGGCTTAATAATTCCAGAAAAAATTACATGGTAAATTGCGAATGAAAGAAAATCTTTTAGACAAAACTTCTGAAAATCAATGGAAACTCAACGAGAAGACGCTCGAAAACAAAAGGAAAGAGAATTCCAATCTATTTTCCCGGTTGATTTGCAAGTGTCATTAATATTTACCAGTCGCTTTTGTTCGCATGTCTAAAACGCTTATTTTCAACAGTCGCATTCGTTTTCAAGTTATCTGGGAAACTTGTTGAAAAGTTCACATAATTGAGTGTCTGAAAGTCTGTCTTGAATTTTTCATAGACCTATGTTTGGAGCTATTTATTGTGCTTTCAGTAGTTCGCATTGTCAATCAATTAAAAAGCTACCCAATTTTATATTTACTTCAATTCCCTATTTTATATCAAATATATCGGAGAATTCTTGAGGGTGGATTCACGTCTTTATGAACGAGTACTATTTTCTTCCTTTTTAAAGAAATTTTTTGATTTAATGTATTTAGTGTTTTCACTTTATAGTTAGGGGAGGTGGGAGTTGCTAGTCACACGGTTGGTTGTCACATGTTTTATGTCTTCACTTATAGAGTTCATATGGATCAAGTTTCGTTTGCAGTTGCACTTTAGTGACAGTTGTGACCCCACATTGTTAGTGAGCAGGTGTGAAGGAGTTGGTTATTGCAACAATTGAAAATAGAATTTATAGTATGTAAGTAGTTTATTTTCCAATTAGAAATTCCTCTCTATTGTATTTAAGATTTCTTGTGCGTTTGACAACAAAGTAATTTGAAAGGCTGTAATTTTAGCTATTAATTAACATAATTGTTATGTTCTTAAGCTCTCGCTTCTTAAGAAATCTAGCTTACAAAATGAAAATGGCAAGTGGGGATGCTTGTAACAATCGGACAGGGGTTGCTTGTCCTAGTTTCCCTATTGTGATAACCAACCAAATATTAATTTTTCTATTGCTTGCGAGATTATTGTAGCTCTGTAGTACTCTATTATCACATTTATGCATAATGGCAGTGCATTCGTATCCCGAATCAATATGTAGACGACAAAACATATTATTAAGTGGTTTTTTTTAGAAAAAATGGTTACAATTTTCAAAAAACACACTGGGCAATGCCAAACGCCTCCTGATGTTACGTTAACAGCTTCTGTTATATGATGCATTTTATACATAAAAACGAAAAACATTATGTTCAAGTCTTTTTGCCATTTAAAATATATGGAACAACCTATCCTGCCATATGTGGCAACCCTTGGATGGGGCAGGTTGTCACATTTGAAAAAGTTTTCAAAACTAGTAAGTTTAATCTTGTTTCTGGTAAGAAATACTACCCAAGCAGTGGTATTATGTAGATAACATTCTTACTTATGAAATTCGTATATGGAAATGATTGTAGACACATTAACGAAAAACTTATAAGAATTAAAAACAAAAATATGTGACAACGATACCCCATGTCCCCTGCTACTTTACACATTTTTTTTTTTTTTTTGTTTAAATATTTATAACAATTTCTTCAGAACTCACTGCACCGCTTGGCATTTGTTATTAAAATAAACCTTATCCAAATAACTAGTTAATATGAATTTAATTTGAAAGTCTAATTACTTCTCTAAAACAATTATTATAATCATATTTAAAAGTACGTCACATCAAGCGTTTTTTTTTTTTTTTTTTTTTTTTTTTTTTTACAATAAATAATGAAAGGTTTTTTATATTTCATTTGCTCTGAGCCCGATATCGCAATTGATTTTTGCATAAATCAAATTAGAATTACACTGGTTAAATGGTATAATAAGGAAAAAGTACGTGTCAAAAACGAAAAAGATTTATTTTGTCGCATGTAATTTAATTTTAGCAAAATAATTTTATAAAGACATTATAATTCATTGTGAAATTAGATATAACTTGCCACGGAAAAATTACAAATTAACAATATAAATTCATCTCTGTTTTTCTAAAATTACATTAAATAGAATGTATATAGAATGTTAGAACGAATATGTTCATTAATTTAGAAGAAAGCACTTACTTTTAATTAAGAGAACGCATTAACGTTTTTTTACTAGATAATGCTTTTAATACAGTAATAACAAATCAATGATATGATAATAAGGAAATTTTAGTTTACATGAAAAAATGTATAGCTTAAAAATGTATTATTTTATAAAACTCATGTATCAATTTTTTTATGATCTTTACTGTGTAATTATGGGTCCTTTTACAGTTCTCAACAACTCACTCTCAAAGAACACATAATAATCTTAATAAAGCATGAACTTCCATCTAGGCTTGTGAAAATAGTTTTATTTTAAGCATTATGTATTTCCAACTAGTCTTAAAGCATTAAATATTTGACTGTTGATGAACGGTTTTGCTAATAAACATTCTCAGTTTTCAATAATTCCATACATTTGTAGGACATATTTCTATTACTCACTTTGAGTCAAACATACATTGATTAATCAGTTAAATCACATTTTTTTTGGGAAGGGGGGGGGGGGCTAAAAAGAACTATTTACCATGTCATTTCCAATTCGTTGATGCAAAAATTAGTTTGTATATATTTAAAAGAAAAAAAAATCACAGAATATGCAATGTACGTTTTTTGCTCTTATGTTTAAGTCCATTCTGTGAAAAAAATCTTGTAAATGGGAATATTTGAAGGCATATTTGAAATTAGTGCAACAAATTGTATAAAAGTTACGTAATACTGTACAGTTAATTTTTCTTGACCCCAATTTGCTAATCCGCAGGCCAGTACTAATTGCACGACGCTCAAATCAACAGCGCCACTGTTTCTTCGTTGAAGCAATGCGTAACATAAAAAAAATCCCAGAAGAAATAGGGTTTTTTTCCCGGCAGAGCAACCAAATTGTGAGTTGTCTTTTTATTTTACACCGAGAGCAGTGGAAAAAATCTTTAAAACGATGCCTTACTTATGAAGTTTGGTGAAGTATCGAAGGAGTTATGCAGTTGTTCTTTGAGAAATATAACATTGAAATGTTTATTTAAAATTAATTTAATATATATATATATATATATACTTATTTAATATATAACTTAAATGCTTTAAAAAATGGACACCTGTGTGAGTCGATCGGTTTGTCTTTTTTGTACTTGTAGTTTTGTGTCTGTCTCGGCTTGTCTCGTCTGGCATCCCACGTAGAAGCTCTTTGAAAGAATTATGCTATATACGAAAGTTTTAGTTATAAGATCTTTATTACGACATGAAACGCATTCTTAGATAGAATATTTCCATACTTCTGTTTTTAGTTTCAATATATATATATATATATATATATATATATATATATATATATATATATATATATATATTAGGGTGGCCCTTATTTTTCAACTTTCGAAAAAGTTAGCTCCCAACCCCCTATTTTGTTCCAATGGACAAAAAAATGATGTGTTCAAAATATTAGCTCAATCGGAAAAGTTTAAGGGGTGCCGCAACAAGCATGAAATTATCAAATTTTCTCCAAAAAAGGAATTTTTCAAATCTTTTCAAGTTAAAAAAAAAAGCATCTCGCATATTTACATTTTTGACGTACCTATATCTTCTTACAGGTGTTATTTTGCTCTAACTGGTTTTTCAGAGACTTTCTATGTCTTTCCCCCTTTTTCCTCTGACGTCTTTTGTGGTATCAAAGCTTTTTGACCAAGACACCATTCACTACTCATGACGCGTTCTTGCTACTGCAATTGTTTCTACATCAATCTTATGAAAATTTCCCTGTCAACTTTTTAATTGAGTTATTTTTGTAGTCATACTTAATTTTATGAGTAATTTTTAAACTAATTAAAAATATAATTTGAGTATTATCATATATATCAGGATTAGGACCATGATAGTAAATATAATGTTTGTATTATTAATCAAATCCTATTTTTTTTTTCCCAAATGATTGGATAAACTTAAATTAACTCTATTTTTATTATGTGCTTCGTTTGATTATTTTCTAACTAAGTATAACCTTGTCTTTGTTCATTACCATCATTACCATTCCATCGTTTATTATTCCAATACATGAAACAAATCAATTGTCGAGCCGAGAACATGTTTCATTTTTACGGTAGTTTGCTGCTTTGATATGATAAAGACTGCTGCTTTTTAATCCCAAGTTTTAAATAGAGTCACAATACATATGATCTACATCTATTTAGAAGAAAATTTGATGAATTGTACAAAATAAGAGTTCCAATTGAAACATCTTTTAGGCGAACATCAGTCCTCTCTCTGTCCAGTATATCTCCCATCCCCCTTAACCGTTTCCCACCATCCCCTTCCGAAGAAGACCCCACATTTGGTCAGAGGTCAAAAGTCAAGCGGGGGTGAGAGACGACCTTGGGTGAGCGTGGGAGCAGCTGCCCACAATAGAGCCCCTAGGGGCCTTAGCCCCCAAGAGTGCTGCTGGTAACTTGCGCATGACTTTCGTGTCATTATCAACTCCGACTTGCAAAATGACATCAACGTCTTCCGGTAGCTCATTAAACAAGTTGAGAAAAGATTTCTACATTGATCTTGTTGGCAACATTTCTAATCAAATTGTTGGAGCAAAGCTACCATCGAATAGACAAGTCTTGAGCGTCTTTTTTTACAATATAAAAGTTGTAAATATGACAAAAAAAGAAAGTGCAACATTAGTGATTCAAGAAGTATCTGTTTTTTGGCAAAAGGCAAGAATTCCCACTAAAAGAACGGATCACTGCGTTGACAAGTTAGTCAAACTCCATGATGAATGGAAACATTTGCAGAAAAGTTTTTCGAGAACTTCAGGGAAAGGAAAAATGAGAAGAGATTCTTTTGAAGAAATTATGGACGATCTCTTCGATATTGCTCATGCAAATGCTTTAGAAGACATCAAAATTGAAGAAGATAGGAAATTTCTAATTCTTCAGCGCCAAAAAGGAAGACCGGGCTCCATGGTTGGTGTTGGCCTAAAATTAACACAAAAAGAAGAAAGGAAATCAAAGAAAAACAGAACAGAAGTTGCCCGAAAGAAACGAACTTATGAAGAAATGGAACGACTATTAGTCGACACATCTTATGATATAGTTTCAAGCAACCCAAGCAGTGACGGTTTTGACGACAGTAGCAGCCCTTCTTCTGTCATTGATAAACAATTACCAGAAACTGATATAGACACACTTGAGAGTACGGACAGTACGACTTACGCAGAAACTAGAGGTACATTGCATTTTTTTACTCCTCGTCTATGTGAAGTTTTTGATAGATGTAAAATCACAGATAGAAATGGAATTTACATACTGGTAGCTGCTGCAGAAGCATTTGGACTTGATACTAAAGACCTGATCATTAATCGAACTTCTCTTCAACGCCTCCGAAAGAAATTTAGAGAAGAAAGACATGCGGAAATTCAGAAAAAATTTAATTTAAATGATTGCCAAGAGCTTGTCTTACACTGGGATGGAAAATTGCTCCCAATACTTGCAGGAGTCGAAAAAACTGACAGACTGGCAATAATAGTAACTTTCCAAGGCAAGGAGCAAATGTTGGGAGTTCCTGAAATCCCATCCTCATCAGGAGAAGAACAAGCCATGGCTATTTATGAAGCAGTTGAAAAGTGGGGATTAAACGATAAAATTCAAGCACTTTGCTGTGATACAACAGCCAGCAACACAGGCCGAATAAATGGTGCCTGTATTAATCTAGAAAAATTGTTTGATCGTGATCTGCTGTACCTTCCTTGTCGTCATCACATTTTTGAGTTAGTTTTAAAGGGATGTTTTGACTCTCTAATGAGTGCAACTTCTGGTCCAGACATGCCACTTTTCAAAAGATTTAAAGAAACTTGGACAAAACTCGACAAAAAAAATTCTACCACTGGTAGCAATGAAGTACCTCATGATATTCGTGCAACCATGCTCGAATTTCTTGATCAACACCTTTCAGCTCGGAAACAACAGCGCGATGATTACCGAGAACTGTTGGAATTAAGTATGATATTTCTTGGTGGGGATTCCAAAGTGTGGAATATCATTTCGTAAGCCAGGAGCTGTAAGTCATGCTAGGTGGATGTCAAAGTCCATTTATGCACTCAAGATTTACTTATTTCAGGATCAGTTTCCCTTATCTGAAAGGGAGAAGAACTCTTTAAGAAGAATATGTATTTTTCTTGCTCGAGTCTACGTTCGCTCTTGGTTTCTCTCCCCGGAAGCAGTTAAAGCTCCATATCACGATTTCCTATTAATGCGTCAACTGATCGATTACCAGGATATTGATACAGAAATCAGTATTGTTGCTCTCAAAAAATTTTCAAAACATCTCTGGTACTTAGCTCCTGAAACTATGGCTCTATCCTTATTTGATGATAATGTTCCAACCTCGGTTAAGAGAAACATGGCACAAATTATGTTGGAAGCAGATAAAGATGAAGAATTGCAAGAAGCAGAAAACCAACAAAAGAGATACATTCCACATCAAAACAATTTTTCTAAGTTTATTAACAACGAATTTTCATCTTTTGTGACACCTGTTACAAAACATTTCCTCACCCGATTTTCTGTAAGTTCTGATTTTCTCAACAAAGACCCTTCAACTTGGAAAGATGACCCTGGTTACACAAGTGGAGAGGAAAAACTTGATAAAATAATTGTTGTGAATGATGCTGCAGAAAGAGGGGTCAAACTAATTCAGGAATACAACAATATTCTTACAAAAGATGAAAATGAAAAACAATTTGTTTTACAAATTGTTGCTGAAGATCGCAAAAGATACCCTACTGCTACTAAATCCTCACTTAGGAAAAAATAATGTTGAACATTCGCTTGTTCCCGCTGTGTTTTGGTTCTGTAGAAATTGTTTGTCATAATAAAATGTATTTATCCTCTAAAAGCTGTTGTGTTAGTAAAGAAAAATTAAATATTGTTAAAAAAGCACGAGATTTCTAGGATTTGCTGAACTTCAAGTCGTTTGCGGCACCCCTAGAAATTGTCCAAATGAAGAGAAATTTTACACAGCCTGCTTTATTATTCATTGGAACAAGATAAGAGGTTGGGAGCAATAAAATTTTAACTTTCGAAAAATACCCTATAGTTAAGGGCCACCCTAATATATATATATATATATATATATATACACACTATAGAATAACAACTTGAATGCTTTAAGAAATGGACGCTTGTGTGAGTCGATCAGTTTGTCTTTTTTATACCTGTAGTTTTGTGTCTGTCTCGGGTTGTCTCGTCTGGCATCCCACGTGGAAGCCCTTTGAATGAATTATGCTATGTACGAAACTTTTAATTACAAGATCTTTACTGCGACATTAAACGCATTCTTAGAAACATTATTTCCCTACTTCTGTTTTTAGTTTCAATATATACTGCCAGTTTTAACCGGTTTATATAGTTTCAATATATACCGATGTTCACTGTGCTCGCACCGGTTTCTAAAGGTCTGCGTTTTGACTCCTCACCAGGTACAGACGGGTCATTCCATAGAAATGTCAACCACAACCTCGGGAGAAAAAAATTGCCATGAAGCCGTAATTGTGACCTATCATTTTATTCAACATATTTTCTAGTATATAGGGGAAGGTTACCGTCAATACACCGCTTCCATGACTAGACCGGGAAGATATATCCCGTACTAGTTTTGTGCTGACGCGTAATCAGTTTTAGTACCTTCCTTTGTCTGAAAAGTCCACTGCAGAGTCGTCAAGTTGCTAAAATTACTTCATCATATTGTTAATTGGTCAGATAAGATTTCTACTATTATCTTACTAATTATCGAGATTTTCATTTAGTTATAGGATGTTTTGAATATCACTGTTCAATAAAACGTGAACATTGACTGAAAAGAGTGTCTTTTCAAGTTGAATTTCCCATACTTCATGTTTCATCATGATTCGTCACAATAGTAACAACTATAAGAATATTCAAAATGACGCAGTTGCTATCATAGGAACGCTTGGAGTTTCCATGAATGAACCACCAGACAAAGTGCGTAATTCATGGAAAATCGCAAATATTGTTGTAACTTCAGCTCAATTAGCTTTGAAAATTTAGTTTTATTCATTATCATTTCACTTAAAGGTGTGATATCCACTGAAATTCCTTGCATTAAAACTTTTATCAAAAGATGATTCTTTTTCACCCAATATTGCTAACTATAAAATATCTATTACATCTAATAATAAATCATAAATAGACGACCAAAAAAGACGTTGGCAATTATGTGTATAAAAGTATCGCTTTAACCCATTCTTTGCCCCGGCCGATACAGGATCGGCCGCGCAGTTTGTGTTAATACTGCCCCGGCCGATTCAGGCTCGTCGCAAGAAAATGGTTCCTAACTGCCTTCGACGAACCTGTGTCGTCACGGCGTTTTTAGCAGTTTTTGCCTCGGCCGAATATGTGTCGGCGATCCTTCCAGGGGCAGAACCCTGTTATTGCGCTTCTCTGTTGGGTTCTGGTGCTTTTAAGGGAGCGGTAATCAAGCTCTTTTCCTTAGACAAAAGGGATGTAACTTATAGTATTTCACAAAACTTGTTGTAATTTATTTTATTTTACTAAGATATTAACCTTTCAAGTACTCCTGGATGAGACACGTATAATGCTTCAAATAATCAGGCATTATATTTTTATCTTTTCGTGGAAGCTTTGTTTCTCAGCATTCTGGCATTTGAACTTCTGATGAACAAGTGTGAAAATATTTCCTTACACATTTAACGATATTTCTATGCCTGAATAAAATAAAAAAAAATAAACACATTTTTTTTTTCTTGTTATCAAAAATCCACCTTCTTACACAAGCAACCTTCACTAAATTGTTCACAATCCTCAAATTTTATAATTTATTTTACACAACATTTTTTAAAAATTATCTTACACATCTTAATTTTGTACGAGTATGTTTTTTTTTTTTAATTATAATGTGTTTTACTACGCTTTTTATTTATTTGTATATTATTATTATTTTTTATTATATATTTATTTTTAAATTGTGATAACTTCAAACTTAAATTTTAACTTTTTATATTCACGGCATCCTTTGATGGGTTTTTAGTGATACAGTTTTGAATATTTTTAATTTCGCAAACAAAAATTATGACGACCGCATCGATTATACGTAATAGTTGACCCTGCAAAACATAAAATATATACTACAGTAAAAATGAAATAAAACATCTTGTTCTTTTCGCTTTACTCATACGAAACGAAACATTCCTTTTCTCCCTTTCTTTTTCAGATTTTATTTACTGTTTTAAAATAGCTCCAATGTTTTAACTGCACCTTCTTTATGAGATTTTAAAAATAAAAATAAAATATTTGGTTTCTTTTCAATAATCAAGTTGCCTTAATTAGTAAATAATCCTATGAAACTAACTAAAATTTATCCCAATATGTTTTAAAATAAGAAAAACAATCCGACTCGATTTCAAGCAAGATTTTCTTTTTTTTTCTTCTGAAGACATGTTCTCAAATGCAAGCAGTAAAGCTTGCTTTGAAATTCCTTTCTGATTCAAACTGTTTTGTTGTAAGAAAATAATGTGGAAGGGTTGACCGCAAGACACCAAGGGGGACATCTCCTTAGGGAATCCGCCCAGGCAGTCTCTGTTATTCCTCTCTCAGCTGGGGGCTTTTAGTTGCATGCACAAAAGCAGGGTCTTTAGAAGAGGAGACTAGGGTTGGACCATCTCCCGAAACAGGTTGTGGGGGAATGAAATTGGTGACGTAGCTCCGGAAGCACTCGCGGAGCACTTTAAGACGATTTCAATAGGAAATGGCATTGCTTCGCTCCTATTTTTGGACGTAAAAGCATAATTCGGAAAAAAAAAAAAAAAAAAAATTAAGTCTTCGTGTCTTAATTTACCTTCTTTGATACTAGTGTCTCACCCATATTTTACGAGAATTATTTTGAATTCGAATAAAATGGAGGAACAAAACTTGATCATGAGTGATGTCAAACGATAATTATTATGAAACTAAACCAAGTTTGAATACAACTTAAAATAATTTTATTTGAAGAAAATGGTAATCTATGAGAGTCATTAAATTCGTAAACTGCTACAAAAAATCTTTTCCTGATTTGGAAGAGAAATTACTGTTATTCATTTACTTTAAAGTTTATCTTCAAAAAATTGTAGAAGAGAGAAAGAATCATTATTAATATCAATAATATAATAAATTAATATTAATTCTAAGAAGTAAAAAACGAATTTTTCAATGAATAATGATTGAATTTAATAATATATAGCAACTATATTAGTTCAAAATAGTTATATATTTACATTTATAAAATATATACAACAACATAGAGGGAAAAATACAAATACTCAGAAACTGATTACCACATGGCAATACTTCATTTATACGTCTTTTATGAAAGAAATTAAATACCTCATGAAGCATTTTTAAAGCAATTACTGTTATTACAAGCAGATATTTCCCAAGTACTGTTACTCGTGTATAATGGAAAGATTTTGTAACTACTATGTTGATTCAAAATGCAAATAGCTGTGTACATAAATGACTACAATAAATACATATATTAAAATATTATTTTTGCAGAATATTGAAATAACTATAGAGGAATATGTACGGAATATCAGAAGCTGGTTGGTACATAACGTTTCTTTAATAACCCCCCAAAAAAATTATCCTATGAAATATTTTTAAGATCAAACCTTTACTTTAAACTCATATTTCCAAGAACTATTGGCTGTGACTTTTCAAATGGATACCACTGATGAACATTCAAAGTATGATCAACTATGTAATTACTGATGTTTATGATTCAAATAAATGAAATAAGCTATAATAAATACATATACTGCAAAAAAATTGCATTTGTAGAATATATGCGCAACTGTAGATGGAAAAATATGCGTTATACGAAACTGACACAACAGGTTGGCACATAACGTTTTATTAATAACCCCACAAAGGAATATTATTCAATTGAAACATTTTTTAAAACAACTACCTTTACTTTAAACAGATATTTCCAAGAACTATTGTTGTGACTTTTTTACTGGCTATCAATGAAAAAAATTCAAATTATAATCAGCTACGTAATTTCTGATGATTATGGAACAAATAAATGAAATAAACTATAATGAATACATGCACTGAAATGTTTGCATTTGTAGAATATATGTACAACTCTAGATGATAAAAATATGTATTCTCCGAAAATGACACCACATAACGATTCGTTGAAGTTCATCATCCAATGATTTTTTGTTCGTTCGTTTGTTTTTTAACAGTTTAAGATGTTGCTAGAAATTAATCCATGAAATATTTAAATTTGCAAAATAGATAAAACAACTAAAAATGGAAAAATATTGATTATTTGACATTTAAACCACTCATTGTTCCAATATTTAACTGCTGTATTAAGAGATTTATTATCCTATGAAACATTTTTGAGAACTCGTACTATATTTCAAAGAGATATTCAAACAGCACACTCCGGATTGAAATGAAAAGATGCACAAATCATCAAATATATGCATATTTTTTATTAATCTCCAATTAATTTACATTCTTAAATAATTTCATTCAATAAACATCATTGATTATGAAATAACAAAAAAGTGCGTAACATTTCGAATTCAAAGGTAATTTTTAAAAAACCACTCTGAAATCCATAACTATTAAGGGGCGAACAGGATTCCCCAAGATAGAACCAACCTTGACTCCCAAAGGTTTCAAAAAAAAAAAGAAAAAGAAAAAAAAAAACCTCGAAAGTCCGCAGGTTTAAGGGGGGGGGGGGAACACCCCTAAAGCGCACAGGTTTTAGTCCGTAAAAAATTAAGTAAAATAAAATAAATAAACCGAAGGTACACAGGTTCAAGGGATGAAAGAAAAACTGAGCTTAGGTTTGAGGAAGCAAGGAAAAAAAAAAAGAGGTTCAGGATTGAAGGGGTGCAAAAAAATAAAAAAAAGAATGAATGGAAAAAAAAAAAAACGAAGTCACACAAATTTGAGGGTGCAAAAAAGAAAATAATAATAACCAAGGTACACTGAGGGCGCATCGGCCGGCGGGCCCGTCCGCCCCTATCACTGTCTGACCCCTTTTTTTCCAATTATACCAAAACCTATGTTGCAGCTGCTCTTAATTTTCGTCATTAGTTATTTTATTTTTGCTTCTGTGTTTTAAATTCATTATAAACTACACCCCCCCTCACCGAACGAAAAAGGGAAAACAATATAGGAAGGAATACTAAGAATTAAAGAATTTATTTCAAAACACTAGGATAGTTTTTGAAAAATAATTTAAATGAAGTATAAAAAATTCTCCTGTTTCTTGGAAATGTCATGCCCAGGGAACGGGCAAGGGGAGCCCGTGCGATAAACAGTGCGAGCAGAAAAATTAAAATTGAAGATGCAAACCAGTATTGAGCTATGGAAATACGCAAGTCAGTGCTTCCAGGATGACGTCAGACACGACCGTTTCCCCCCTCCTTTAGCCACTAAGCGGCGAAACTGAAAGATCAAAGACACGGTCCCACCCTCCTTTTCCTTCACCCTGGCACAAAAGTATCCTTTAGGGAAATAGGGGATTAGCCGCAAGTTTTGATCTTTTGTAATCATTTATCTTTAAAATACTTCCCACGCTTGAGCAACTGATATCTGGACACTCAGAAGGGATTTAAAAGTCATCGCAATTACGATAAAAGAACCGAAAAGCAAAGAGATGTCTCTGTGTTTATTGGTCGTTTTGAAGGGTCACAATGTATCAAAAGGCACCGAAGAATACTTTTTATCCGCTTAGAAAATCATTCCCACAGTTAAAGCGTCTTTGTCCATTCAAATGCTCCCCTTGCTCACAGGTTGGATCAATCAGACAATTGTTTGAAGAATGTTTTGTTAAGCCCTTTTGAAAGGTATATCATCTTACATTTAACAGTTTTGATTTCTTAAGTGTATAAAAAGAAAAGAATGATATACTGAGATAAAAGCAAAAAGAAAAATAAATCAATAAAATAATTAGTGTTATAAAAATAATTGCTTTTCGTCCTATCCTCTATTGTTTATTATTTTCCCGTTATGTACTGTGTAAATTTAATGAATATTTCAGCACATATTAGCAACCTTGTATTTTATTGCACTGTTTAATTCAGTGCCAAAAAACTAATAAAGCGAAGCGATTTTCGAATGCAAGCTGAACAGAAAAAACAACATTAAAATCCCGAGAGCAAAATGGGGAAAAAAGCGCTGTTACAACGTAGCAAAAAGCTACTCCGTTCGTTATCTGCGGCATGCGCGTTAAGGGGTTTCGGGCTGATCATCGAATGGGTTAATACTATTTTGATTTTTTATATATATGTTTATATGTTTGAGATTTCATTAAACACTGAACATTTTTGGAGACCCTTTTACTTTTTACGGGTTGAAAGGAAATAAAACCTGATTAATGGTTACGAAATAAAAGTTAAGAAGAGACAATGTAATGATTTATCGCTAAATAAAGAACTGACATTAATGATTTAATTTAAGTCTTGGCTCCATAAAATCGACGAATAACAATAAGATAACTAGTCTAGCTTTATCTAGTTTTAGGGTACTAATTGGATTTAGGAAATTCTTAGTTAGTTACAGTTTCAAACTGACCGGTTTGTTTTTGAAAGAATAAACAGTAAAATGGAATGTGTAAATCTATCTCTCTCGTGACCATTACACCATGCAGAAAAGTATGGGTTTATACGCGTAAAATGCTAGTTTTTCGACACATTTGCTCAATCAAATTGCAATAACAGTTTGCTTGTAACAATGATTATGATGCATTTTTTTTTTTTTTTTTTGAATAGAGGAGACGCAGCATACATTTTTTATTTTGTTTTTTTTTTTAATTTTAAGAGGTTACTAAGTTAAGTAAAAAGTAAGATACAAGTTCAGTTTCTTATGCAGGTAGGGGAGGGTGGCCCAAAGCGGGTTGGTTTTCTAAGAACGCTCGACAATTGTAGTTTTTGGATTTTAATCGCAACTAATTCAGTTTAATTTCCTAGCGGGGTTCTAGAACTTCAAAACAAAAAGTGATTTTTGTACCATTTCAGACCCAATATTTATATATTATCAAGTTTAAGAAACATGTGAAAACCCCGCTTTGCCCTACCATTGAGCCCAAAGCGGGTAAGCTTAACTAATTGTGGTTTGGTACATTTGCCAGTCAAATATGAAGTCATAAATGATTAAAATAGTTGACTAGCTACCTGCCATTATGTAAAAAAATACAAAACAGTTGCACTTATCCAATTTAAAGTCAGTATATTTGTTTATAAAACATAAAGAAGTAACTGAGCTTATTAATAGACTATTTGTGCCATCCTAAAAAATAATTTTTTAAAGTTATACTTATCCTATTGAAAGAGGAAATCTAAGTTAGCACACGAGTCAAGAAATAATAAATAAATATATGATTAAATCCTATATCCGCTTTGCCAGAAGACACGTTTCTTATTTCAATATTTATAACCTTAAGTTTAAAAAAGAAACAAACGAAATGAATGTCGTAGTTTGTAGGTGGATAGTGTAAGAATTACGTAATATTATTGACAATAAAAAAAAGCTGATCTTCGACTAATCACAAGTTATAAAACTTCATTTTTTTTTTTTTTAAAGTCTGGTTGCGCCATGCCGCTTCACCTGCTGCTTCGCTGAGACTAATAATAACTCGGGGGTGTCTGGGTAAACACAACATACGTATTCATCGCCGCTAACACACCATTTGGGGGGGGGGGCATACGAAGGCCTACTCGCTTTGGGCGACATAACCGCTATGGGCCACCCTCCCCTATACGTAACTAAATAAAATAAATTAATTAATAAATGAAATAAAAAGCAGAAATATATTAATGTTTTTCATTTAAAAAATACCGGGAATACGGGCCCTCTTGGCCCACGTTTCGAATTTTTTTGCACGTTTTCTCAATAATTTTATTGGTGATCCTTTTTCTAAGCTGTGGAATTATTTTTTTTTCAAATGCAGAGTACTCTTGATTTAAGCTTTGAATAGTTATCTATTTTTTTTCTTTAATGTTTGTTAAATTTTTCAATTGTTATTAATTTGGTCCAATGTTACCCTTCCGTTTACGTTACTTTGACCAAGTTTTTTTTCTCTTTTTATTATAATTGTGTATCTAACTAGAGCCAAAGAATGACTTATGTCATACGAAAATCTATTTATTTGAAAGAAAAATATTTTATATGAAGTTTGAGTCAGACATACTTGTTTCAAGGAAAGTTATTTCAAAAATAATGTTTCTGTAATTGTAGGACTAAGTATTGACTCACAAATTGCCGACTGAGAACAGTCATCTTTTCACTAGTTTTGGAGATTAAATAACTTATTAACGAGACAAAATTTGTAAAATGAAGAACCCTTAATCTTTGACCACTTCCGAAACTTGTCGATGCGTTCCACACTTTCAACAACACTTCCTTCTTCTCTTAAGTCAAAACCTATCTCTGAAAACCTGAAGTCGTTCCATTCTATAGTAGCTTTGAAAAAATCTTAGGTACTTGCTTTAAATTCTGCATTAACTTTGCTCATATTTGCGGAAATGCTTTAGAAGCATTTCTGATAAACTAAGATGGTGCCAAGTTATAATTATAACAGATATATAATATACCTTTGAACAATCCTGATTTATAACGTTACTGGATTTTATTGGAACGTTTTCTGAGTTCTACAGAAATATTTCAGCTTAATTTCAGGAATATTACTTAATTTTCGCTAGAATCTTTCCTCTTTTTTGCCTCCTATGTTACTGGCAGAAATTACTCTCATTAGCTGCTCATAATTTTCCAGGAACGGAAACACAATTCTTTACGGTGTTATGACATTAATTTAACCTTAATATTTTAAACTAACCTATTAAAATTGATTTTATTATAGTTCAGTCATACTCGAATAAAAACATTATTTATCTACTTGTTTACTGTTAAAACCGTGAAGTGTTTTAATTTTCGACATTAAAATTAACTTTTATACATAAGTGCCATTTTTTAAATAAGCTTAATATCACACTTATAATGAAATCACGTCTACATTTCCTCTCAAAATTAAGTTCATAGACAATGTGAGTAATGAAGCTTTAAATGAGTTTTACAAACTTTATAACAAATATAAAGCGGGTACTGGTATTTTTGTTGCAGAACTTGTAGAGTTAATGCTAAAAATGCATTTTTTTTATTTAAGACTAAAAAAAGAAAATAAATAAAATAAATTTAAGATAATCTCGACTCACTTTACTAAACTTCATATCTTTTTTCGCAATAAAAACTATCACAGCTGTTCACTTTGTTTAAAGAATATCATCTTTCAATTTTGTATCATATTCGCTAAAATTTTCATGATCTAAGAAATTATCTTCTAAAAATCTTGAGCTCCATTTGATTCATTGATAAAACAATCATCTGATTCAATTTCAGAGGATAATGTACATGAACAATCTATTTATGTTTCCTATATATTTAGTATTGATATCTGCATTAAAAAATTCAAGTAAAAATGATATGAACAAACTGACCGTATTAGCCCCGCAAAATAGCTGGTCTGTGTAGCAAACGGAAGGACGAGCGTTGTCATTCTATGACCCCAGTTACTGACTAAACGTATAGACAACAAATGCCTGAAATAAATTCTAACTACTAACAAAATGTAGATGAGGGGACAAAAACTCAGCTACAGATAAGAAAAGTATGCTCTGGTGGATAGCTTTTTGGCAACTGTAATTTGCAGAAGACTGGTGTCATAAAATGACCCACGTGCGTTTCTCGGGTTAACTATCAAAAAATGCGGTACATTTAGAAAATTCTTAACAATCAAATTATTCTGTGAGTCAGGAATCGGTTCAGTTTGTTGAAACAATAACAGAAATGCACATAACACTAAGATGGTGTTGTGTAGTCAAACAAGTAATCATATTCTATTCTGATTGTTTTTTCTTTTCATTTCTTTTTCTTTTTTTTTTTCTTTTGTTAAATACGACAGAAAGCACCTAATACAATCCTAACCATTGCAATGAAAAAATCATTATATTGCATAAAGTTAAGAGTAATGTTTAGTACTAAACAAAGATGAAACAAATTGTATCTTTTTTTTTTTTTTTGACTTGATTCCATTTGATTCTAGATACACTAAAACTGGAAAAAAAAGTACTTATGTACAATTTGAAAAATAGAAAAGAAAATAATAAGCAGGGAAAATTGAGAATGCTTAACCGAAATAAAGTTATTTACATTCAAAAGCAACTAAGTCAGACAACATCGTATATGTTTGCATTTTATTAAAATAATTGCAATCTTGACTTGGAGAAACATTAATGAATATTTAACATTAAAAGTTATTTCTTCCACAGCAAACATTAAATGAATAAAATGAAATGACATGAAATAAATTGCTAAGCGTTACTGTAATCAAAAGTCAAAAGAAGTAAGTTTAATTTCAATAAATATTCACAGGCTTTCATTTCGAATCAGAATAATTAATGTCGGCCAAAGAGTTTACTTAACGAAAAGATTAAATATAAGTTGAGAATCTCAGCAACGATTAATGCGTAAGAGATAAACATCGAAACTCAACGTTAACGCAGAATGAATAAATATAAATTTTCTAAACATTCATCATTATAATTATTCACTAAGTCAGTAATTTACGTAGAATTATGAATGTCATGCATAATAAAAGCAAAGGAATATTAACTTAATTGATTTATTTTTTTAAAAAAAGGAAAATATTTTCTTACATGCTTTATTTTTTTCAAGTGAAATACTTATAATCCAACCCTCGTATATTCAAAATTCTCTTTCAACCTGCGCCCGTTTTTCTTCGGTATCTACGTACACTGCATAAGAATTTTAAAACATAATTGTTTGTTAATAATGCATTAGCGTTTTAAAAATATTTCTTTTGAGAAAACTGCTGTGAAATTTTGATGGTTGTTCATATTACTACTTTAGTTATGTATATCAGCCTAGTACGTGTTATGAAAGAAATTTTAAGTCGTTTTGAAAAAAATGTTTGTAAAATAATTCAAGTTGGTAATGTTAATTATGATGATATGATTATTGCCATTAACGCTTTAAAGTCCTCCTCAACAGTTGGGGTTGATCGTTATCTTCTTTTATCGTTAAAGGTTGTGCTGATGGGCTAATGTATCCTCTTCTTATTTTTTTTAACCTTTCATTGAAAACGAACACATTCCCGGATGCTTGGAAGCATATGAAAATTATTCCTGTTTTTAAAACTAGGAACAAAAATGAATGCAGAAATTATCGCCAAATTGCAATTTAGAGCCCTTTTTCGAAAATTTTTGAATCTATTATTTATGAAACGCTCTTTCATCAAGTAAAAAAATTAGTATCACCTGCTCAACATGTTTTTTTTTTTCCAAGCGTTCGACGAGCACCAATTTGTTTTGTTTAACTAATAAAATCATTTCTGCATGTGAAAGCAGTGGCCAACATGATGTTATTTACACTGATTTTGCAAAAGCGTTTGATGTGGTTGATTTTGGTATTCTTTTGGCGAAATTGAATTACATTGGCTTTCACATCAGTCTCACTGACTGGTTTTTTTTTTCATATTTAAATGGTCGTACGTTATATCTTTATTTCAATGGTGCTATTTCTGATGATTTTACTAATACTTCTGGTGTGCCGCAAGGCTCTAATTTAGAACCCTTGCGTTTTATTTTATTCATAAATGATATTTGTAATATTTTTCAATATTGTGACTATCTTTTGTTCGCTGATGATTTAAAGCTATTTAGAAACATTCGCGCTATCTCTGACTCTACCCTTTTACAGATTGATTTGGATAAGCTGCACCTGTGGTGCATGGTGAATTGGCTTTATTAAAATATTAGTAAATGCAGTGTTTTGAGTTACAGTCGCAGATCTGAGCTATTCTTGCTATAAAATTGACCAACAGTGTTTATCGCGTTCCGACTTTGCTACGGGTTTGGGCATCACTTTTAATACTAACCTTGATTTTACGCAACATATTAACATTGTTTTAAGGGCATATAAGGGTCTGGAATTTTTTAAACGCAAGACTAAAGATTTTTCTAATGAGCAAGCACTTAAAAAGCTTTATTTTTGTTTTGTGTGCTCCAAACTTGAGTAGTGCAGTCTTTTTTGAAATCCCTATTACAATAATAAATCCAAAAATCTTGAGCAGGTTCAATCCAAATTTGTTTGCTACTTATGATATAGAACTAATAATCAAAAAATTTTAACTTTTTCTTACTCTCAATTACGTAATATTTATAATGTTCGCACTCTTAAATCACGCTGTGAACTTTTGTGTCTTCTTATTTTTCTACAAGGCTCTACATAATTTTATTGACTGCTCAGATATCGTCAATTCGATACAACTTGCTGTCCCAAGTAGGACTCTTAGGAGTCATTTTTCTTTTAAAGATATTTTTATCAGACGGAACTATGTTGACAATTTTTGTCTTTTTAAAATTTACAAACTTTTTAACATTCATTGTCATGATTTAGATATTTTTAACTTGTCATTTTACAATTTTAAGTCTTTATGTTTTAATATTTTAAATGTATAGTTTGTTTTAATTGCTTTTTTAATATTGTTGCCACTGTGACTGGATTCCTTCTGTAGTGTTCAATGCTTTTAATAAATAATAAATAAATAAATATTGCTACGAGCACTTACTTAATGTTCTTCTACTAAATGTGTCTATCTTGCAAAACAAGAAAAAGAAAATGGTTTAGCAGTGACTGCGTTAGTTATCTTAATTCATAAGGTCGCGATTTTTAAACTGCCAAAACTATTTCTAATAGATGTTTATTTTTTTAAATTCTAAATGCTTTTGTACATTTTTAGCTGAACAATAAAACAAATCAAATCGATATCATAAGAACATTAAGCACAAGTGTTGATGCTTAGAAAACATTATCGAGTTCACACAAATATTTTAATCTGGAGAAAATAACCTAAAATGAGATATTCGGTAATGTTTGAAAGATTTTCTAAATGCCTTCTTTCGATTTAACAGTGAAAAATACAAATCGACTAAACATATGCTATTTATCTTCAATCTAAGCCCACTCCTGAAACTAAAAAGTTCGGTACTCATCGAACTCCTTGAAATGTTTCAACCATACTATACCACAGAACAGATCTTACTTATCAACATTGATCGCATTCGTTTCTACTTTCTACTTCATTTTTTGACTTTCTTGATCGTTAGGTGTGGTATGTGTTCTCAAAGGTGAAACTTTAGCTTTATTATTGATTTATAGCGTAGATGCATTTGAAAAACCGTGGCATGTGTGGCATATGGACCCCTTGGTATTAGTCTACCTTTATTTGCGGCACATTCAATTTTACTAATGCAAACAGTCTGTTAATACCTTCCTTAAAATAATGTGAGTTTTATAATGCCCCCACTCATTTTAGTAATATTTTTTTTCTTTTTTACCGACTGAAAAAAGTCGCTACAAGTAAACATTTAAAAAGTAAGTGACAAAATAATAATAATTTTTAAAAAGCTTAACGAATGTATGCTGTAAAAATACAATATCAGATGTATTTATGTCTCTCGGTAAACTATCTCCCGGTTAACTGACATTGTTGCACAGTTTGGTGTATTGAATTAATATTATTTGGGAAATTTAAAATTTCAAGATTTTAAAAAGTGTCCGCTTTAATTCCACGTACACCACAAGAAAATATCAAAATTTAAAAATTATTTAGGTATTCTGCGCACAAGGCCTAAAATTGTTAATTTTCTTTTAAAATTGATTTTTTTTTTGTAATTATTATTATTAATATTATTTTTTTAAGTAGTTATAAATAAAAAGACTCAAGTTGAAAAAACTGGAAGCTTAAACCGGTAGCTAAAAACATTTTTCACAGCAGTGAGAAGTCTGTAATCATGCAACTTGTAGCAATTTAGAAAACATTTGACAAAATACTTGATTTTCTTAGGAAAATGATGAAAACCAGTAAACCCCTAAACGTTTTACGGACATAATCAGTAGCGTTTCAGATTTTTTTTTAAACTGTGTATTGACATTTATCAGTTAAAGTCGCAACGAGGGCATACACACATCCACACATATAGACGAACAACAATTTAATTTCTATATACATGTCTTTTAGCTCAAACATCTTGCGATGCAGCTTCCTTTTTTGAATGTGTGTTCTAGAAACTTTTGACCTTCAGTTGAATTTTGAACATTAGAAAATCAGAAAATTAGACAGCAAATTTATCATACAAGTGTCTGGGAAAAAGCAGCTAATTTCACTCTTCATTAAATACTAGGAGGCTCCGTCCCCTAATTATTTCGGTCGCCAACCGAAGTTCACCACCTGTAGTGACTAAATGCCACATACGGTGGGTGGCAGTTGATGGTTTTAATGATTTTAAGTATCTCAGGATATCAACATGACTGGATGTCCAGCCCCTTAAGGTTTAGAGGGAGACAGGACGGAATCGTTTCCGTCAGATTACCTATATTCAACAGTACCAGTATTGACCAGGTAGGCATTGCGAGTTCAGATAATATACGATTCCACACACACAATTTATCAACATGAATAGTAATAGTTGCTTAACATAATTGCCCAACTATAACCATAGTCAAAATCAAACCGTTTCTTTTCATGAACGATGCAATAAATAAGCATTTATTTTTTGTGCGCCAGTATTAGTATGTGTCTTTTCATAAACTAGGTTTTCTTTTAGTTTTTTTTTTTCGGTCTTTTTTTCTAGAAAGCGATACAAGAATAGAAGACGATGTATTACTATTACTCGTAGAATACATAGCTTCAAAATAATTACTCTTATTCTCTGTTCAAAGTTTTCCTTCAATACTCTTTTTCATCACTACCATTACACAAATATTTTCGTTCAGTTTCATAAATCTGAAAAGGGATTTATGTTAAATTGTTGAGAAATATTAGATATAATAGATAGTCTAAATCCTATGAGCTTGACAATAATAATTCCAAGTGGCAACTACCTACGTATGCAATTTTCAGTCATCGTAATCCTCCTTTGTGAGCAAATCTCATGACTATCAAAGGTTTAGGACTTTGTAATTAAATGACTAAATTTAACCAACGTCGGGATATTGCATGGCTATAATTGCATGAATGTAAACCCATAACACATGCTAATAGATATAACGTGGAGAAATAAGGAAGGTTTTAGGTAATTTAAATTTAATACCCTATTTGCAATTGCCTATACTCTAAAAATTTAAAAAAAATTGCATACGACTACATTCTAAGCAAAAAAACAACAACTAAGGATTAGTTCTAAATAAAAGTTTAAAAACGAGGTACACAAAATATTGTTAGCTGTACAAAATTTAGTAACAACAAAAGTAAAATGATAATGACAAAAATATTAATAAAAGCTTTGTGTTTTTATTTCGGCTAGAATCGGTGCATGTAAATCTGTAACATACAAACAAAAATTAAATACGTAGGTTTTTTTTTTTTTTTCAAGCTCCCTTTTCACAGTTGAAAAGCCAGATGGGCGGCAGATGGCTGGTTTGTGTACTAGGATACTGCACATACCCCTGTCCAAACACTCAGTTACTGTCGAGTCCAATCTGCCATTTCCTGTTGAGCTACAGACACGAAAACATGGCTGTCTCTATCGAGACTCCTGCCAAATGTGAATTGAGAAGTGTTTTTCGTTTCTTGCAAGCAGAGGGTAACAGGGCAGCGGAAATTCATCGAAGAATAAGTCGTGTATATGGAGACAACTTATTGAGTACTGGTGTTGTTCATAAGTGGTGCCGAAAATTTAAAGAGGGCAAAACTGATGTGCATGATGAAGGGGGTCTAGGACGCAAGTCTGTGTGGCTACAGACAACCTTGTTCAACGAGTCGAAAAAGCGGTTAAGGAAAATCGAAGATTCACGATAATTGAATTATTGACGCAATTTCCAGAAGTTTCAAAATTGTCCCCACATTCTATAGTTATAGAATGGTTGCGCTACAGAATACTTTATGCTCGCTGGGTCCCAAAAGCATCGTCAAATTCACTTTCAATCATTGGCGGCAATGTTCTATGAGGAGGGTATAGAAAAGCTTGCGCACAGGTACGAAAAATGCCTAAATCGTCAAGGTGATTATGTGGAGAAATAATGAGCAATGTACCTTACTTTTGATAGTAAAATCCTTTTTTTTTTTTTTTTGTATATTCCCCCCTTTTCTTTAATAGTCAAATGGAGCTTGAAAAAAAAAAACAATCCTCCGTGTAAAAAAAAATGATTTGAATTTTGACATTTTGAATTCAAATAATGTTTTTCGCAATCACGAGGGTGTATATGTAGGCGTGTGTGTTTGTGTGGGTATGTGCGTGTGCGTATGTGTGTGAAGGCGTGTGTGTTTGTGTAGGTGTGTGTGTGTGCGTGTGTTGGTGTATGTTTGCATGCGTGTGTGTGTAGCATATGGACGCAACCTGGAAACGGTTTTCGCTAGAGGAGCAGCATCGGGATGAGCCGGTCGACGGTGGTGCTACAGAGGAAGACGGGGGGGGGGGGGATAAAATCAGCTAACACCAAGGACAGTCAAGTGTGAACAATAAGCAATGTAAATGCTCAAAAAGTCTAAGTTTCCAAGCATTGATTAAAAGACATACTGAGCCTTGAGGATATTATACTACATTAATGTATTTTTTAAAAATAAACTGCTATCGATGACTTTTTTTAGCCATTTAAAGCTTTAAAAAGCTATCTTTTAATACTTCTCCTTGTCTTTCTGATGGAAAATATTAATTTCTTTTGTATCTCCACGGAGTTGTAAAAAAAAAATCTAACTGGAAACCAAATCTTATCTGATTGGATGAAATCAGAACAAATGCGCTCTCAAATCTACTTTTGAGATTGGCAATTCTAAATTCAGCGAGAATTGATAGTGGAGGTAAACAAAGAAACGTCACACTTGGCGATACCGTTGTCTGATTGGCGACGAAGTGGTGAAAACAGCAATAATAAGATAAGCAAAATGTTCCTGAGAAGAATCGCCAATCTAATGAGTTATTCCTGAAAGTGTCAAATGTTGATGCCAAACAGCAACTTTTTATGTTTACTTCCGCTATCAATTCTCCCTGAATTCACTATAGTTCGTGTGTTGCTCTACGCTTACCCCTAAATAAAAATTGAATACTTAAGACCTTAAAAGGTTAAACCTCAATACTAAATTTTTCCTAGTGTGTTAATGGTTCCAAGTTTCGATTTGTGGCACATTTAGAACTGCTTCAAATGCTTAAACGGACTGTTATCTTATTCTCACAAGACAAATGTTTAACGCTGCTACTCGATAAAACTACTTCTGTTAAAAGGAAGCCAAAAAACTTCGTTAAAAAAAATATTCCTTATCTATTCAGATGGTTTCTCATCTTATAATAGTAATGCACTTCAACTTTGCAGAAAACAAATACATATCTTTTTTTTTTTTTAAACCTGATACGCGCTTGATATATCCTTGTCAAGGTTACATTAATTACCTACGATGTCTGCTGTAAATAAACGAATATTAATCGTGCATTAGATATAGTTTAAGTGGGTGGATTTAGAGCTTTTGAATCACAAATCTAAAACATTAAAGACGCATGGAAAAAAACATTTTGCTTCTCTAATTAATAGTTGGGAAAATTTATTTGCATTTTTATCATTGTCAACGCGTTAAAATTAAGTATATATATATATATATATATATATTTTTTTTTTTTTTCTCAGCAGAACCATTTTTAGTAAAACCTAATTTACTGAAATACATCTTACGATATATATATATATATATATATATATATATATATATATATATATATATATATATATATATATATATATATATATGACTAGAGAGAGGGTGGCAACATTATTATACTCAATCAAATTTTTCTGTGTTTTTGTTGTTTTTTACTGTTGTTACATAGTTTTATTATTTGAACATATTTTAGTTTTTTTTTTTAAGCTTAAAGGTTTTTTTTCTCTTATAGTACATTTTTATATAGTGTGATAGACGTCAGTCTCAGTGTCCGTTAAAATTTAAAGTTACAACCTTCTTCTTGTGAGTGCGATTTTTGGAGAAAATTAACAATTTTATATTTAATAATAGGTAAGGTCAGTTGGGGTAAGTGTGGGGGCAAGTGCGGCTTAGGTTAATAATCAGAAACCGGGAATATCTGTAAGGCTGCTGTCATCTGGGTAGCTTGGTAAACGTTATTACTTTGCACTGCGTGCGTTAGATCGCGCTACTTGAATGGTAATTCTATTCCCTCCCTGGTTTCCTAACTTTTCTCATTCCCACAACAGTGCTATGTTGTTATGGTTCGAGAAATCATCGTTTCATCTGTTGTTGTTCTCACTTTTTCGTGCTTCCAAAACGTAAGTACAACAATTTCATGTCTGCTTTTCGTATTTTGGAAGCTGAGATTTATTATTTTCTACTTTCAAATCAATTAATTTTAGGGTTGCACTTGCCCCAGAAAATTATACGACTGGGAAAGTGCGGCCTGAAAAAAAGGGGCAAGTGCAGCCTCGCATTTTTTGGGGCTACACTTTCCCATTAATCTGGCAATGTTATTTTATGACAGATATAATTTGTTCGCAACGATTTAATGAAGCAATGTAATTAATTTGTAATTCTTCCGAAATTATTCGAGGAGGAAGAAAGTGAAGATAATGAAAATATGAGTTTAAGGGAAGATTTACATGATGAAATGACAGTCGAAGAAATGATTGCCACAGAGCAAAAACAGCAAGAAGATATCATTCAGTGGGGAAGGTATCCAACGGAGAGAAAGGTAGCCGACTGGGTTCTTGTGAGATTTTCTACAAAAAAGATGACTAAACATTTTGTAGGACAAATTACTAATATAAATGATAATTTCCCTGAAATTAAAATTTTAAAGTTAAAAGCGGCTGGAAGTTATAGCACTGTGTTTAGTTATCCTTCAAGAGACGACGTTAGCGAGATCCAAGACGACGACATTGCATCAATCCTTCCAAATCCCTCTTCAAATCGTAGAGGAAATTTGATATTCCAAGTAACGTTTTCAGAATATAATATAAATTAAATTGTTAATTACTATACTTATTTATTGTTAATTACTATACTAAGTGTGCTTATACAAAAAAAAATATGTTCAAGTTCGCCAAAGACATGTTACCTTTTGTCAGTTGTATAGTTACCTTTTGTATTATTAAGTTAATATTTTATAAGTTCGTTGATATTCAAGTTTTAAAGATTATTCCTTGGTATGCAAGTTTTATTTTTGATTTTTTAAGATTATTAGCATAATAAAAGTTATCTTTCATGTTCCTTATTTAATTTAAAATAAAAACTTTATAATTTTTTTTTTATTAATCCATTGTTCCTTGAACGTTCTTCATTTTACATTGACAGGTTTCGTTAGGAAAAATGTAATAACTTCCCAATGAATAGGTGAAAATTAAAATAAAAAAATCCTTTTTAATCAGGAAAAAATACTCTATTGATTGCACGTGCCCCTTATTTTCTCAAACGGTTTATAAAAAAAATCAGATAGGTGATGCTCTTGCCCCACTTTTATTGAGAAAGTGCGGCCCTAGAGCACAATTGTTTAAAATGTTTTTTTTCAACTTTTTTACCTGCAATGATTTTAACAGGCTCTTGTCTCAGAAAACACACTAAAACAGGTAACATACGAAATAAAAATTAAAAAATTTGTATCAAGTCTTGTAATGTCTAGGCATTAATAAAGTCGAACTGTACAATTTAAGGGCTGCACTTCCCCCAACTCACCTTAACTCAAGTAGCTATATCATGCATTGAAAGCATGCCATGCCGCATCCAAGTCGTGATAACAGCAAAAGGCGGAGCTACTAAATATTAAATAATTATTATTTTTACCTATTATGGTATTTGTCAGAAGGTACTCTACGTTTAATTATATTGCTTAATTCATATTTTAAATGAACTTTAAAATGTGTTAAGGATAATTAAAATATGTAAAAACAAGAAAAAACAATAAAACTACAGAAAAATTTGATTGAGTATAAGAATTTAGCCACCCTCTGTATATATAATTTTTCTAATGGTAATATTTTTAAAACAAATATTCACTGTTTCAAAATGATGCACACATTTGCAAAAGAATCGTTTAGGGTAATCTGTCATAATCCTTTTCATTCCCTGGTACTACTAAAGTGCTATACTTTGCGATAATGCTGTTTAGTACCAGTTAAATAATTAATAGTTTTAAAAGTATTTAAGAAAAATAAATATTTATCGTACTGAAGGTAAAATTTCACATAAATAGAAAAACTTTGAATACATTTAAAAGAAACGTGTGTACCATTAAGTCCATCTTACGTTAAAAGTTGGTTCAATACCAAATAGAATAATGTTGAGCCAAAGTAAACGCATTATGCACGATTTTGTCTTTATTTCTTATTTATACATTAGCGCTTTTAAACTTACAAAAATATACTAAGATGAAAATGCAAACTACATTGCATAATGTTTAAAAATAACGAAAATAAATGGACAATTACGAAATGCAGCATAGCCATTGAAATAAAAATAAAAGAGATCTTTCGCAATGTAGCAATGATAAAATTAGTTTTACATTTAAAAAAATAGTTTACTCAGGATAGCTTGTCATAATAAAACATGATAAATGTGTTCAATAAGGATATACACTAAGTTCATGCGCCAATTAACGAGTAAGAGTTTAGGCGAAATGTTTCTGAACTATTGAATTCACATACAGCCTTAAGGCAAGAATTTGCAGAGATCACAAACTCTAAAGCTTTGTGATGTAAATTGCTTTAGAACATGAGCGTAACATTTTAGATGATTACAGAATATTAAGCAACCAACTTATAGCAGATGAAGGTATTTATTCAAAATTATTAATTGACTTTTTTTTAGTATTCAAAAAGGTCACTTACGAAACATTGTAAGCTTAACAAGTTAGTTTCTTTAATAATATTTTTTAAGGAAGTATAAAAATCAAAATTCTGTGTGAAATCTAACGAAGTTTAAACAAATAAATGGATAATAAGATGTGTTTTATTAAAAACACGTTTACAGTGGGAATAATAAAATAGTTTGATTCTGCAACAGCTAGTGATATGTTTTGTTTGAAGGTGTTTGCGTTGCTCGAATCTAATGCATTTTTATTCAAAAGTCAGTTTCCTACTTACATTGTGGTAAAAACCAACAAAAAGCAGACAGAAAAAAAATAATATAAACAAACTGTACAAATGTTCAAACTTGATACACGTGTTTTAATCCTTCGTGAAACCTCTAGCTCAATGGAAAAAAAATCTGGTCTCACCAATCTGAAGAAACCTGTCATTTGTTTTTGTTTCATGCTACGGAAACATTTTTTCTTGAATCTTAATTTATTTTTTCTTCTTATTATTTTTTAGCCTACTGTGTGTCTTGCTCCTCTAAATACTACATCAATCCATTGCAAATTATTTTGTAGCATTTTCCTTCTTGAAAATATAACGGATAACCGAAAATGCACTGTATTTTTATTACTCAAGTAAGGTATCAGTTACTGACACTGTGAGTATGGTCCAACATTAAACGCAAAAAACAGAAAAATAACAAAAACAAATCCTACACTGTTAAAAAATATCCTGAGATTTTACGGTAAAAGTTACTGGCATCCATGTTGCTAGTACCTTTTATCGTAAAATTTTACGGTAAAATAAACGACAGTCAAAAAACGCAGAATGCGTTGCAGCAGGTTCGATGTTGGACCTTTGTATTATCACGCTGGTTTGCTGACCACCATTTCGGTTGAGTCACATCGAGTGAAGGAAAATAAGGTGTTATTTGCTTCGCACTCTGAACGTGGTGTATCATTTGACTCTGTTGGGCTTGTTTATTGTTTCAGTACTATTAACTGAAATTTCTTTCTGTACTGTAAACTTTCTATTTTGCAGTAATATTTATCATAAAAGTTTCCTGAATTTTTAGCAGTGTACTTCTTAAACTCATTAAGACTTCATTGTATCTAATTCAAAATTGAAATTTTGGTCAATTTATGGAAAAATATTTTTAGTTCCTTAATAACATGTTTTTATTGGGGCGGTTTGCATGCATAGAATTTTTGCGACAAGCGTTTGGCGACAAACTTTAACACTTAAGGCGGGAAAGTTAATGCAAAGAGAGCGCTTTTGTTTTTACTTTCTCTTACAAAAAAGGAAGTACTGTATTCGCGAAAAAAATGTCGCTCAAAAATCGGCCTTAATTAACATTTTTCTCACCCCCGAATGAATGTTGAGTTTTTTTTTCGACCCGATCACACGTGGATATATGCCTAGGAACCTACAGACACCAGAAATATCCATTTTGACGACCTTCGAGTTAATTACAACGAATTTTCTCGTGACGTCCGTATGTACGTATGTATGAGCGTATCTGTGTATTTATCTCGCATAACTCAAAAACGGTATGTCCTAGAAAGTTGAAATTTGGTACGTAGATTCCTAGTGGGGGTATAGTTGTGCACCTTCCTTTTTGGTTGCATTTGGATATTCCTAAGGGGATCTTTTACCCCTTTTTGGGGGGAAATCATTGTTAATTTCGATGTAAACTTAAGTGGTGTTATAATTTGTTGGACACTTGGCGATATATCGCCAGTCTTTTGGTCGCCAAGTTTTTTCGGCAATTTGGCGACAAATTTGGGGATGATTTTTTTTTAAATTATTTTTTTTATTTTAAATTTGGTTTCAGTTTGGCTACTGTTGGTGGTATTTAGAGAGTAAACAATTGAATCAGATTAAAATTGCCAATAATGGGTAAATGACATTAAATTGGAGTAAAAGGAAGTCATGTGATGCACACATCAGCTCGTTTTTTTTTTTAATCGAGCAATATGTTTTTTTTTTTTTTTTTTTTTTTTTCATATGCCGTTTTCATTTGTTATGTTTACTGCAGAGCCATAAATTTCGAACGCAATGCCTCGTATGGTTTAGCTAGTTAAATAAAATTTAGAAATAGTAGTTTATTAACATTAAAATCGAGTCGTTACATTCTTCTAAAATTGCGAAAAAATATTATTTTGCTGATGTTTCTCGAAGCAGAATGAAAAAAAGTAGTTTTATAATTGTAGCATTCTCTCTTACGGTAAAGGAAAAGTACTTGAAATAAGAATTGTGATTTGTTAGTAGTTGCTTTAGATGTGTATTTTACCAAAAAATACATATTTAATATATAATTCGTATTATACGAAAATAAGGTATAATATTATTTTTCATCGTTATCAAAAGTTGCTTAGTTATTTTAAACCATTAAAAGATATTTTAAAGAATGCTTGTTATTTTTATTAACTTGCTTATAAAACATTCCTAAATTAAAATATTAAAAAAAACAAAAAAAAAACACTTTTTTATGTATCAATATGAAATTAAATTTTGTGTTTGTTCTAATTTTTTTAACATTAAATTTTGTTTTCATGTAACATGAATAATATAATTCATTCATGTCAAAAATATTTTATATTAACATTATGTCTTTTTAGAAAAACATATCTAAACGCTCTTAAAAATTCCTGCATCATTACATTCTTAACTTGATTGCTTTTTAGGAATATATTATTGTTTTAAAAGAATAATATCAACAATTTCAGGTGACAGGCAAATAACCTGCATGAATTTTATGAAATGTTTTACGGAAATAACAGCTGAATAAACTTTATTTAAAAAAATGGTTCAACAAATGTGAAACATCAAAAGCTCTTCAATCCTTGAATATTACGAAAAACATTTCTAAGCATCTTTTACTAAGCTGCTATTTCTCTTAACGACCAAATTTTACCACAATTCTTCGTATAATGTTTGGTCATTAAAATATATATTAAATTGTTTTCTTTAGTCTTCAAGTCAAATTCGGATTACTAAAAACGCTCCCACCACCTTATTCTTTTATTGAAGAAATGACTTAAATGCGAAACACAATGATAGTTTTGCACATTACGAGCATTATATGTACAAAATATTGCAAACCTTTATTTCTTGTGTCTATTCATAGCATTGCATTATGAAATTATATCTTGAATTAGCCATGGTGGCATAAGGTTTATTGAAACATAATTTGACGATTTTTAAGTTTGAATTTTTTAGAACAAGGAAAAAATAAATTGTTTACAAGCTCTTTGTGCTTTGCAAAAAATAAGAGCAAAAATGTTTTTTATCTATTTTTCCGAATTAAAGTTTTTTATTTTGTATTAACCTCTGAAAATAAGTTTTTTTATATAGAATCGCAATAACACTTTTTATGTCCGCGTAGTCCAGGGCTCATTTGTGGACAGTGATGCTGGAATTTTTCAATCGCTTTTTCCATTTCCTACTAATAATAATTTCATCTGACTAATATTTGTATAAGATGTCAGTAAAATACAGGAAGCGATTTACTCCTAAATTCTTTATGTGAATGGCTGCATGTGGAAACATTGATCCTGGTATTAAAAAAAGGAAATTATAAAATTAAATGAAATATTCGTTTTTTTATTTATTTTGCGTGAAAATTCAATCCGATTTCAGAAGTTATTTTCTACGTTTAACAATTAATAAGTTTCTGTTACTAAGATATGAGGTTAAAAAAGAAATGCTACGAAGAAAAATATACTAACATACTGCAAAGTACGTTACATCCAACTTAACGTATGAAATCTGCACAAAATCTAAAAGTAATACCATGACAAGACTTCACAATTTTAAAGCAGTTTCTTTCCATGTATGCAAACAGTGCAACATTTAGTTTCATTCATAAATATAGCTCAAATTATAACTAAAGAGACAAAACAAGTTTTCGTATTAGAGCATTCACCAGTAAAACTGCAGGTCAAGACAGCTCTTTGTACCCTTAAAGAGAACAAAAAATAAGCCACGTTGAATTTCTAGCAATGTCTTTTGTAGAAAAAAAGATTCGCTTGGAAGTTTTCCTTAAAAGTACTAATTGAATCATTACATAAATTAAGTTAATTTCAATTAACTGTTTTGACTGAAAAGTATTATATGTATATTCCAACTAAATTCCTCCTGATTAAAAATAATTAGTTTGACAGGAAAAAAGTGTGGAAAAAAACTCGAGCCATCTTTTCTTAATGACGTACGACAGGAAACATAAGAAAAACTATTATTAGACGAAAAAAAACGGGAAGCAGAGTGAACGCTTAAATACGTTAAATAAGGCAAGTAAAATATAGAAAGAAGATAAAATATTTTTTTTTATACAATCGAATAAGCACAAACATTGATTTGACTGAATAAAATGTGCTGCAATCAATTATTTATCATAAATAGTAGTTGTTATCATTTTGCATGAAAATGAAATCATAATATTTTATTAACTAGTGGTAAAAAATAAGCAGGTTTTTCGTACATATTTGTATTGGATTGAAATATAGTATGATTACTTTGTACCGGTTTTCCTTTTTTATGTAATATGAAAATCGAGGCATTGTGTTCTTAAACAATTTAATAAGAATTACAACTTAACTACTAATTACATTGCTTCTAAAAAAAATTGTTGGTGCTATACATGTCAGAAGTAAATTTTCTAACTAACTAAATGGATATAAGTGAATGTGGGTTTTAATAATCTAAATAACATGTAAAAGAGTATAAGGGTAATTACACCGTCAAGTGTGGAACAATTATACCAATTTTTCCTAATCTTTATACTTGTGTTCGAATTATTTAGGGCCAGAAGCTAAAAAGTTATTCGTAGTAAAGTACTTTACTTTTGTGATTTGTTAAGAAAAAAATGTTACCTTAATATCTAATTTACTATTATTTTTATAATAAGGTAATGTTATCACAGGTGGAACACGCGTTGAGACATCAGATTTATTACAATCATTATTCATGATGCGGCCAATTTTTAATCGTAAAGTTGGGTGTCTTACTATTATTTTTCTAAAGTAACAGCTTGTAAAAAAAGCAAATATAAAGCTTATATATATTTTTAATAACTCACTTGTGGGACACTTTTGGATTTTTTAGGAAAATATATCCACTTTCATTCCTTTTAGTTAAGTCCCCAGGATGGAACATGTCTTCTTAATTAAAAACAACCTATTTTTACAGTTTACTTCTTCATCGGAAATTAATTTTGCTTTGTATTTTTTTCGATTCAAGTATGTAAGTTTCTACCGAACGGCACTGAGCTTTACCGTTTTGAGCATTTTTCTCTGAATTGTAGGAAAGCTTGATATTTCTTTAACGGTTCTTGCTTTTCCCCAAGGGTTTTTGATGTGGAATCATTTTTTCAATATCTTCTTTTCCGATGTTATTTTTGTTTTCTTTTTTTGTTCTTGATGTAAGTTGCTAAGTTGAAAAAATAGCATATTGAATAGTGTGCTTTTTGTTTTTATTCATTGTCTTTTGACGATCTTTGCGTTACCCCTCACGTCGCACTGTAAAAAAATTTGTGTAACTTTACTCCATAAAATCGGTGGCAAATTAGCTGCCTCCACTGCCCTGGAGTAACTTAACTGATATAACTGGTGTAAAGTTTCACATCACTTGTGGAAGTTTACACCATGGTATTGTAACTATAACGTAACGTTTCACTTACATTCACAAGAAATTGCTTGAAAGGTTACAATTAGTAAAAATTAAGCTTTCATCTAACTTTCTTGAACAATTTATCACGCTCATGCCTTTTAACAACCATTGTACACCAAAATTTAATTTATTTTACTAACAAGATATTTTTATTGCTCTAAATTAAGAGATTAAATGACCTGAGTGGGGTCCGAACACGCGACGCGGGTCTCAAAGAAAAGATCGCTTTTACCACTCTCCCACCAAGGACGGTTTTCATTTCGCTAATAAGAGTTTGCCTGCTCTGAGCCGATTCTGATCTTCACGCATGCGCTTTAAATTCTTCTGAAACCATAGGGCAAAGTTCCTCCAACAATTTGAGTTTTTATAACAACGATGCTACACACTTCAGAATTCGTGTAATATCACACCCATTAGTACTGGTAACCTAACACATTTTTTTTTACAGTGCGTTGACAACTGCATTACCATGATCGGTAGAGAAATAATTCCGGGTAAAATGCTTTGCTGCACATTTTTTTTTAACCATACAACGCAGTTTTGCAATGCAGTTAGTGCAAGGTTGATTAACCATTTAATTTTTCTTATGAATATTCTGACATTAATTATTTTCTGTCTCACTAATATTTCAAAAAATTATATCAAAATTGTATGTGTGATCAGTTGCCACTTGATTTTCTTTAACTCTAAATAGTCTTTTACGTTCCTATTATTTCAAAATGTGTTTTCTCTCGGCTACTAGAACTTGTTGAGGACATTTTGATATTCTAAAAGAAAAACTAAGTGTAAATGCGAAAATGAAGAAAATGTGTAGTGAAAATCTGGTATTAGGAAGTATACACGAGATGAACTAGGATGTTGTAAGAAAAATCTAAGTCTTAAAGGGGCTGTAGCAGCCCATCCCAATCGCTAATTCTAAAAGGGTATTGCGAATCAGAACAGTTTGGGAACCCCTGCTTTAGACAGAAAAGTTCACTTTGACGAGATAGTTTCTTTAACTTCAAGTTTTGAAAATGCAGACAAGAAAATTCTCCTTCATGCATAGCTTATGCATCTACGTCAAGTAATTTTGTTCTTGAGGAGTGTCATGACAATGTTTTTTTAATCTACATTTTGCAACGAATAAACATTTTAAAACCAGAACATTCATTCTACCCGTTATACATTACCTGGTATACATATTCAATCATAATTGAGGCAGTGAGAAGCAAAGGGATGTTAGTGGCAAAATAAAATTTTTTGGAGATAACCAGTACAAATAGAGCGGGTGAACCCATCCTCTGTCCTGCGGCAAGAGATAGTACTAGTAGTCTTGGTAGGTGCTGCTATATACCCTGATTTTGAAAAAATAAGTAAATGAAAGCCTACTTAGGACGTTATCTTTAAAGTCGTTTTACTTAAAACTTGAAAATATCCACTTATATCCCTTTACTTCTCACTGCCTCAATTGATATGTCACTCATAACTCAAATTTTGACTCATGAGTTGTTACAGGATATGACGCTTTTACAACGCATTCAAGGGAAAGGGGAAATTACAGCTTTAAAAGTATACTGTTAAATTTCCATTCCATTACTGCGAAGTTATGATGTGTCTGTAAAGGTTATTCAAAAACTGAATTGAAACTTAAATTAAAATCAAGAAAAACATAATGAAGTTAATGATCATCGATACTCACTGTTTAAATACAAACATGAAAGTGTAGTATAGTTACCCCAAATTATGGTGGATATAGTCATTTAAAGAGCAAATTATCAAGCATCCATTCTCCGCAGTTGTTTAAAAAGTAACACTAAATTCCATCTCCTGACAGACATGGTTGGGTTATTAATCAAACCATTTATTACTCGGTGGCATTCGCATCCAAACATGCTAGAAAATAAGCTAAAGCGGATACCCTGTTTATATAAAAATACTTTGTTTGAACTAAATGTCAATGCAAAAAGACTAACTATTTTGTTTACATGTTTGTGTATGTTATGACAGCTGTAAAAACGGGATTAAATCCAAGGATCAAAGTGAGAATGAACAATATCCCCATAAATCTTGCAGTGACTTAACTTCTTTTACGAATATAATTATTGCTTGACATTCTGATACTAATATGGTGGTTGGGCAATTTTTATTATTTTTTTTTAATTTGCTGTTTCACTTTCACATATAGTTTGCTAGATTGTGACCTTTTTGGTGCAAAATCGGTATGAAGAATTTAGGGTATCTATGGCATTAACTTACTTGAAGTTTACACTGTATGACACAAAACTTGTAATAAACAGTCTTAAAATTTGAAAAAGGCATTTTTAGTTCTTTTAAATTTTAAAATATTGCATTTCCTAAAAAAAAAATACAAAACTTATAATGAAAAAAGTTAAAATAAACAGTTTTAGACAAATAAAAGAAGTTGAAATTCTAAAAAAATGAAAACTCTACAGTTTAACTTGATTTGATAGTATCAATACATTTACGAGTTATCCAGAGAAACATCAAGGTATTACAAGGGATGCTGCTAGAACAACCCAACTAGTGCTGTCTTCAAAATAATAAGGTGCTACTATTTTCGTGGAAACATCGTAAATTCTGTATAATGCTTCCAGAAAAAAAATAGACACCGCATGTGGTAAACGAAACTTGTGTTTAATGCATCTTTCAGCTCTCGGCCTGTGGTCTAACGTACTCTTTGGAACAAAGAAAAACGTTCTTGAAACGATGAAAAAAACACGATAGGCAGACAAATATGCTTCTATCAGGAGACATTTCTAAAAGAAGTTACAGGGTTATCCCTCGTATAACACGGTTAATTCGTTCGGTATAATATCGAAACCGTGTTATACGAGACTTTTTTTATAAATACTTTTTTTACATATTTTATATAAGCTAATTAATAATGTACATATCATAAATCGTGTCAATGTGTACCGTGTTGTATCGAAACCATGTTCCGTGTTATATCGAAACCGTGCTATACGAGACCTTAAAAAATGTAAATCAAGGAATGTGTACATTGTTATATCGGAACTAAGTCGTAAGTTGCAAATTTTATAATTGCTGAAATTTTGGCTCAATAGAATATACAAACGAAAACTGGCTACCAGAACATACAAAGACCCACTTATTTAAAAATAAGAGTTGTTATAAGCAATAAAACTTAATTATTTTACGTACCTCACATTAAAACTATTATGCACAACAAGAAAAAACTTTATCAACTCTCTTACTAAGAACAAAACGCATTGTATAAGAAAAAAAAATCTGAGCTTTGCTATAGCAATAAAGTTCGTCTAATCAACAACAACAAAACAAAATATAAAGTAAATAAATAGCATTATTCTATTTATTTTATTTCATATTTTGCTTCGACTACATATTTTATTTATCGTTTGCCAAATTTAGCTTATGTTTAATCCTAATGTTATTTTCTTACAATGCATTGGAAACAAAAGAATATTCATCTTTTTGCTTTTAGAACACTGATGAGAAAAATAAAGTATGTATTTAAAAGTTAAAAGTTAGTGTTATACGGGGAAAGTGCCGAAGACAGACAATTTTTTGTAAAAGTTACATAAAAACGAAGTAAAAACATATTACAGTGATTATCATACATTTTTTAACAATGTATTGAACAAAAACGAAATTCTTTCTTTTAAAATTCGTGTTGCATCAGAACCGAGTAGTATTTAAAATCAAGTTTTGTACCTTGTAATATGGAAACCGTGTTATAATAATCGCAAATTTGAAACCGTGTAATATCGAAACCGTGTTATAATAATCGAAAATTTGAAACCGTGTAATATCTAAACCGTGTTGTAATAGTACCGTGTTATACGAGGGACGCCTGTATATTTCAAATGCTAAAGTTCGGTTAAGGGGTCTAAGGACCTTTAACCTTCAAAATTTTCGATTTTCTGGGAAAAATATATGTTATGCATAATTTAATTCTGAACACTTTGATATCTTATTTATTACTATACGTTAAAAATTTTTCAAGTTATCGTATAAATGCGTAAACTTTCCCCATAGAGATTTATGTTAACAGCAGATGTTTAAGCCTCTTTTTCTCAGGTGCCGGTATGTTCGGTTTTCTCGTTTTGCGCGCATGATATCTCAGAAAGTTTCTTATATATTTCCGTAAAACTTTTCATGCATGTTTGTCTGGAATATTTTTATGATCTGAATCTAAATTTCAACTAAAAATTAAAGTTATTATTTAAAAAAAATATTTTTGCCCAAAATTTTGGAAATTTTCGATATTAACATAAAATTTCAAAAAATAAATAAATAATTAAAAAAAAAAGTAATAAATTTAGGTTTAAGTCATAAATGTAAACCAGATAAACATAAATTAGAAGTCTTACGGAAATATATAAGAAACTTTCTGAGATATCACGCACGCAAAACAAGAAACCGGCACCTGAGGAAAAGAGACTTAAACAGCTGCTGTTAACATAAATCTCTACGCATGTTTACGATAACTTGAAAAATTTTTGTCGTACGGTAATTAATAAGGTATCAAATTGTTTAGAATTAAACTATGCATAACATATATTTTTTTCCAGAAAATCGAAAATTTAAGGTTCTTAGACCCCTTAAATTATGCTTAGCACTTATATACCAGTGAAATATAGAAATATTCGACTGTAAGAACATTCCAAATTTAATTAGATATCTTATTTTGGGTGTCTGGCGTTGACAAAATATTTTTCAATTAATGGTGTTTTGAAAAAAAAAACCTCATAACAAAATCTTTTATAAAAGTAGCACCGAATTATTAGAAGTTAGCATGTACTTACCTTTATTTGATTTAAAGTTCGATAGCGTATCGAAAAAAATATTTTTTTAAAAATAAAATAACATGCAGAAAATGTGTCTTATATTCTTTATAACTGATTTGTACAAATTGTGTAGCAACTAATACATTGATAGCTTTATTTGAAACACAGATTTTTTTCAGATGGTATTGCATCAAAGTGTCTTAAATACTCCATGATCAATTCCTTAAACCTTTTAACGGAAGAAACCTGATACTTGCAGGTCGAGGCAAAAGCAATATCCGCGCAAGGAATAAAAAACGCTTCGGGTATTGGCCAATGGTGTAGAGAACTAATGGAACTGTCCAAATGTTGATGTAATGAGAAAGTAATTAGACGCAGCTTAAGAAAATAAAAAAATTATTTTCTGCTATTACGTTATGTGCTAGAAAGATTTGACATTTACGTTTTTTTATGAATTTGTAGTGCGATGGAAACGAACCTTTTTTTTTTTTTTTGAAACTTTAATGTAGTAGGCTAAATTAATTTTCGTAAAAATAATGATTTTATAAGCGATTCATGTAAAAAATATGTTTATTAAATTTTTTTAATATAAAATACTAATGTTGTAATGATTTTTTACAATTTCATTTTTTTTTCGCATTAACTTATTTAGGTAAATAAAAGAGTGTATTATGAACTAACTTTTCAGTAAAATTTACTTTAAAAAAATAAATAAGTAGAAGCATAAATGAGCAATTCTCCCGAATATTGCTGTTCTGCATTAAAATTTTTCAACTTTTCCTAAGGCAGTTAGACATTTTTAAGAAATACAAGGTGCGTATTTTTATTAAACATCAAAATTTTAATAAATATCACAACATCTACTACTGTAACATAAAAGTCAGTAACATAGTAAAATAACACATTTTAATAATAATAAAGCTAAAAGTCTGGATCTCTGTCTCTCTGTCTGGATGTCCGTTACGCGCATAGCGCCTAGACCGTTCGGCCAATTTTCATGAAACTTGGCACACAGTTTGTTCGTAGCATAGGGGTGAGCACCTCAAAGCGATTTTTTGAAAATTCGATTTCGTTCTTTTTCTAATTCAATTTTAAGAACATTTTACCCAGCAAATTATCATAAGATGCCCAAGTAAACTATCAAATTATCATGACGTGCAACCGTAACATGGGCGAGCAATTGAACATAGCGAATTCATCATCCATTATTTGTAAATATACAGGCGAACCAAATGACCTTTTAATTTTTCTACTACGGGCAAAACCGTGTGAGTAACACTGATTAAATAAAGCTTATTTTTAGTAATAGCCGTATCCCGTAAAGCAAACTGCTGCATGTATTTCGGAACTGAAAAGTGATGCGGCATGTATTTTACGGTTCAGAAGCCACACAACATAATTGCATGTTGTTGTAAAGGAGAATGGCTTATTCATACACACAGAAGAATATACAGGGTGTTCCGTTTTAAACTGCAAAAAACCTCTATTTTCGCAACCGGTAGTCCTAGATGCAAAATTGCAATTGCTCCCAACTGCAAAAATATTCAAAATCAGATGCAGAGTCAAGATATTGAATACGGGCACCATGTTCCCTAATTTATATTTAGAGAAATAATCTCTACTGAAAAACAATTCCAACACAAAAAGTTTGAAATTAGTACGTCCAATATTCACCGAGATATGGAACGCAGCGTTTTGTGACTAACACTAATTTACACTCGACGTCAATAACACTTTTCGGGTGAAAATATAACAGTTAACAAATATTTAAAATTATATATGTGCAGAGTGTGGTTTTTCAAATTTTTCGAGGTTTTACAGTGTGTTTTTACGTATCCCGACATAACATTTGCATGATTTTTTTGAATTGGAATTAAAATAATAAATATCTTGTTTTTTTTCACTTTGACTACCTGTCATTCTTTTGAAAGAGAGATAAGTTCCAATCTTATCTTCTGTATGGTCCCTTAAAACTTTGAACTGGAATTTCTCCTGAAGTTTCGGTTGATCAAATGTCAAGTTTTTTTATACCAGAATTAGTATTCAATGGAGATTATTTCTCTAAATATTAGTTAGGGGACCTAGGGCCCGTATAAAAAGTTGAATTTTGTATTTTTGACTCATTTTTGTTTTTGCTTTAAACTTTCAATATCTTAACTCTGCATCTGATTTTGAACATTTTTGCAGTTGGAAGTATACATCTAGGACTAACGGTTGCGAAAATAAGGGTCCTTGCAGGTTAAAACGGAACACCCTATATAAACCCTGCACAACGTGCTGACTTCAAGCTTATGCATGGTTATGATATTCTAAGGAGAAAACTATTTTAGCGTCAGATTTTTTTAAAGTTTCGGTACCGACATTATGCCTTTCACTCAAAACACGATATATATATATTGAGTCATTCCATTTCAAATCAGGCAGGCAGGTATGAAAAGTGTCATATGACCATCACCGATTTTTTTGAAAAAAATACAGTAGTTACAACTAAGGGACATATGAAATATCCCAAAAGGATTTTGCAAGAAAAATTTTTTTTCTTCAGTTACAGCCTATTAAAATTCTGCACAAAATCCGCCATTTTGGAAAAACCGGCAAAACACTCCATTTCAAATGGACATTATTTCAAAAGTATTTAACCTATTTGAATAATTCTTTTTTCTAAAAATAAATACGGACCCATATATCCTCTAGAGACGTTTTTGAAAGTTTAGTTAGGTTTTTTGATAAAGAAAAAAAATCATTTTTGTCGCGAAAAAACTGCATTTTTACCGATTTTATGATTTTTTTTCTCCATGAAAAAAAAGTTTTTTTTACTAAACGGAGATGGCAGTCTAAAGCCCTTATATGATAGTTTCATAACATATTTTATTAGAATCCTTGGATGCATACAACCTCGGAAATAAAATTTAAAATTTTGAAAATTTTCAAAAATTAGCGATTTTTGAAGTGATTTTACTCAAAAAACCCATTTTTTAAAAATCTAAAAATTGGCTCATTTGAACCCCATATAATGTTTAACAAGTGGGTAGACACCGCATCCCGTATTTTTTCCCATAAAATGTTTTATGATTTTTTGAAAGTGACCTTATCGCCCATGGCATGCATGTAAAATAAAAATTTCTAATAATTTCAGTAACTGAAATTCTGGTTATATTAATGCCTAATAACTACAATAAAGGTGCCCTTTATCAGGAAAAACTAAAATCTTACTAACTTTTAATAATATATCAGTAACAAACCGCTGTTGATGACCTAGTATTCCCTTGCTTGCAATTCTTACCCTACAAACCTGCAGCTATCTAGAGACTTATTCGCTCACATTTAAAGCTTAGTCAATCTGGACGAGCCGTAATCAAACTGAAGCCAATATATTATAAAATTTGGCAAATATTTGGTGATTTATTTTTTAAACCTACTTATCTGCTTTTAATGGACATTCCTTCCTTTGAACTAAAAAACTATTATGAAAAAAAAAACTTTACAAATGAATATCCGTTATCCCATTAAATCTCCATTAGTCAATGTTTTTTCACCTCCTCCCGTTTCCTTCCACACAACTTCTGAATCTGCAAGTAAAAATAACAAATGATGCTTGCATTACATTTCTGAGCTGAGTATATCGTTGTTTTTTACTATGCGACAGTATCTGAAGGCAAACGGTAATTAGGAAAACTCAAAATGGTTCCTTCAGAATTTTATAAAAGAAAAACCAGACCCCGTAGGCTTGTTTTCAAAACCAAATGAAAATATGTGGAATTAAATTAGCTAAGAAGTATTCTTTTCGTACAATTGTACACTGGAAAACAGTCCACTACATCCTTCGCATTTGTCCTAAAACTAATGTATCTTTAAGTAAAAAGCTTCACATAGAATTCAAGATTTACCAAATTCGTTGTCTTTGATAGTTTTTTCAGAAATATTTTAAAAGCAACCTACGTAGAATCATCGTAGCAAAATGCAGAATATGTCATCATTAGTTTTAAAATGCTTTTCAAATATTTTAAACATTTGACTTCATTTACTCAGTTCGACATTTCATGTACTGAAATATGTCTCCATTCTTTTCACAATAGCTCAATACAGTAAATAAAATTGGCATTGCTTTTATCTATTCATCCGCATACAAATGGAAAACTTTGAAATGCGGGCTACACAAAAATATTTACTCTGAACTGTAAACAAGATCGACGATACTCGATACATCATGTGTATCATATCTAATCAAATTGTATGATATGCAAAACATTTAAAATTTGAGGCATTTAGTACCAAAATCAACTCGATCCATTGCTTAAAAAAACTTACAGGAGCGACTAAAACATGTCTCGCGTTGACCATTCAGTTTTTCCTAAGAAATTAATTTTCGTTTGAGCAACCTTTACCCTACGATTTTCTTTTTTAAAGCACAGCCAAACCTGTTCTTATGCGATGGATAGGGACCGCATAAAAAAATCGTATTTAAAAAAAAAGTTCGAAATTTTACGCGTAGCTATAGAAAGTTTTTGCAAGAGTTTTTTTTTTTTATGCAGTGGATATGGACCGCATTGGAAATTCTCACGTAGAAAATAACCCAAAAAGTTATCTTTAAACGAAATCAAAATAAACCAAAAGATGATAATTTTGCCGAATAGTCGGAAAAATTTCCCAAATAAGGAAATTTTTGGGAGGTCACAATGACGTCCCATCGGGATAACCTTGACGTCACTTGAAGATACTACCTCGCAGTCGTTTTATAAATTATTTCACCAATTGAGTCCAATCTGATAGAAAATTTCATATACCGCACAAAAAAAAAAAAAAAAAAAAAAAAAAAAAAACCGCAACAAAAAAAAAAAAAAAAAAAAAGACCGCACAAAAACAGGTTTGGGTGTAGTACTAGTGTAGTAGTAGTTATAGATAAAACTAAGATAGAGCTGAATTTAAACTAAATGTTTTTTTTTTTCCTTCTTAAATTTCGCTTTAGATCATTCGGTATCCCAATACCAAGAAGCTTTCTGTCAGTTCAAGAGGCAATTAATTGTTTTTAGATTTCTATTGTTACCAGTGTATTTTTTCAGAGACCGTTCAGTATGGATTCAGTAGACGTTAAAGTATGCTTGAACTACACCTAAGTTCACTCAAGTTCACTAAAATTACTCAAGTTCATCCCATGTCCTCAAATTTTACACACATTAAACTTTGGTAATAAAAGGTATTGTTTTCTGTTTAATAAAATGGTTAACCACCTCACATTGGGTTTATGTTTCATATTGGTACAATACAGCAATTACTTAAAATTACATTTTTTTCTCTTTGATTTTGCTTTTACCTTTTTCATTTTTTCCCCGGCTTCATAAAGTTTTTTTTGAGCCGTGAAGTATTATAGCGCAAACTGCATATTCATACGACAGTTTGTTGTTTTTCTATGAATTTTAAAAATGTGTCCAATTTGTCCGACAACTTGTATAATACTTAAATTTAATTTATAATACGTATTTATTTTGTACAAATTTACATTTTAAATACCGTCTATTTACTATGACCAGAATTACTATGTAAATTATAGCTTTTAGCTCGCAGGATTAATCTAATAGCAGGAAAGCATTATATCAACCACACATCTCGTTATTCGAAATACTGTTGACTCAGATCGATGAATAATTACGGATTATAGATCAAAAGGGATTGTAATATTGCACAAAACGGTATTTAAACTCACCATAGAGTAAATATTAATAATGCTACAAACCCGCCTTAGGTAAGGTTCAACTAAATCACAAATGAATCTGTTTTCCTTGATGACCTAAGAAATAGTTTTTCATATTTATTAATAGATATACCGTGAGACTTTACACGTATACTTGAAATGCCGTACAAATGCTCTAAGATTTGATCATATTATCAACACGCATGAACGTTGATTTACATGGCCTTATTTGGCGCTGACACCTAATATTTTTCTCAGTGTTTCTGATCTATATGCAAACTTGCAGTTGCATTCTCTTAGAACTTCCACAAACTTATTTATATATATTAGATTTATTATTTCAAGTTTATTTAGAGCTATGTATGTATCTTGTTTGTATCCATATTAATATCAGTACAAGGCCATTCTACCGTCACGTGCGGGATAGAAAGGCGCTTAAATTTCCAGCCCCTTCAGTCGAAATTATGAAATACTTAATGAAAAATGTTTATATTTAGTACACAGTGTGAAAAGTATCGATTACACAAAATATTAAGTTTGCAGAAGAAACATTAAGAGAATAATGACCCGTCCAATATTCCGGATTTTATTTTTTGAACATAAAAGTCAGATAAAAACGATGAAATATCAAACAAACTTCATTGTAAAATATTCTCCAAACAATAATAAAATATAACATCGGCGTTTGAAATGATAATTAAAAGATTATATATTTTGTAAAAGATCAGAAAGAAAACCAGCTTTTGCGACAAGAATCCTTGATGAAAAATTGTGGCACTCTCTATCTCTCAATATGTTAGTGATGTCAATCCCAAAATGAAAAACATCTTTCACGGATCGTGATAAGCATCATGTAAAGAGTTAAATACAATAGAAAACAAATCAATTAATTTAATCAATTATGAATCGATTAGCAGCTGTTTAAAGTTCATGTCCGGTATGCCGGAAGCCAGGTCTGAAGGGTTAAAATTTTGTCATATCTCCTAATATTTTAATTAAACACAGGTAAAAAAAATCGTTACATTTGATACGAAGATGCTCCTGACACAGTTTCACTTTTATTAAAAAAGTTATTTCAAAATTTAATTTATTTACATGCTTCACAGGTGGAACATCTAATTTGATAGCAAAGGTTCCAATGTAAAGGAAACATATATTATTTGTTGAGAAACAATAAGTTCAACCTTTGGGGGAAATTATGTATTGAACCGCTCCACGAAAAAATAGTCACTTAGTCCCGCACGTGACGGTTTATATATTTAATTAAAAAGTAATTATTGAAAAAAGTAATGACTACATCTTTTGCGGAATCCCACATTCGTTTGTTATTTATAAAGCAATAAAATATTTATCATTGCCCTTTTTAATTATTATTTTTAATGAAATATAAGAGGCGTCACGTGCGGGATCAAATTGCCATTTTCCGTGGAATGGCCCTAAATGAGTCACTAAATATTTATACTAACTGTTATTATTGATTATTAAACTTTGTTTAGATAACGAACACATTATCTAATAGTTTAGGAAAAGAAATTATACGCCATACACTAAATGCAAGCTTAAACAGGGGCAGTTTAAAAAATATATATACTTACACTTGATTTAGGCTAATTGATATTGTTTAAGTGTTTAAGCTTTATTTTCGGATTTTGTGGCAAAATAAACAGTGGCTATTTACGTTTTCATATCCATAGCATTTTTGAATAAAACTTATGAAATAATATTAATAAGGAAAAGGTCGATGATTTACTTTTGAGTCATAAAATTAAACGGTATAACAGGAAAATATTTGAAGTACTTCTATTTATAACAAACAAGAGATTTCATTAATTCCTGAAAAAGAAAGAAACATGTAGCTATTATTTTGTTACCTTTTTTTTTTCTTTCCAATATTTTTACTAAAGTGTTTTTTTTTTTCATAACTTTTGTTTTTATCGAGAATAATATGTCAGTTTTTCGCAACATTTTAAAGCAATTACATGAGTATATTACCTTGTCCTTTAAGAAAACAGTTATTTGTAACTGTTTTTTTTTACATAATTACTAAGAATCAATTTTAATGTGATGAAAAAAAAAGTTTAAAACTGAAATAAATATTTCAATTAGGATGAGACGAATAGACGTTTAAGGTATAAATGCAAAATGATGAACTTTAAACAAAATCCAAAAAAATGACGTAGGATAGCAATTCATACAGTAAATGATAAAATCAATAAGTGATGAGGTCAGGGAAAATCATGTGATCAAAACTGCTTTGGTAACTCAATGGAAATGTCAAAAGAGGAGGGCGACTTCATCGAATTTGCGACTAGATGACAATCGAAGTCTATGAGGAAACCAACAATGCTAAGACTTAAGATTTCCTTTACACCATGAACTGCGGAGAAGCGTTGATCCAGTTGTCAAGTAACAATGCATGAGTAGGAGATGGCAGCGAATAGTTTTGAAGGGACTCTATTCATAAAGATGAGCTGAAATTTGGGTGAATTTCATCAAATATTTATAGGAGTGAAAGGATGTTTTTGTTATGGCTCTTCAAAGCACCTTTTAAATTAATTTATATGTTCATATTAAAAGATAACTTTAGACGGAGATGATGTCAAAATGTAAATTAAACAAGGAAAATATCTGTTGTTTCTACAACAAAGACAATTTAGCATAGGTAATAAATGCATAAGTAAGACATTTTTAGGATAAAATAAATCTTGAATGAATTTCAATAAAAAACAAAAGTCCTAGTAATGTGACGAAGTTGTTCAAATTAAATAAATAGGGTTGGTTGGGATAAGTGGGTCACTGGGTAAGTGGGTTACCCTCGTAAATATGAAATATGGATACAGTTTTCAAACTTTTTTGCACTGATCATGTTAAATTTCTTCACAGTGATTGGTTTTGCATATATTTGGGTTTCGTGGAATTTTTTTCTAGGTCATAGCATTTCGTAAAAAAAAATCTTTTTTTTTTATCATTCGAAAAAATCCTTCTCAAATAATAAAGGTAAATTTGCATTCACAAGCGTAGCATAGGGCATAAAAATTACACGGTTTAAACTAGTGAGAACGACTTAAAGAGTAAAAAAATGGTCTAAAAGAAAATGATGATGTTGGCTTTGTTGCCTGTGAAGAAAAACAAAGTTAAGCTTTGGGATATTGCTTAAAAATATGTATGCATGAATTCCTCTTAAAACATAATTATAAATATTGCTTAGGTATCGTGTGTAAACATCACGCTTTTTTTGAATAAATCAACATGCGAGAAAAGTAAAAGCTAGTATTATCGCTGGTACAAGTATTATTTCTCTCCCTTTTTTAGTATTTGATAATACTTTTTGATAGAAAAATTGTAACAATCTAGATTCACTATCATTTTTTTCTCATAAGCAAATTATTTAAAGTACTTTTCTTTTCTAACAAAATAAAATTCAGTTGAATAAATTTACATTTACAAAGACAGAAAATTAAATAAAAATGAAGAAAATATTTACTTTTGAGTCATGAAATTTTCTTTCTCTCACAAAATCGTCAATTTTACTCATTTGATGCTGATTGTTGCTATGGCACTATTTACTAGGGAAAGTTACTATTAGAAATTACAAAAACATGGCTGCAAAAAATAGATTCTTAGAAATTAGCAGTGTCCTAAGGTACAAACGTCCCAAGGTACAACACACTCCCCTACAGTCATGATCCTCGTAAAGACTTAAAGAAGTGAAATTTTAGTTGATTCTTCCGCCACAATTATCCAAATGCCTGGCAAAAAGAGATTATATTTTAAAGATATCACTGCCCCCAAAACAAGTCTGTACAACCAACAAGAGTGGTACCAAATTAAGTATTAATCAGACAGAATGCATTGAAGTATCCTCTAAAAATACTTTGAAATGAGTTACTCTGCTGTAGCTTCAAATTTCAACTTCATCTTTCATCGAAACACTCATCTGATATACTCGGAAGCTCAGTTTTCTCAAAAAATCATCAAATGAAAAACCTTGAGAAAGCCAAATGCATCATATGTGTCCCACAAGCATTTTTATAGTTTTTGAAGTGTCAAGAAGAAGTAAAATAAATTTCGGGAACATGATGTTAAAAAAGATGTATTTTTTCATTTTAAGACGGAGCTTTCGTGCGTCGTTATTTTCGAAAGTCTTAGAGGAGAAAAATTAATAATCTACTTTATAAATCTTCGTGTATCATGTTTCATGGTAATTTAAAAAATGTTTGCTTTTTCTTAAAAACATATTTCATTTTAAAGTTAATTTTTATTTCGAGTAAACTTAGGTAAATTATTGTGATTTAGGATTTTAATGCGTCTGCAAACATAAATATCTACAATATCGATAGATGTGCAAGTTTTAAACTCTTTAAAAAAAAAATTACTGCCTTTAGTTTCGATGCATGTCTTTTGTAGTAGGGGAATGTGGGGTAAAGTGAAATAGCGAGGCGGAGTAAAATGGTGAAATATTTACTCTGCTTTTAGCTCCACCTATCCAACAATATTTTAACTGTGTAGTAACACATTTAATCTATTCCCGTCAAGAAAAAATTACCTCTTAAAATCAAAGACTATGGTAGTTCAAGTAATTTTCAAAAATTAATGCTCAAAATAATATTTTGTGGTAAGTACAAAAATTATTTTTGTTATTATCAAATGATAAAGTTATTGTTATTAACAATTTAAATATTCATTGAAACTTACTAATATTTGGTGCAGCATTTATTAACTGGTATTAAGCATATTTGGTTTTTAAAGATTTTATCCAATTAGTCAAATGCATGTTGGGCCAAGTGTTAGGTTTTAAATACAATAATTTCAGTTGAAACTCAATTTATACAAATTACGCTTAAATAATGCAAACACTACTTTGTATGATGTTCTCAATTAATATTACATAGTACTCCAATATAGTTATGTTGCCTTTTTATTTATGTTCGAAACATATGTATTAGAAATGAACTTCGAAACATTTTCATAATTTTATATTATTTAATTCAAATATCCGAAAAATATTAATGATTGTTTACAATATTTTCTTTTGATTGCTATCTATCATTTATGTGAAAGGCGATTCCATAGTGACTAAAGTAACATTCGCAGCTGATTTCTAACTCTTTTCACTTAAAACCTAAATAAAAATGTTTTTTTTTTGGTTTGATCTGCACATTTAAAGTATACAAAGTGACTATTTTTTTCTTTCTACCAAGAATTTGAAGCAAAATAATCGCTGATAGGTATTTTTTTAGCAAAAGAAGTATTGTGACTAGCAAAATATTTTTGCAATTCTGAGAAACAATACGTATGTTACGAGTCAATTTTTTCAGAAAGTCACGCAGGCATTTAAAATTGGCTGATTTATATTTTTAAAAGGTAAACAATCTATTTGAAAAAAATATACCACTTTTTTTTTGTTCCTTATTGTTACTTTTACGAAAGACTGTGTGTGACTAACGTAACGTGACCAATGTAACCATCGAATAATAAGCAATGTCTACATTTACAGTTATTTTGTAACTAATCTGTTGCACTTACATTATTTTTCCACTTTTTAGGATTTATTTTTTATGTTGCATTACGGTTTTTCTATATTTGATTTCTAAATTTGTGTCAAAAATTGAATGGAAGGATTCAGTTTAAATAACTGTATTTGAATGTGCCAAAGAAAAAAAAAGAAAAAATTTGTTTTTAGTTAATGAATAACATTTTTTCTGAGGGGGGGGGGGGCTAATTAAGTCCTAAATGTCTCTCTTTCAAAAAGTTAACTTGTACAAGTCAATAGTCTCACCAAGTTCTAGTATTCTGCTAATATAACAAGTTATCGTCATAAGAAACTTCGTAGTACTTTTCAATGACATATTATTCTTCAATGTTTGCTGATTCATCGATCGAATAGCGTTATATATCCTGAATTAAAATGTAATACTGAAAAAAAAAACAACATTCAAACGTTTTTGCAGAATGCGTTTTAACTCCAAATACCACCGCAAGCTAAATCATCATTCATGCATTTTCTGTAATATACTACAGCCACGTTTACTGTCACTGTATCATATAAAAATCTTCAAATGTTTTCCAACGAGCTGCCATTACTTTATTTTAATAATTAGTGGATATATTTTCGAAAACATAGAAACGTTCTCCTTTGTTATAATTGTGTGTATATTTTCCTAATTATTTAGCTTGGGTTATTGTGTTGAATTCATATTCATTAGAGTACTCATTTCGCTTTACCTAACCTTCTTTTTAAAAAATAACACTTCTTCTTTCAATTGTAATATTTTTTAAAGAAGACCTGTAAAAAAGCCTTTTTAAACAGAAAGAAGGTTTACATTGTAACAATACTAGAGGTATTTTTCACCCGAAATATTTTTTGTCAATGTAGAATGTCTACTTATTCAAAATTGTTTATAAAACTGTACATTGAATTAAGTAAGTTTTAAATTATAGCAGTCTTTTGTATAAAATGCTACGTTAGTCACATCTAACTATTACGTTGATCACAGCTCAAATGTTACGTTATCCACACTACTTATTTCAAATCTACTGTATCTAAAATTATATATTTTGCACTTTTTAAGTAGATATGATTCACATGTATAAAAATAAAAAGTGTTGATTGTTGAAATTATCTGGTTTAGTTTTGAAACAGAAAATAGTAATTTTCGTGACTAACGTAACGCAAGTATTTTCAGTGAAATAACCAAACTTTTTAAGATACTTTTCTTATGTTATATGCAAAAAGAACAGTCAATTTTATTGGATCAGCATTTAATCTTTTACAATAAACATAGTTAATTTCAAAATTTGCAACTTTTTACATTACCAAAGAAAACTGTTGTTTGCGTATACTAAGCCTTTTTTACCACCTTGCACGTTTTAGAGCCAGAAGAACAGCACCAAATGTAATTTTTGCAAACAGTTACTAGATTTATATACTAGAAAGTATGCTGAATGAAATGATGGGTCACAATTAGGGCTTTGTGAAAAAACTTTTTCTGAGTTGAGGTTGACATTTCTATGGAACGACCTTGAATCAGTTTTTTTTTTAATTCACAGCATTTTATACTGCGTAACAATATAAAGTAAATATAAAAGAAAACACCAAGTGTTTTATCATTTTTTTGCGAAAAGTTTATAAAAAATCAATTTATAAGTTTATTTATTTGTGACTAATTTATTTTAGCACTTTTTGCTGTATTAGTGTTCTGTGATTGGTATAGCTTAGATAAAATTATTTTTGTTTTTTGGCAAATATCAAAACTAATATTTATATAGTGTCTAATTGAATACGGTTGTTGTATTCTGCCGTGGGCAGGTAAAGTGCAACAACTGCAAATTTCATTATTATTATTTATTTATTTATTCATTTTTTGCATTTTTTTCATCTATTGTACGTCAGCTTTGTTGCAAAAGCTTGGTTTCGGCTGAAAAAAAAAGTCTTACTCCAAAAGGCTTTTCTTCAAATTTCTCGAAAATTCATTTCTGCAGATATTACCCTTTAACTACCTACGACAGTATTCAATGGCCGTAGTCTGAAATCTCATTTTATTTACTTAATTACCTTAAATAATTTTTAAAATCTGACAAAACGTCATTAGACGTTTGACGTCAACTTTTGAGTAATATATGCAACCATTAATTAGTTTCAAAATATTACTCCATTAATTTCCCAGCGGAATTATGGAAATATCATAATAAATGTATAATTCTCAAATCAAAAATACATAAGCAGATTTCACATTTTCATTAACGTTCTAATACTACTCGCTTCTTCACGTATCTATTTCTAACGGATAAGGAGTATTAAAAGAATTAATTCCAATATCTCTCCAAAGAGAATAGGCCCCATGTGATTACTGTCATAAGCAGCTGCTCGTATTCGGTGCAATTTGGAATCGTCTATCACCTTTCTACCACTAAAGCTGTATCATAATCATTCTAGAAAATGTAAGGAAACATTTCAGTAAATTTTCTGTCAGTATCTTTTCTTATCATCGTATATTTTCTGACATAATTCCCGGAGAATCCATTTCGTCATACACTAAATGAAAAATTGTTTCATTCATAGCTTGTATTAAATAAATACCCTAAATGTTTAACGTTACAATGTACCAAACATAAAATATATGTTTTATCATATTCAATTTCCCACTTAAACTGCTTTGATGCTCCTTTTACTTAAATATATTTATGGTCAATTTCGTTTTAACTACAATGTAGAATCAACGCTAATGTTGCAATTTTTTTTCTTGTATGCAACTACAGTTAAAACATTATCTTTTTTTTCCACAGCTGTATAAATTCTCTCTCAGGGACTTAAATTGGAGGAAAAATTAAAATATAATTCAGTGGTAAAACAGAAAAGTTTTTGAGATAGAAATACAGAGAACAGAGAGGTAAATATGTGTTATCTCAGCTTTATGCAAAAATTAAACCATATTCTAAGAAATATTCTAATGAAGACAAGGTAAATTACTCCAAAGCACATTTTCTAAAAATTACCAGTTTTTTGAAAAAAAAAAATGACGCTAGGAAAATAATGAGGTTTTTTTTTTTTTTTTTTTTTTTTTGATAACACTAGAAAATGTTTTTTATTACCTTAGGATCTTGCAGAAGTATGAAATGATTTTAAAACAGAAATGTGATGGAATGTGTTCAATGTAGCTATATCTAAACCTTGCCATCAGGGGAACCCACTTCACGGATTCCATGTGTGGTATAACCTTCGGTTACGCGCTAATTACACTGTAAAAAAAGAATTTGTTACATGAAACATTTGTTCTACATGAAACGTAGTGTTCCTAAGATAATTTTTGACGCTATTTTCAAATATCCACTTTTTCCATCACACACAGTTTTGCGTAATTATAGGTTTTAACTTCTTTATTTTTTCCTATACCACGTAATGATAATATCTAATAGACAATGTTTATATTTGAATGCAAACATAAAGCATTCATTGATTTTACATTGATCTAAGGGAAATGCTTTAGTATACTGTAACAGTATTGACTCTGTAATGGATATGTTTGTATTTTGATATCAAACAGATGAGACTTGGTATTAATTCTTTCGAAACTAGTTTAAAAGCTATCCTAATGCATGATTGAAACACGTTGCCTTCGTTATCACTAGCATATTCAGTTGAAATGAAGGAAACATTTTTAAGGAGAAAATTTAAGGAGATTTTAAAGTCATTTTTAGATAAATTTAGTGCAATAAATATGAGACAACTGTTTCGAGCCGAAAATTAATTTGAGCACATTTTATTAACTGCTAAATTTTATTAATACAATGATGTTTTCTCCTATGCAAAAGTGATATCAATGGCAAGAAGAACATAAAAAAAAGAGACTGGACCTGTTATTCTACTGGCCTTTCACACTAAAGAAGGCATTTTCAAAAACTTTGTAAAGACTTTGAAACATTAGTGCTGAATTTGAATACTTAAAACCATAACTTCTACGAATTATTAAAGTGAAGCTAAAAAAGAAAACATCTTTGGAGAGCTGCCTCTTGTCCAAGCAAATAATTTCTAGCTAATTAATGCTAGCTGCTTAAGAGAGATGTTCTTGATGTTCTCAAATACATAGAAAGTCTCTTGATAGAAAAGATGATTGTTTTAGTATTAGGCATGCATGTGAGTATGCGCATTAATTCAGACTTATGTCTAGTATTCCAAAAAATCTGTGAGTGATAAAGCAAAACTTTCCACATTTGAATTCAGCGCATTATCTTACACTAATATCAGGTATTTTTATCCATGTAACTGATAAAAAAAAAAAATTTTTTCGTCGACTAGTGTTATTGGGATAAGGGGACAATATATACGTATAGATATGTAATTCACAAGATATATATATATATATATATATATATATATATATATATATATATATATATATATATATATATACATATATATATATATATATATATATATATATATATATACACACACTGGTTAGAGAATTTTTGAGTCCAAATGTGGAGAAAATTTTGGAAAAGAGTGAAGCTTGCCACCAAGAAATTACGAAAGAAGTTCGGCAAAACCATGCGTGATCCATACCTAAAAGAGCGGTTCCTGATAAACAAATAAGAGTCAGCCCAAAATCAGGTTTTTTGGTTCAGTTGCAATCACTTATAAATTTTTCCTGCATAAGAGTAACTTGAAATTTAATCTATATTTTATTTTATTTGAGGGGAGCCAAGATGGATTCCAATTTCTGATAAATTGATTTTTTTAATATTATGTTCTTTTTTTTTTAATCAAGTTAAATAAATGTGTTCACATAACTCAATCATACATTGTGTTTAAACAAATTGAACATTTTTACACTGAAATTTAATGTTGAACGGAAAAAAATAGGATCTAAAGCTTGAAAAAAAAAAAATTTCTAAAACTTGCAATACTTTTGTTCTGTACTGCATATATAAATATATCCACGATTTTAGTTTGTAACCTTGCTACGAAAAGCACATCACCTTTATACTCATTCAAAATTTACACGCATTACGCATTATTTTACAGTTTATACACATTACATCATTCAACAAAAGATTTAAAATGTTCACTAGCTAAAAGGAATGGCTTTAATTTGCACAATTAATTAATTCCTATGAACTGTAACAGTAATTTTTTAGCGCAATTATAGTTCCGTTTTGTTGACGCAACTATTTATCTCTTAAATAGAGGCGCACTGAAGGGGAGAAGAGTAAATAAATTATTCAGATTTTGTATTCGGAAAAACGGTTCTTTGTCTACCTGAAATATGACTGTTCGTCAACTGCTTCGCATTCATGTCAACTGCGCATTGTCCTATTAGTTGTGTCTGAAAAGCACGTATGTCATTTGCCTTTTCTAAAAGAAACACTGTTATGTAATGTGATGTAGGGCGTAGCATTTATTATTTGCGTCAACATTAATTAAATGTTGGAAATTATAAAAATGTTGTGTACTGAAAATTTCCCATTCAGCGCTGAGCCTTTTAAAAGTATCCAAGAAAGTTTGAGTCGTTTTAAAGAAAGTAATTAGTATATTTAGTAAACCTTTTTATGTCTTATTTGAAGTCTTTTATTTTTTTTCTTATTCAAGAAAATATTCGATAACTTCACATAAACATTTCTAGGAAAAAATTCAAAGCCTAATTTGTATTTTAAAAAGCTGTATTTTGAATAAAGAAAATATCAGTAAGGAGCATGTCCATGAAACTAGGGACATCACAGTAAAAAAAAAAAAAAAAAAAAAAAAAACTTCATTGTATCAGCATTTTTTTTCTTTCATATGTGGTAAAAAATACTATTTTAAGATAAATGAGCAATTATAACATTGAGAGTGACTCAAAGTGCAATACTGGGAATTAATTTTAAAATTATTGTAAGTTACATTGTACCTGTGTTAACTTTAAATGTTACCATTTTTTCAGTAACTTTCCATAACATATTTTGTAACTGTTCACTGTTTAGGTTCACTATTTGTTTTCAACCCATTTTCATCTATCATACAACTGCTAATGCTAGTTCTTTAAGTTTTCTTCTTGTTATTCTATGCATATGTGTTGTACACCACTTAAATAAGTTAATCTCTTCTATTTTAATTCATAACGTGCATGAATTTTTAAAGTAACATATTTTGAAAATTTTTAATAAACATGAGTGAATCAGCTGCTGTTGAATCATTGACATTTTCTCCACAAACAAAGCTTTGTTCATCTGTACAAAAAGTAAAAGTCAAAACCAGACAACCTTCAATGGTATTTAGACATGGAAGTGGAATAATTAAAGAGGACTCAATATTTAAATGTTTACGTTTACCCACTAGCTTGCAAGTGCTTCGCTGTTTAATGTATCATATTGAGAAAAGTACCGATCCGTATCTTACCAAATGGGAGTCTTCGAAACTTGTCTTGTCAAAAAAATCTGATTTCTACGCAAAAGCAAACATTCCAATGATTACTGAACGTAAATCCTGTGAGAAAATACTAAAACTTCATGAAGACAACACAAAATTAAAAGCAATTCCTCTTCAAAAAAGAAATACAACAAATTCTAATAATAAAGTAAAGAAAATGGAAGAAGAATTAGCTAAAACATTTTCACTATGGCCTAAAAATGTAGAATGCCTTAAAAAAAATCCAGAAGATTTAGCTTTTCTTCAATCTATGAAAAGTGATCATCTAGCAACCTTTGGCTCACATGATAAAATATGTCCTCCAAAAACTAAGCGTCAGGAAATGCGTGAAACATTAATAGCAGTATTTTATGAAAAAATAGCCAAGGAAACATGCAACTTCAATACAAGTTTTAATTCATCTATTATTGATGAAATTGAAAGAGATGAAAAATGATGTAAGTGATACAAGTGATGAGACAGATCCCAGATATCAGATTTATACTGCTCATAATACCAGAAATCATCATCTTACTATACAAACGGATACATATGCTTTTATTCCACATGATATTATAAAACGACCTGATGTTATATCATTAGCAACACGTTTAAAAATGACACCAGCTCAGCAAGCTTCATACACTAAAGTTTTAATAGCAGAAGCTGGTGGTGAGTCATCCAAAATTTCAGCATCATATGCAACAACATACAGAGCAAGACGATCAAGTGTCAGAGACTTTGCCAAAGCTTGTAAGGATCAATGGAATGGTTATGATTTTGCAACTTTGCACTGGGATTCTAAACTTTTACCAACTTTAATAAATCAAAATATTGCAGAAGAAAGACTTGCAGTTATAGTGGGCAATTCATATGAAATTAAGCTTCTTGGTTTACCAGCATATCCACCAGGAACAGACAAAAAAAAGTACCAGAGATATCATTGCTAATTTAGCAACTAATTTGCTTAATTCATAAAACTGTTCTGACTCGTTCTGTTAATATGTCGTTTGACACAACTGCTTCTAATACAGGACATATAACTGCAGCATGTGTAGCTTTTCAAGAGCGTTTGGGTAAAGCTCTCTTTGGGTTAGCTTGTCGTCACCACATTGGAGAAATTATATTGTCACATGTGTTTGACGATTTAAAAATTGAAGTATCGAAGTCACTAGACATATCTGTGCTTAAAAGATTTCGCAAACATTATACAATACTGCAGTTTGTGGAAGAGAGTGACGCAGATATATATTTTATCTATAGATTTATCCAAATTTGATGACAGTTCATTCAGTGAGTCCGCAAAAAGATTAACTGACTAGTGCAAAAACAATGTTATCAAATTAGCTAAATCAAATGTTGTGTTTTGCAGAGGTGATTACTTAGAATTTGTTCTACGTTGTCTTTTATTCTTAGTAAACGATCCAAATGAGATAACTGCAGCCGACTTTAATCGCCAGGAGCATTACATAAAGCACGACGCCAAAATTAATTTCTTCAATCAAAATTTGCTTATTTCAACATCAAATACAAGAACTACCAACTGGAACAATAACTACACATCAACAAGTTTTAAAATTTAGAAAATTTGTTAATTTCGTCACTTTGATACATAGTTCATTGGTAGATGACGTGCATTTCTGTCTTTTACTTATAAAATATAGTATTATTAATTCAGAAATTTCTGAAAGTGCAATTAATGCTTTTAAAAAACACCTTTAGTATCTGACAGAAGAAACTGTACCTCTAGCACTATGGAGTGATTAAGTACCTGAAGCAGACCAACGTGCTCTTGCTGACAGTATGTTAGCCATTAGACCAGCTAATCTTTCTAATCCAAAACACAGATTTGGTATGGGATTTGGAAAACTAAAGTTTCCAACAGAAATTAATTTATCATCAACACTGTCTGATTTTGTTAGGATTGATTCCTGGTTTTTATTTTTAATTTTGAAGTTAGATTCAGAATTCCTGGTGGAAGAAATTAAACAATCGCCAAATTGTATTTCATATCAGACTTCAAAAACTAATTTGAAAGGAATAAATGTATTAAACGATTGTGCTGAGCGAGGAATAAAGCTGACCAATGAATTTTTAATACCAGCCAAAACTGAAGATCATTGCCAGAATATATTACAAGTGGTTGAGCATGATCGAAAACAACTCCCAAATCTTCACAAAAGGAGGAAAATTGATTAAAAACTAACTTTCAAGCCGAGCTTTAATATTTAACAAAGTAATATTATGAAATATACTGTAAATTTGCTTCAATAAACCAAATAATTCTTTCATTTATTAAATAAATGTAAAAAATTGCTTAATGTGTTATTTTTCTGAGTTTTAATAACTTTTAATTGTCAGGTGGCACACATAGATATTGTTCAAAGTGGAAAAAAATTCACACAAATTATTAATTTTGTATGTAGAATAAAAATAGTTTAGGGACAAAGCATTGTTACTATTATTAAAAATAAGCAATATTACAAAGTATTAAGTACTACTGAATAACTAGCATTCTAAACACTACTCGGATTACTTTTTTTCTTTTAAGCTTTTTTTTTTTTTTATTTTTACGCAATCGGGATTTTTGTTTTTATAATTACTTTTTATTTTACACTTCATTGACTTAGTTATTATGATTATAAGACGATAATTTTCGCAATAATTTCATTTCATTGAGGTAATTTACATCGTGAGGATTATTAAGTACCTTGTGGTGGTCTAAATTACTGATTATTAGACCCTCTAGGGACCTAACTCGGCTCAAAGCTACGTATGATTGGCCTTTAGATAAATTGCGCGAACTTAAGTCAACCACAGCTCGGTCCAAAATAGTTTCGTGGAGCTTCTGTACAGTTACACCCATGCACAATATCAATAGCAACATTTATCGTTCTATTTTACACTGACCACCAATGATGTGCATCCAGTTATGTTGTTGATGAATCGATTATGACTCGTACTCAAGCAACATTGTTTCTAATTGCTTTGTCTAAAAATTCTAAATAAAGAGCATGTATAACTCATAAGAACGCGAGCTCAGAAACGTCGTCAGTCAAATCTTTGTCGCAAAACTAAAAAAGCCCGTCAAGAAAATACACGTCGCGAAACTCAGTCCCCTGATTTACGACAAAAACAAATGCAACATGTTAGAGATAAAAATCGACTTAATTATAATAGTCTTTCAAAAACAACAAAGAAAAAAGTGTTGTATAGCACTGCAAAAAGAATGACTGAGTATCGCAAAAGTCGGGAATCTGATCAAAATCGATTTTGTACACATAGTAAGCAAAAAATGCAGGCTGCGTGTTAAAGAATCAGACTTTAACATTTTTATTTTTGGGATTTTACAATATTGTTATTTTGTACAGACAGAGGGCAGCACCAACACGAGCCAGAATTGCTCACCTAAATTTGAAAAAATAAAGGTGGAGTCATATGCTGTCACTTTTTAAATGCATCAATGTGATTGGATATTGAGACGTAGCGTCGGTGTGACATTTCGTTTTTGCGATTCTGATTTATCTGAAAAAAAGTTCAGTGCAGTACTCGTGTAGAAGCTGCATGATGTGTGTGCACGTATTTTTTGTGTTGTTCCAGCCTCGTGGGAAAAAGCGTCATAAGTTTCTTCTAAATCTACAATCATCCTGAGTATGATCTGGACTATATGTTTTTTTTAATGAAAAATGAATTATTTTAACCAAGAGCATTTTTATCAAGATTAAATTCCTTATCATCTTCGAAAATTCATAAGCCATGGAGCAGAAAATTCACCAGTATTTTATCATCAACAGTTGAAAATCCATCAAGTTTTAATACCTTTTGAACGAGCGTCTATAAGCCCAGGAGCAGCAAAAGTCATCAGTATTTGCAAAGGATTACAGAACAATTACAAAATATTTATTCATCAAAATTTAACTGATTCCAGAATAACTGCAGCTTGAAAATCCATCAACATTCCAAGGATTGTATTGATCACTAAACCTCTGAATCCAGTGAACTGTATAATTTTAATTCTGTTGTGAACACCTAAGGACTAATGAACGTTTTGTCAAGATAGTGATTTTAAAAAATGCCTCTATAGTATAAAAGCAGTCCATCACCGTTTCCTTCAAAAATCAAAAGGAAATAGCCGTTGATATATATGATTCAAATCGAATGAGCAGAGGAATCGTCGCATTCCGATGCTATCCAAAGTATCCAATAATTACATAATGAAGTATCCAATTTCACATATAATCTATGCATAGATCAATTTATGAATATATATATATATATATATATATATAACATTGGTTCTTATGTTTTTTTGTTACTGATGATTTAGTTCAGTATTTTATAACAATATAATATCAAAGTAAAAAAAAAGAAAGATGGTAAGTTTTCACAAAATTGAATTGTTTTTTCTATGAATTTATTGTTAATTGATTTTTATTTGGGAATAAGAATCCCAACTACTCGAAGTATACTTTTGATTGATAATTTTCCACTATACGTCAATAAGTGTTTATTGCATTTTTCCTTAATCAACGCTTTAAGATATTTAATTCATCATTAATATCAAAAAATGATCTTATATATCCAATCTACCATTTAGTAAATATGATCATTTTTATAACCAATTTAACACTGCGGAAATGGATCAGGAAAGGCCGAAAAGGTTTGGATTTCCAATTATTTAACGGACGTTTTCAGTGATTTTACCATATACGGCATTAACATATTTTCTTTCCTTTTTATATATAATTTTTAGTGCCGCACAAATTTATTGGTACTGGGGTGTAAATATGGGGGTGCCAACCCCTCCTTTCAGACCGAAGGTTTCGAGTCATTTGATCCATCATAATTTTTTAAGATTCTAAAACTTCTTCAAAAAACAATATGGTTTGATATAATGCCGTACATTTTGGGTGGTACATGTGACTACACCGGGAGCAGGGAGTGACGCATCGGGAAAGGGTATTTTAGGATAAAAAGATTTTGTACGGCATGTAGTAAATTTTATAGACAATCAATTAAAAGTTATTTTTAACTTATTTCCGTACAAAAAATGAATAAATAAATAAATAAATGGGTCAGGAAAGGCCCAAAAATTTTGGATTTTCTAATTATTTTACGGATTTTTTTTCCATGTACGGTTTTAGCATATTTTCTTTTCTTTTTATATATAATTTCATTTTTTTTCAATGCCGTACCAATAAATTGGTACGGGGGTGAAAATATGGGAATACCAACCCCTCCATTCAGACCGAGGATTACAGGTCATTTCATCCATCATAATGTTTTAAGATTCTAAAACTTCTTTAAATAACAATATGATGTGATATAATGCCGTACATTTTTCATGGAACATATGACAAAAAAAAATTAATCTTGAGGACGGTGAAATACGGTCAAATATTTTTGTACATCATATGCATACTTTTTAGTGATGATAAAAAAAAATCAATAAAAACTAAATGCCACCTGAAAAAATTGTACCTACTCGATTGAAAAAATATTTTCTGCCTTTTTTATAAATCATATAAATTAATCACAGCACTACGGTGTTTGTAAAATTCAATTCTAATGCTTGCATTATTTAATTTTTTTGTCATGTATATACGAGTATTTACAGGGTCAAGATTGTAAACAAAACCTTACATCGATATTTTTATTCAAAATTTATTGAAGGATCTGAAACTGTTTTTGAATTAAAGTGTCCTTTTCTTAAATTAATAAAAGTATAGTGTTTCAAAAATGCATAAATTGTTGGTATAATAAATATATTTTAGACGTAAAAGGACAAACGATAGTGTTTATTTCAGTTTTCATGCTGCAAGACACAGATTATTGCATTAAAATTAAAATCAAGTAAGTTTACGAATCATATAAATAATAATAACATTTAGAATATTCATTTAAAATCCGGCCGGCTCCTCGGAGGCCCATTTTTGATAATTTTAGAAAAAATGTTATTTAACATTTTTGGCACATTTTAGCATTTTTTTATTTCACAGACAGAGGACTAATTGAGTTAAAGAAATATTTTTCCTATTCGAGGATAGGAAATATAATTTTAATCAAGATAAAAAGAAAAAAAAAAAACTTTGAAAAAAGAGTGCCTGTGGGGTTTTCTAAAACCCTCGCATAAAAAGTATGAAAGCTTCTGTTTTAAAACTTAGGTACCTTATAGTACAAAACATTTCTCGCTCTTCATTAAAAAAAAAAAAAATCCAAAATATGCAACAGTTTTTTTTTTTTTTTTTTTTCATGATTTTTCAAACCAGAACACAACCACAGATCTCAATGCTAAAGATCCTTCACGCTCGGTCAGGAGAAAAAGAAAACGATCTTCGCGGCTACCAGCCATGACGTCACATCATTGGTTGGATTCTGAATCGAATACTGCAATTTTCACTTTAGTCCCACATAAAAGGCACGGCATTAGAATTTTTTATAAGAATGTTGTTAACAAAATAATGTTAATGCCGTACAAAAATTTATGACAAAAAAAAAACTCTTAAAAAATCGTTGAAAAACACATCAGCTACGATTAACCCTTTATTGAAAAATGTGCGGCATTTTATTATTTTCTTTTTTAACTTTAGGTAAACTCATAAACCGTATAATATATTATCAATTCACTCCTTCAGTCAATCGCACTGAATTTAACCCGGGAGGATGCGCGGGGGTCGATTTATGGCCCCAAGCCTTCTGCTAATAGTAATTGCCAAAAAACTAGCCACCAGTTCATTATTTTCTTTTTAGTAGCTGAGTTTGGTCCCCTCATCTACCTTTTGGTAGCAGTTTTAATGGATTTAAGGCATTTGTGCTCCACTAAAACACGTTTGGTCAGTTACTGGGGTCATAAAATGACGCCGGGCATCCTGCCATTTGTTTCACAGACCAACTGTTTCGAATGGCTACACTGTTAAAAATTTTACGGAAAATTTACGGTAATTGTTACTGGCATCCATGTTGCCAAATGTTACTGTAAAATTTTACGGTTTCCTCGGTAGGCCACAGCAACCAGTTGGCGCTGGGATCGCTTATTTCTCTGGTATAAATTACCGTAAAAATCAGCGATGCGTCGGCGATGCAATTTTACAGTAACAATTACCAGAAAATCTTCCTGAATTTTTAACAGTGTAATACGGTTATTTTGTTTATATCCGTTTAATAATGAAGTTATTTCATGTAAATAGTATACCAATACTTTACAAGAAAGAAATAGGTACTTTTCGAACATTTTTTGCTGAAATTGAATCAAATAATTGTTTCATCAATGAAGAATATGGAGTTGACGATTTTTTAGATGAGAGAGAAATTCTTAGATCACGAAACTTTCAGCGAATATGACACAGAGTTGAAAAGAGATGGAAATACTTTAAATAAAGTGAACCACTGTGATTTTATGATTGCAAAATACGATGTAAAATGGAGTAAAGTGAGACGAGATTGCCTCGATTGTATGGATTTTATATATTTTTTTTAGTTTTAATAAAAAATGAAAGATTTTTAGCAATAATTCTACAAGTTTCTGCATCAAAAATACCAGTTACTGCATTATAGGTGTTATAAAGTTTGTAGAACTCACATAAAGTGTTATTATTTGCAGTGTGCCTGAATTTGATTTAAAGAACAAATGTAGAAATGCTTTCATCATAAGTGCGATGTAAAGCCCATTTATAAATCGCACATCCGTCCAAAATTCAATTCTAATGTCGAAAATTGTAAGATTTTATGGTTTTAACAGTAAACAAGTCGAAAAATGATGTTTTTATTAGCGTATGACTGGGTTTGATCTGGGGTAATTCATTGATTCCCTCGTGTCCTAACGTTCGCCCAGGAAGCGCGCGTTAACCCGGATTAAAGCTTTTTTTCAATTTATATATTTTACCTATTTGTTTAAAATTAATTACTATATTTTGTACCACTCATTTTAAATGGCAATAGTATAGAAAGATAATATATTCCGGCCTTTATTCAAAATACGTATTGCCATACAGAAACAAATTCAACTAATGTACAAAATTAATTGTTGTTATACAATTAACGTTTTTTTTTAAATTTTCTCATGGACCATAATTTTTAGACGGCATTATTTTTTAAATTTATTTTGAATGTTTACAAATGTGTCTCAACTAATGCCGTACATTTTCAAATGACCAGCAACCCTCATTCTGATAGGAGGGGTTGACACCCCCATATATTCAACTCTGTATCAATAAATTGGTACGGGGTTGAAAAAAAATGAAATTATACATAAAAAGAAAAGAAAATATGCGAAATCCTTATATCGTAAAATCACTGGAAAAGTACGTAAAATAATTGCAAAGCAAAAATTCTGAGCATTTCCAGACCCGTTATTCTTTGTAATGGCAATAAGTTGAAAATGACTTTTAAATTGATCATCTTTAAAATTAACTATATATGCCGTACAAAATCTTTTTATCCTAAAATATCCTTTCCCGATGCGTTACTTCCTACTACCGGTGTAGCGCATGTACCATCCAAAATATACGGAATGGTGCTAGAACTTTTTTTTGCGAGCTACACTACGGCTTACAATAAGATTCCCGGTGGGTCAAATAACCCCCTCCCCCCCCCTTTATCGGCCTGGCTTGCGTACTATTGTGGCTTCTGGTTGTTGCCACGGTGAATTTCGATTACTGCCTTGTGTTCAATGACACTTGAAAGGTTAAGATAAATTGACTGACTTAAGAATCATCAAAATTGGCCAAAGGTTTTAGCCTCTACAACGCCAGATAGGAACATGTTAACATACATACATATATAAACTCAGAAACACGTTACCCTCCTTTGCGTCGCGCACACGCAGTCGGATAAAAATATATAAATTAATGTTATGAAACGTACTAAAAGGTTAAGTTATTTTTTATTTTGATTTTTCTTTCTTTTTTTTTAATTACTTTTCGTTACCCTGTAAGCTAATCAATTAGAATTACGAAAAATTGTGCGAAATCAAACCCTTTTGTCACCTATAGTAAGGTATTTTATGGTAAAGTTTAGTTTTTGATAAGCATTAAAGACCTCTAGCATATATGTTCTTCGTAATTTGTCACTAATGATCATCAAGGCAAAATAATTCAATAAATTTCTGGGCTTATTTTGAAAAATATGGGTCACAGTGATGAGTTCGCATTATGCACATATGCTTTTTTTTTTAATTTTAAACATTTTTTTAACTGAAATTGTTTACTAATTGTGTTCTCGTTTGATATAACTTAATTTATGTAATGTAAAAATATTTGTGCGACTTGATCAATCCATTTGCACGGGTGTGACATTAGTGTCTCTATATTTGTACTTTTATTTGGAAATTTTAAACTCTGGTTTATAATCTTGAATATTGTGGATATAAGGAACCATTTTGTGTCATAATAGGAAGTATCAAGTTTTTTTGTTTTTTTTTTTTATTTTTTTTTATTTTAAAAACATACTTCATATTATGATACATAATAGTATTTTAATGTGATACATTTGGATATAAGGAACCATTATGTATCATAACATGAAGTATCAATGGAGGTTTTTTTTTTTTTTTTTTTTTTTTGCCTTTTTTAAAAAAACATTTTAATTAAAACTTTAACATTTGTACTTGTTGCGGGCAGCATATTGACTTGATCATCGTCCGCAAGATACATGTTTATTAAGCTCTTCCTTGTATCTTGTCTCCAACATTGTTTTCGCACTATATACTAGGTAAAATCTTGAAAACCCGTGGTATCTATTGCATCTTTCATGCGAATAACATGGTCAGTGTTGTTGTACGTAAAACACCTATAACTTTTTTTATGTCAAGAATTTTAGGCAGTCGATACGTTATATCATGATACATTATGTTTGCACGTATTGAAAAATATAATAAGTGAAAACTTGAAATTCCAGAAAGAAAGTGCAAATACATGCAGAAAAATGTTATGCCTTTGGAAATGGATTGAGCAAGCTATAAAAATATAATGGATTTTGTTGCATTATATTGTCAGAATGGGAAGTGATATAAATGTAGTAGACCGCATTATTTTTGACAATATTTGTTGGAAACAATAAATTTGGATTACTTTTAGTGATACCTTATAAAACTGTCAAATCTTCAATACTGATTCATATTATTTTTGTATTAAATTGTTTCAGAAAAAAAAAATCCTTTGTTTGCTTCTTTAATTTAGGATGACCAAATAAAAAGAATCACTTTATGTCTATGTTTCAACACAAAACATTGGTCTTTTAAAAATTGAAATCCTTCTTTTTTTTTCTTTTTTTTTTAAGCCTGAAAAGAAGAGAAGAAAAAAAAAACCATTAAAATATTATCCTTACCACCTCCTCCTCCGGTTACTTCCAGTCGTTACAACTTGCTGGTATTCATTTTATTAGTTTTATACGCAACAAAGATATCAACATGTTTAACTTCCGGTTACATTAATATGGAATATCAAATTATAAGTGATGAAGCCTATATATATATATATATATATATATATATATATATATATATATATATATATATATATATATATAAAATAGGGCGAGGCTTTTTTTTCCTTTTTTTTAACCTTCCTGTGGTGAGCATTAATGTGAAATTCAGGGTTTTTTTTTCTTCATAATGCGTCTCTAATAAATTGCCTGTCTTGGTTGTCAAGGCAGCTCCAAAATTAATGACCAGAACTGACGCGTTGCTAGGTAAACGGACTAATCAAATTTTTCATTCTTGAAGCTTATGGATTGACTGCTCTATTGGGCTGATAAAGCTTACTCACTGAGGCTAAATGGAGATGAAAAATGTTTTGCAGTGTTTTTGATTATATCTGTTACGACAGTAACATCTAATCAAAAACTGTTTTCGTTTTTCTAACCGTAAAAGAAAAATGAGCTGTAGTTTGAAACACTCTCTCTCTCTCTCTCTCTCTCTCTCTCTCTCTCTCTATATATATATATATATATATATATATTATATATATATATATATATATATATATTAATATATATATATATATATATATATATATATATATTATATATATATATATATATATATATATATATATATATATATATATTATATATATATATATATATATATATATTATATATATATATATATATATATATATATATATATATATATATATATATATATATATATATATATATATATATATATATATATATATATATATAGAGAGAGAGAGAGAGAGAGAGAGAGATAGATAGATAGATAGATACACACACATTAGGGTGGGCCGAAAAACCTCATTTTTTTTAATTTCTTAGTGGTAATAGCGCGGAAAAGTTGCGAATTGTAAAGAGAAACAAAGGAAAAAAGAATTACGGAAATCGGTTGACATCTTCCGTTCGCGCATGGGGCCTAAAGTTTGACAAAATATGAAAAAAAAAAAAAAATTGAGATTTTTTTTTAATTTTTTAATTAGACGTTTTCTTAATGTAATAGTTTGTAACGTCTTTAAACAGAGCCTCAAAACATTGTGTTTAAATTTGGTTTCGAACATCTAATATCTTTCGGCCAAGCATGGGCCCCAAAATTTTCCAAAATAATGAAAAACTTATATTTTTATGGGTTTTTCAGTATTTGATGAATACTCAGTATTTAAATACAATAAACGACGTATTTTTTCAGTCGAACTGAAAATGTGATAGATTAAAAACCGTCAGGTTCAGTCAATGTTTTCCGGTAGTGCAAAGCCTTAGAAACTCTCGTGTGAGACGTCGGACAGCAATACTGGCAACGTTACTCGCCTGGCTAGTGGCACTTCCCTCCACGCCATCCCCGCCTTCCTAGAACCACATTAGTTGTCTGCCAACATTATTTTTTCACTCTGCATCTGTCAGTAGTGATCTCAGTAAACTATTATTTAGTTCGATCTAGCTGTTTTAGTTCTGCAACTCTTGTAGTTTTCAGTCATGATATATGACTGTGCAATGAGCAGTTTGTCTCTTCCATTTCAATGAGTTGAAACATATAAAAACTAGAAAAATAACAACTAAAGGCTATTTACCTATACTAAGGTCTCAGAAAATACGTAAGTCTCACAAGTTTTAAACGAGATCAACAAAAAATTTAAAAAATGAAATGTGAAATAACATTTCAAATCTCATCAAAATAAGTAATCTAAATATGACGAAAGCATCCCTGCAGAGAGAATAAAATGAAGCTCCAAGCCACTAAAAACCGTGAAAAATAGGTGGACTATTGTTTTACCTCAACATTCCTATTTGCGATAAATGTTGAAAGCTTGTGAAAACTATGGAAGATTTTAAGCCAAAAGCGGGTTAATTCATAACTGACTAAATACTAAAGCAAATCTGAACTTACCAGATCTTGGAAAACAATAAAAGTGGTTTGTCTAAATTAGACTTTTAGCTCTTCCACGATTGAGTCGAATCAGTCACTAAGAACGACTAAGTTATCAAAGGTATACATCAACAATGACAATATCTGATGAAGCGTCTTTAACTACCTAAATGTTTACATTACCTGGTGTTTTTTTTTTTTTTTTTTTTTTTTGAGCTCGTAAGTTCGAAAAAGAGGTCACTAGAAGGAAAAGACATCACCATGGCAACATTAGCCAATTGCTGCCCCCTTGTCACAAAGTTGCAACATTTTACGGTGCTAGGTATTATAAAATTGGTCTAAAGAAACTTAATTCACACAAATGAAAATACAAAATAGGAACAACATGCAACTTTGTCTCACTGTTCCCCCAAAAAGTGGGAACAGTGAGACACATTTATTTAATGCTTTAGCAAACTTTGAAAGAATTTAAATTCACCAGGAAAAATATGAATGATTGTTGCCGTTTGGTTTTGGTATAAGTTATTGATTTCGACAAGGTAAATTTCATGCGGTCTTGGCACACAATATTGACATCTACAGCATATTTGTTTGGGAGCGAGATAGAATGATTTAGATGATTTCGGATTACTAAATTGACTCAAAGTGCCATCTTGTGATGTAGCATTTGATAAGGATGGTTTGCTTTCACTGTAGTCTTTATCCTTCATTAGTACAAAAAAACATTTCCAGTTTTAATCAGAAAATAGCTTGACTTCCTTTTTACTAAGCATGTTGAAATTATGAAATGTAGGTATATATTTACATCAAGCATATTGCAATGAAACAATTAAAAAATAATGTTTAAAAAAGAATAAGTACGAAAGGGAAATATTTATCTGATGTTAAAATGGCTACAACAGTCATAACTCCATGCAAGCATTTTTATTTCGTTGGTGCGGGGATTTCAAAGGATTTTTTGTTATATTTCTTTACATCAACAGGTTAATTGTAATTAAATTTATTTCAATGCATAATTTCTCCATTTTTAATATAAAAGGGAGAAGAGACCAGTGAGTAACGAATTAATGGTGGCTCACTGATCCTGTCCCACTGTCCTCATCATGGCAAAATATACACTCCGTAGCTGTCATTCTCAAACTCAGAATATTAATGCATCATTCTAGTGTATAAATGAATATTAATTAAAAGGCTAATGCTAATTAAAAAGCTAAAGTGAAATAAACGAGCTAATGTGGGCATCACATGACTTCTTTTTAAGCCAATTTAATGATAATAGTGCCTTGAAGTAAGCAAGGAAACATATTACAGATTTTCATCCCTAGTTTGTCGCGAACCGAAGCAAAAAAGCCATTTACAGGGATGATTTTCCCAATATCGACAATTTTAGCTAGGTTCAATGGTTAGCTCTCGGAATATCGCCAAATTAAAACCAGATTCAAGAAGGGAAAACAAAATTTGTCACTAAGGTGGCGACAAAACTTGGTGATATATTGCCAAGTGTCCGGCAAACTATGCCATCACTTGAGTTTGCATTGAAAAGTGTAAAAGACCTATTTTGGAACACCAAAATTCAACCAAAAGTGGAGGTGCAAAAGTAGACTCCACTAGGCTCCGACATACCGAATTTCAACTTTCTACGGCATACCACAAGCAAGACCTTTATTTTCACAACTCAATACTAGATGGATGCTTCCAATTGGAAGAATGTTCACAATAAGGTGCAGAGTTAAGATATTGAAAGTTTGAAGTGAAAAAGGAAATTGGAAAAAATACGAAAACAAACTTTTTATAAGGACAAACTTTTCATACCTTAATTTAAATTTAGGGAAATTATTTCCATTAAAAAATGATTGTAACACAAAAATATTGAAATATTTGCTATCAAAACTGTAGGAGAAATTGCATATTAAAATTTTAACAGGCTGTGCAGAAGTTGAGAAGGGAACTTATCGCTCTAAAAGACGAATGACATGTTGTAGAAGTAAAAAAATATTACATTTTTATGTTTTTAATTGCTAGGGAAAAATAAATGTATATGTTATTCTATGATTAGAAAGCACATATTACAAAAGCTCGTGCAATATGAAGAAAAGGAAAAAAAAACAATCTTGCACTTAAATAATTTAGAACCCTTGTTAGCCGCTATGCCCCCTCCCCCCCCCCCCCCCCAAGTGTGTTATTGAGTGTTAGTATAAAGTGCATAAGTCACAAACGGCTTATTTTTAAAATCCCGTTGAATATGTTTCGTACTAATGTTAATCGTTTTGTGTTTGCATTACTTTTCAATGGAAATTACTTCCCTAAAGATAAATAAGGGGACCTGAGGTCCGTATAAAAACTTAGATTTTTTTTTTTTTTTACTTACTTTCTTTTCCGCTTCAAACATTCAATATCTTTACTGTGCAAATTATTTTGACCATTTTTTGCAATTAGAAGTATGCATCTAGGACTTAAGATTGCAAAATATGAATACATATGGTTACGAAAAAAAGAAAAATCTGTATTTCTTTTTTTGCAACTCATTTCATTTTGTAATGTCTTTGTTTATTTGTTATACTTCAGGGTTTTAAATGATCTCTTAAATGCCAGCTAAATGGCATCTATTTTGCATTTAGATAAGTGTAAATATATTTTAGTCCAAAACAATTCCGTTGGCTTCTACGCAGTTCAGGTATCCTGATGGAATTAAATTACTCGGCTACTTTCTCATTTTACGTAATTTATTCATCACTTTAAAACGTTTAAAACATTACATTTCTGAAACATAAATGCAATGTTCTGCATTTAGTAATGTGTTTCTCAAGAGTTGCATACTTCTAAATTAAAAAATATGCATTAATTGCAGTTTTCAGTTATTTTTTGCTAAAACATTTTAAAGCCATCTGTATATCATAGAAAAAAACAACTGGCGAGTAGTAATCTGTAATTTGGTTGAACTGTGTTGAATAATTGATGATAAGATTTTGAAAATTTTGGGGTTATTTTTTATTGAGAACATTTTGTCCTATTGAAAATACATGCTTCCAAGTTTCTATTTGATGCAATTGCAAATTAGAAATGCAATCTATATAATAATGTTATGCTGCTTAAACAATCAGACGCCATTGTTGGTCCGATGATTAACGTAATAGCATTCACTACATTATTTTTACTAATTGTGTCATTTTGTTTGACCAGTGGCAGTAATCACAAATTCATATGTTTTAACTCAGCCCCATAAAATTCTAATTCACATTGTGAGTAATACTTTTTATAACTTTGCTAATACTTAAGTATGGACATAAACTACTTCAATCAAATAACTTAGAATTTTGAATTAATTCTGAAAAAATACTTTTGTTGAACTTAGAGGCTAATACTTGCTCCCGCTAAAAAGACGATATTAAGCGACTTATGAATCAATAAGGACTGCCGTCACAAGTTTCGTGAAAGACTGAATAAATTATTGTAACAACATTAACACTATTTTTACGACATTGCTGATGGGAAATTAAGGTTCGTTAAACATTATCTGATGCCGCTAAAAATAGTTTTGATACTAATTCACTTTTTACTTTGAGACTCATTAATCCATAATCTTTTACAATTATTGGCGCCGTAAGATAAATATTATTAGGGTAGCGGAAGCTAACGTTTCTAACGATGCCGTTTTTCATGTGGCTTCGAGGTCACGCCCGCTCCACAATAACCCCTCACAAGCATACATATGAACACACGCACATCACTATTTTTATATATATATATATATATATATATATATATATATATATATATATATATATATATATATATATATATATATATATATATATACACACACAAGGTGTATCTAAAGAGTTCGGTGAATGGATGGATATCTCAAAGGTTACATGAGTGAAAAATGCGCCCGTGCGCATGCGCATGGAGAGACTTATGGAAAAACAACACGTAGCAAGTAGCGCAATAAAACGACCCATATTAGTCTGCTACGGCCAGTCGAACGGTATGTGTGCGAAAATTTACATCAAATTGAAATGGAGCAACGGATTATGCAGAATTCTATGAATCCGTTTTGAAGCGCTTGTTGCTGCGCATCCAACGTGTTCTCCCACAATTGTACATGACTGGGAAGTGGTGTCTGTTTCTTGACAACGCTCGCCCCCATACTGCTCGCAGTGTACTCACCTTCTTGGCCCACCGCCGAGTAACTGTTATTGCGCATCCACCGTACTCGTATTTTTTGTTACTAGCACGACTTACAATTAGTTCTTATAAGATACCAGTCCTTAACAGTCATTCTTTGAGTTATTTTGCCCACTGTGGACGCTTTTTCCCAGACTCGGTGCAGCGTGGTTTTTAGATGGTCGGCGACCATTTCTTTCTCTTCGATAAATCGCCTCGGACAGTACTTTTGGAATCTTCAGTACCCTATTCATTCATCATCATCGTAGTGAGACGGGCTTTGCCTCGGTGAGGCGTGGATTTTTTTTCTGTTCTACCAACCACCTCCGGACAGTCCTGGTGGAAACTTCAATACCCTGTTCATATATACGTAAGACAAACTACACCCCTTTTGCGATTTTTTGGGGAGAAATATCACTGACTCTGTATCAGCTATGAATTGGTGAAGTTTTTTCTGCCACATTTTCCTAAGTAATTTGCTTTCAATGACATGTTTTGGTGTGTTTTAATTTTTATATGTCCAACTATTCACCTAAAAACCCTTGTTACACTTGTAATAACTCTTTGGGTATGTGTGGAGGGTAGTAGCTATGCTTGTATTTCCCTACATTTTCTAGGTGACATGTTTAAAGCTGTGCCCATTCTTAAAATATCTGTGTTGACAAAATCACGCTATAATATATATCTAATGAGAACCTTCCACAACAAGCTGCAATAAAAAAACTTTGATAGTAAGTATTACTTGCATATTGACTATAGCATACACCAAAACTATCATAGAAATATTTCTAGAATACTTAATATAACCTGACGACAACACCTTTTTTTTACACACTACAGACTAAAACAGGAATAACCTTACATATTTGTAAAATGATGCAGTGTAGCTACTTCTAAAATACAATTATAAAAATACCAGCAGCAATGCAGAATTTCAAAACAATCGCGGTTTATTTCTTCAAAAAGCGAGTATAAACTGAAAATACGAGAGTTTAAGAAGTACCCCTAAAAATGTGTCCACCCATATTTGTGTGACTATTTTGAAATTTTTATTATCAGTTAATATTTTATTTTCCTCGTATTTTTCTCCAATCTATCTTCGCAATTTTCAACACATTCTTTCCCGGTGAATATGTTTAAAACAGCTTTTGCCGTAAAATTTCAATTAAGAATCACTTTTCTCTTTTAATTTTGGACAATGCCTTTATTTTTGTGCAATGTTTGTTACGCTGTAATAACTTTCCCCAGCAAATCAGTTACAAATTGCTCATGTGCCACCGTTGCGTGTCTTATTCCATGACATAATAAATTTGCACGAAGTTTTAAATATGGAATCATTTACTCGATGTGTACACTTTTACATGTTACAGAAGCTACTGAAATACGAATAAGTACTGGGGTGTAACTCCCACGTGATGAAATACAACTTTTTAAAAAACTATAATGAAGACGTAATGAATGTTTTCTTGCAAACTAGGTTTGCTACCGATTGCCAGCACTTCTAGCGCCCGTGATGAAGCCACAAGAATGAAAGCTTTTCATTGAGCATTAGAAAATAAACTCTCCATTCTATAAGATAAATAAATACCTTTGTGCTGAATAGTAAAGTCAGACCAAACAACGTAAGTAGAAGCACAAATTTGTAAATTACAGCTGACACGTGTTTCGGCGTTACAGGGAACGCCTTTTTCAATGCAAAAAATAATGAGCTTATGGATGAAAAGACATCCGACAAAAGCCAAGAGCAGATAAGCATGCAGCTTAAAAGATAAAAACAGCGGATTAGCCAAACACCAATGACAAAGTTATAAACCGATCAGGAACCAATAGGAATGCAAGCAAAGGCTAGGAGCTTTCTCTTAGGTACGACCCAGAAAGAAAGAATTCAATTGGACAAGGATTAAGCCGAAGCTTCAACAAAAAGAAAAGAAATTGTCAGTAACCGTGAACCGCAAGAAAGGAAAAGCAGAATGGAAAACCATGAAATAAAATAAACAGAAACAAAAAATATTCGAAAAAAGGAAAAAATAGATAAATAGAAGAAAATTGGGGGGGGGGGGGGTGTCAATCAAGACAAAAAGGTAAAAATAAACAAAGGAAGATAGATAAAAATGAGTGGGGAAAAAAGAAAAAAAAAAGGAGGGGGGGGGGGGAATGGGGAAAGGACAGTATTAAAGATATGGGAGCCAAATGTTAGAAAAATATGGAACTGCACTAAGATCGTTAACTAAGTTAGAACTGTTCTTCAAAATATGAAAGGATTCCCAAAAGTCAAGATCTGATGAATTGGGGCATTTTTGGATAATCTGATAAGAGTTAAAATCAAAAGAGTGATGAGTTTGTTAAAAAAATTCATAGTTTCGTTCCAAATAATTCTTTTATGGCTTCTTTTGATGTTAACTCTTTATTTACAAACGTTCCCGTCGAGGGTTCATTGTTATGCCTTCGTAGAAGACTTTCTGAATTTCATTTCACCAATACGGAAATTGAGGAATTAATTTTCCTTACCCGTACTTGTCTTAAGCAATGTTCTTTTGTTTTTAATGGGAATTTTTATATTATGTTAGATGGTACTTAATAAAATTTTAGTCCGTTAAAACATAAAAAATAAATCAAACGATAAAATTACGTGATGACTTAAAGCGTGAATGTTAAACTGGAACTTTTCTCTTGTTGCATTTTAAAACTGCATGCTGTTATGGAAAGTATGAAAAACAAAAGTCTTGCCTATTTCAGAACATAGAAAGTTAAATTTTATAATTTTAGATGGACAAGAAAACAAACAAAAAAAAAAATAATAATAATAATAAGCATACTAAAAATAATTTTTTATGATAAAAAAAAATCACAAAGGGTAAATTAATGCTGTAGAAGTTTCTGAAATCTGAGTAAAAAATATTTTGTTTTATTGTAGATCTTGATATTGGGAAGACCAGAGCTAGCTGTTATACGGATTAAGTTGATACATTGAAATATAAACTCAACTATAGAATGGAGAGTAAAGTCAGACCAAACAACGTAAGTAGAAGCACAAATTTGTAAATTACAGCAGACACGTGTTTCGGCGTTACAGGGAACGCCTTTTTCAATGCAAAAAATAATGAGCTTATGGATGAAAAGACATCCTACAAAAGCCAAGAGCAGATAAGCATGCAGCTTAAAAGATAAAAACAGCGGATTAGCCAAACACCAATGACAAATTTATAAACCGATCAGGAACCAATAGGAATGCAAGCAAAGGCTAGGAGCTTTCTCTTAGGTACGACCCAGAAAGAAAGAATTCAATTGGACAAGGATTAAGCCGAAGCTTCAACAAAAAGAAAAGAAATTGTCAGTAACCGTGAACCGCAAGAAAGGAAAAGCAGAATGGAAAACCATGAAATAAAATAAACAGAAAAAAAAAATATTCGAAAAAAGGAAAAATAGATAAATAGAAGAAAATTGGGGGGGGGGGGGGGGTGTCAATCAAGACAAAAAGGTAAAAATAAACAAAGGAAGATAGATAAAAATGAGTGGGGAAAAAAGAAAAAAAAAAGGAGGGGGGGGGGGGGAATGGGGAAAGGACAGTATTAAAGATATGGGAGCCAAATGTTAGAAAAATATGGAACTGCACTAAGATCGTTAACTAAGTTAGAACTGTTCTTCAAAATATGAAAGGATTCCCAAAAGTCAAGATCTGATGAATTGGGGCATTTTTGGATAATCTGATAAGAGTCAAAATCAAAAGAGTGATTCGAATCCCAACAATGTTGAGCAATACTAGACTTATTTAATTGTTGTTTTTTCACATAATTTTGATGCTCTTTCAAGCGAATTTTTAAAGCACGCCGAGTCTGTCCAATATAGGCAAGTTTACAACTACAATTAATTCTATAAATTCCACAACAATTAAGAGGGTGAATGGGATCTTTAAGAGAAGAGAATGAAAGTTTATTAATAGGAGAGAACACCACCTGGAATTGGAAACGTTTTAGAATCTGAGCAACCTGATAGCTTACAGATGGAAAGAATGGCAAAACAACCAAATTCTTTCTGATGAAGGTTCGGTTAAGAACATTAGTTTGGGATTTATTTGAAAGTTTTTTATAAATGGAATCAATCAAAGTTGGCGGATAGTCTCTATCAATTGCCACAGCTTTAAGATAATTAAGTTCCACTTTAAGAAGTTCCGACGAAGAACAAATATTAATTGCGCGATGAACAAAAGAATTGAAAGCAGAATATTTTTGATTTGGAGGATGAGACGATAGTCTATGAGGAGGTAAAGAGACAGCAAAAGGTTTGCGATAAACAGTAGTTTCAAAACCAATTTCAGTACGAGAAACAAGTACATCAAGAAATGAAATGCAATTATTCCGTTCTTTCTCACAAGAAAACTGAATATGAGGATCAATGGAGTTTAAAATAGATAAAACCTCATCACTCTCAAACTGATTCTGGTTCATTAGAATAAAACAATCATCAACATACCGAACATAAAATTGGAACTGCAGTTTTTGGAACAGCTTAACCTCAAAATAATGCATGTAAATATCACTAAGAATGAGGCTAAGTGGGTTACCCATAGCCAGACCATCTAACATAATATAAAAATTCCCATTAAAAACAAAAGAACATTGCTTAAGACAAGTACGGGTAAGGAAAATTAAATCCTCAATTTCCGTATCGGTGAAATGAAATTCACAAAGTCTTCTACGAAGGCATAACAATGAACCCTCGACGGGAACGTTTGTAAATAAAGAGTTAACATCAAAAGAAGCCATAAAAGAATTATTTGGAACGAAACTATGAATTTTTTTAACAAACTCATCACTCTTTTGATTTTAACTCTTATCAGATTATCCAAAAATGCCCCAATTCATCAGATCTTGACTTTTGGGAATCCTTTCATATTTTGAAGAACAGTTCTAACTTAGTTAACGATCTTAGTGCAGTTCCATATTTTTCTAACATTTGGCTCCCATATCTTTAATACTGTCCTTTCCCCATTCCCCCCCCTCCTTTTTTTTTCTTTTTTCCCCACTCATTTTCATCTATCTTCCTTTGTTTATTTTTACCTTTTTGTCTTGATTGACACCCCCCCCCCCCAATTTTCTTCTATTTATCTATTTTTCCTTTTTTCGAATATTTTTTGTTTCTGTTTATTTTATTTCATGGTTTTCCATTCTGCTTTTCCTTTCTTGCGGTTCACGGTTACTGACAATTTCTTTTCTTTTTGTTGAAGCTTCGGCTTAATCCTTGTCCAATTGAATTTTTTCTTTCTGGGTCCTACCTAAGAGAAAGCTCCTAGCCTTTGCTTGCATTCCTATTGGTTCCTGATCGGTTTATAACTTTGTCATTGGTGTTTGGCTAATCCGCTGTTTTTATCTTTTAAGCTGCATGCTTATCTGCTCTTGGCTTTTGTCGGATGTCTTTTCATCCATAAGCTCATTATTTTTTGCATTGAAAAAGGCGTTCCCTGTAACGCCGAAACAAGTGTCTGCTGTAATTTACAAATTTGTGCTTCTACTTACGTTGTTTGGTCTGACTTTACTATTCAGCACAAAGGTATTTATTTATCTTATTTGTGGCTTAAACGGGCCTTACGTTTACATTTTCCGCCTTTTATGCAATTTGTGTTTTTGTTTTTGTTTTCGGAATTTTTGTTCTATTGTTGTATTTTGATCGTGACTTTTTACTTCTTGTTTCTTATTCATTCTGTTATTGTTTGATTTTGTTTATTTTCATTTGTTTTGGTTTTGCTTTTGATTATGTCTCAAATCAATAGGTTTGCCAATCTTCGGATTAAGAAATTTCGTTTTTTGAACCATTTAAAATTTCTTCAAGAGTGTAGGCGCAAGAAAATTATTCCGAAGTTTATTTCTTTGAAATGTAATTTACCACGTTCTGCAAAAATTGACAAAGTAATCTTTCGGTCGAAATTGGCTTTACTCAGAGCTTCGATCCAGGAAACTAGGAAACATTTATCGTTTATTGAACGTGAACTTTATGATTTACATCTTTCGGTTTCTAATTCCATTCCCAACTTTAACATTATTGACAGAAATTCTTGGTCTAGAACCCTTCGTTCCTCTGATAAACATCAAATTGTTTTGAAAAAGAAATTAGCTATGCTTTGTAAATCTTCTCATGTCGTTCCTCTTGATAATTTACCTGTTGTTAATAAGAATGTTGTTGTTAATCTTTCTAGCGTTCCATTATGTAACTCTCAAATTGAGGCTCTAAAATGTAATGATAATTTTGCTGTGGGTGTTAATCCTTCTTTTTCAAAGCTTATTGCTCCTGTTGAGAAAGCTTTTAAATTTAGTGCCTTAACTTCCTCTCAAAAAGATTCGATTCGGCATCTTATAGCTTCTAATATTGACTTTAACTCGAAAATTTCTAAACCTGTATTTGCTAATATTGTTAGCCGTTCTGTTAAAGACTTAGTTTCGAATTCTGATCTGGTTGTTACCAAAGCTGACAAGGGTGGCCAAATTGTTGTTCTTGACAAATCATCTTATGTTGATAAAACTAATGATTTGATTTCTTCTGGGCCATATGCTGAAATTTCTAAAGATCCTAGTGATAAAGAGTTAAAAACTATTGCATCTGCTGTCAAGTCTGTTAAGTCTATTCCTTCAAATGTTAAACGCTCTGTTGTTCCATCTATTGCTAATTGTGCTAGATTTTATGCTTTACCTAAGGTGCATAAAGCTAGTATTCCTTTCAGGCCAATTGTTTCCAATATTGGTACGGCTTCGTACAAACTTGCAAAATATTTAGTCTCTGTGTTTTCTCCCCTTAGGAGTCACAATTTATTTACTATTAAAAATTCTGTTGAGTTTGTTAAAAAAATTCATAGTTTCGTTCCAAATAATTCTTTTATGGCTTCTTTTGATGTTAACTCTTTATTTACAAACGTTCCCGTCGAGGGTTCATTGTTATGCCTTCGTAGAAGACTTTCTGAATTTCATTTCACCAATACGGAAATTGAGGATTTAATTTTCCTTACCCGTACTTGTCTTAAGCAATGTTCTTTTGTTTTTAATGGGAATTTTTATATTATGTTAGATGGTCTGGCTATGGGTAACCCACTTAGCCCCATTCTTAGTGATATTTACATGCATTATTTTGAGGTTAAGCTGTTCCAAAAACTGCAGTTCCAATTTTATGTTCGGTATGTTGATGATTGTTTTGTTCTAATGAACCAGAATCAGTTTGAGAGTGATGAGGTTTTATCTATTTTAAACTCCATTGATCCTCATATTCAGTTTTCTTGTGAGAAAGAACGGAATAATTGCATTTCATTTCTTGATGTACTTGTTTCTCGTACTGAAATTGGTTTTGAAACTACTGTTTATCGCAAACCTTTTGCTGTCTCTTTACCTCCTCATAGACTATCGTCTCATCCTCCAAATCAAAAATATTCTGCTTTCAATTCTTTTGTTCATCGCGCAATTAATATTTGTTCTTCGTCGGAACTTCTTAAAGTGGAACTTAATTATCTTAAAGCTGTGGCAATTGATAGAGACTATCCGCCAACTTTGATTGATTCCATTTATAAAAAACTTTCAAATAAATCCCAAACTAATGTTCTTAACCGAACCTTCATCAGAAAGAATTTGGTTGTTTTGCCATTCTTTCCATCTGTAAGCTATCAGGTTGCTAAGATTCTAAAACGTTTCCAATTCCAGGTGGTGTTCTCTCCTATTAATAAACTTTCATTCTCTTCTCTTAAAGATCCCGTTCACCCTCTTAATTGTTGTGGAATTTATAGAATTAATTGTAGTTGTAAACTTGCCTATATTGGACAGACTCGGCGTGCTTTAAAAATTCGCTTGAAAGAGCATCAAAATTATGTGAAAAAACAACAATTAAATAAGTCTAGTATTGCTCAACATTGTTGGGATTCGAATCACTCTTTTGATTTTAACTCTTATCAGATTATCCAAAAATGCCCCAATTCATCAGATCTTGACTTTTGGGAATCCTTTCATATTTTGAAGAACAGTTCTAACTTAGTTAACGATCTTAGTGCAGTTCCATATTTTTCTAACATTTGGCTCCCATATCTTTATTACTGTCCTTTCCCCATTCCCCCCCCCTCCTTTTTTTTTTCTTTTTTCCCCACTCATTTTTATCTATCTTCCTTTGTTTATTTTTACCTTTTTGTCTTGATTGACACTCCCCCCCCCCCCCAAATTTTCTTCTATTTATCTATTTTTCCTTTTTTCGAATATTTTTTGTTTCTGTTTATTTTATTTCATGGTTTTCCATTCTGCTTTTCCTTTCTTGCGGTTCACGGTTACTGACAATTTCTTTTCTTTTTGTTGAAGCTTCGGCTTAATCCTTGTCCAATTGAATTCTTTCTTTCTGGGTCGTACCTAAGAGAAAGCTCCTAGCCTTTGCTTGCATTCCTATTGGTTCCTGATCGGTTTATAACTTTGTCATTGGTGTTTTGCTAATCCGCTGTTTTTATCTTTTAAGCTGCATGCTTATCTGCTCTTGGCTTTTGTCGGATGTCTTTTCATCCATAAGCTCATTATTTTTTGCATTGAAAAAGGCGTTCCCTGTAACGCCGAAACACGTGTCTGCTGTAATTTACAAATTTGTGCTTCTACTTACGTTGTTTGGTCTGACTTTACTCTCCATTCTATAGTTGAGTTTATATTTCAATGTATCAACTTAATCCGTATAACAGCTAGCTCTGGTCTTCCCTATATCAAGATCTACAATAAAACAAAATATTTTTTACTCAGATTTCAGAAACTTCTACAGCATTAATTTACCCTTTGTGATTTTTTTTTATCATACAAAATTATTTTTGGTATGCTTATTATTATTATTTTTTTTTTTTTTTTGTTTGTTTTCTTGTCCATCTAAAATTATAAAATTTAACTTTCTATGTTCTGAAATAGGCAAGACTTTTGTTTTTCATACTTTCCATAACAGCATGCAGTTTTAAAATGCAACAAGAGAAAAGTTCCAGTTTAACATTCACGCTTTAAGTCATCACGTAATTTTATCGTTTGATTTATTTTTTATGTTTTAACGGACTAAAATTTTATTAAGTGCTTTACAAGAATAATTAAATTTGAGACATCAATCTCTAAATAGTGAACACATAACCTAGTTTGCAGCTAGAATTTGCTTTGTGTCGAATCTTTTGTCTGTAATGATGGCGAGACTGCAAGTCACGAATAGTGTCGTAAGGTAGCAGACGTATTTTGGTCTTAAAGTCTGGAAACTTGGAGTGAAGTCTTAAAATTACTTTCGTCAGATTAAATTACCAATCTTCATTAACTGATTGAATGGTGGGTCATGCGTCATATTTCGGTAATAATTACAGTACTTGTTAATGGTCTACTTCAGCAAAGTACGAATTTATTCAACGCATTATTAAAGTCAACTAATCATCAGAAAAAAAAATCGAAAGCTATGCATTACTTCATAAAATAAAAAAAACCTGTGAATCCACCCTTCAAGAAAAGGATAAAGATGAATGAGCACAAATAAAACTGCTTTGTCACTAGTAAATCTTTAGTTACGTTAAAAAAAAGAGTGAAAAAAAATATTTAAAAACCCCTTAAAGATATATTACGTCGTTAAATAAATTTCAATCATATGAGTTATTTATCAATAATCATTATCTTTCTTGGCTTTGATTTTTGAAGTCAGAATATTCTTACATAATTTGTAAACCAAATTATTCATGTTCTTCACTAACTTCCCCTTGTAGTCTAAGATCCCACTAGACTTGACCTACCCTCATCAAGTTTCCTAAAACTGCTACCTTAAACAAAGAGTAAAAGTTGTAAATAAAATTTGACAGTATGAATTTCTTCTTCTTTCACGTGATATTTTCAGGGTTTCCAGGGTTTGAAATGTGTCTAAAAATAAGTAATTTAACCACGCCCGGAGTTTCCGAAAATCGTTATCATAAACGAAGAGTCAAAGATGAAAATAAAACATTAAACTAAAGTTGCCTACCTTTATCCGGTGCCTAAGCAGAGTTGCCAGAGGCTAAAAAATGCCCAAAAATGAGTAATTTACCCTCATCGAGTTTCCAAAAATTGTTGTCATAAATGAAGAATAAAAGTTTTAAAGAAAACGTTAAAGTAAGATTGCCTACCTGTTGCGTGAGAACAAATCAGGGTTGCCAGGGACTAAAAGGTGCCAAAAAATGACTAATTTACCCTCGTCGACTTTCCATATATGTTATAAAAACAATGTAGGTAAAAATATTACAAAACCAATTTTATAGGGTATCCTAAGCAAAAGTGATGTAATAACAGGGTTGCCGTTGTTCGAAGTTTCAATATTGAAACTTTGAAAAACGGCAACCTTATGATTGCACCGCTTTTGTTTAGGTAACCCTATGATTGCACCACTTTTGCTTACGCAACCCTATACCATCGGTTTTCTTATATTTTGACCTACATTTTTTATATAACTTATGTGGAAACTCGATGAGGGTAAATTACTCATTTTTTGGCACAATTAAGCCCCTGGCAACCCTGGTTAAGAACCGGAAAAAGGTAGGCAACCCTATTTTAAAGTTTTCTTTGCAGCTTTTACTCTTCATTAATGACAACAATTTTTGGGAACTCGATGAGTGCAAATAATCATTTTTGGGTACCTTTTAGCCCCTGGCAACCCTGATTAGTTCACACGCAACAGGTAGGCAACCTTACTTTAGCGTTTTCTTTACAGCTATTACTCTTCATTTATGACAACACTTTTTGGAAACTCGATGAGGGTCAATTACTCATTTTTGGGCATTTTTTAGCCTCTGGAAACTCTGCTTAGACACCGGAAAAAGGTAGGCAACCTTATAGTTTAGAGTTTTATTTCCATCTTTTACTCTTCATTTATGATAACGATTTTCGGAAACTCGATGAGGGTAAATTGCTCATTTTTAGGGACCTTTCCACCATTGGAACCCTAAATTAGGTCACGTAAAAGAGGTAGAAATTATTACTTTCACGTTTTATCTGCAACTTTTACTCTTTATCTATGGTAACAATTTTAGGAAACTCGATGAGGGTAGATCAAGCCTAGTAGAATCTCGTACTATTGAAACTCCTCTTCTCAAGCCAATTAGTACATTTCTTGAATATGTAAATAAGTCTAGTTTTGCAGTTGCTATTAAATCCGAAAGCGTTCCAATATGAATGCAAGGTATTACTGCGTTAGGAATCGTATGTATGTTAGACCCTAGCGTCAATGACCAAACATTTCCCTTACTCTCAATAACCGTGTACCGAGGTACATATTAAGAATTTTGAAAACGTAGAACAAGAACAAAACATTTTTTTTTCTTACACTCTCATCTTCGGAAATGTGTGTATCCTGTTTTTACAGAAAAACGATATGGTTTGTTATTTTTGTTACGTTTTTAATGCTTATATTTCACGTTAAATTTTCTTTAAGAAACAAATGTATTTTTTTTCTCTCTCAATTTTTTGTGATACTGAGTGTCATACCCCTTGGTATTTTAAAGTGAATGCGTAGTATTTCATTTTTTTTATCAGTGCTACCAAAATTACTGCCCTCGCACCATATGCCGGTCGCAATGCTTGTTCATGGAGCCCGTTGAAACATACAATGCTATTCGAAAAGTATTAGCTGTATTTTTTTTCCTTACTCTTTCATTAACTCAACCTTTACTGTCATGGCGCTTGAAATCCGTATGTACTACAAGGAAAAAAAAGGAAAAGAAAAAAAAAGTCGTTCCAACTGAAATATTGTCCACTTTACGATTTCGCACATGTTTTCATAATTCTAACTCCTTATCTTAAAAAGGTAACGAATGAGTATATTCAAAAAAAAGAAAGAAATTAAAATAATAATAATAAATCGAATTAAAAAGTAATTTAATCTTTTAGTACGTTTCATAACATTAACTCATATATTTTTACCCGACTGATTTTATGAGTTTATGTATGCATGTATGTTCCTACGCGGCTTTGTAGAGACTAAAAGCCTTGGCCAATTATGATGATTCTTAAGTCAATCGTTTTGTCTTAACCTTGCAAGTGTCACTAAACACATAACAGTAATAAAAATAACCCGTAGCAACAACCAGTAGCCACATTTCATCAATTCGAGATCGCGTCGTGGAAGATTCGTCGTCTCGAACCTGAGACGCGTGTGTCCTTTTAAATGTAAATCTCTGAGATCTCGTTGTTGGCTATTCCAGATCAAGCATTTTCGCAGCTTGCATTTTTTGCTTAATATGTCTATTAAATCGATTTTGATCAGATTCCCGCCATTTTGTCGATAGTCATCCTATCTTTTCGCAGTGCTATACAACACTTTCTACTTTGTCGTTAGTGAAAGAATAATTAAGTCGATTTTGATCTCTAACATGTTACATTTATTTTTGTCGTGATTCAAGGAACTGAGTTTCGCAACGTGTACTTTCTTGACGGGCTTTTTTAGTGTTGCAAGAAAGAGTTGACTGACGCGTCATTTTATAGTTATGCAGGCTGTTTATTTAGAATTTAATGTCAAAACAATTTAACACAAGCATATTTCTTTGTTTTTTAAAGATATGCATAGCTACGTGAACAAGAAATATATAATGCAGAGTAAATGCATCCATAGAAACAACAAGGTCTCAGAAAACGTGACACTGAATCCAAGCTATACCATTTCGGTGACAATGTCTGTGAAATACTGCAAATATTTATTTTACGCTGTTTACTTATATTGTTGTTTATTTATTTTAACGCAACATTAAAGAACCGTTTCCTTAAAAGTTTTAAAATTGAATACTAAGAAACTTCCTATAATCTTTAACCACTAGCTCTGAAACTAAGAAGAACTACCACCCGATTAATCTTGTCCGAATAGATCCTAAAGCTATTCTTGCATGGAAATGCCTAACTGGGTTACTCTTAAAACATCGCAATTAAGATAGTTACTAAAACCATTAAGAAATTAATTTCAATGCGAACATTGCAATAAAATCAGTCTGTGGATGTTCTTAAAGAAATTAAACACGATAAATTATTGTAGCTAAATATATTTGTTACAAACATTTCAAAAATAATAAAACGTTTTGAAATGACACTAAAATTTCTACATCACGTAACTTCCAGACGAAACTTTTAGAACTAAATATTTGTTCGAAATCTGTAATGCTGTGAGGTAGACGAAAGTTATGTAATCTATTTAAATTCTAACATAAAAATTAATTTCCGTTTGAATAATAACATGTTAATTAGATACTTTTGTAAAATCATTCAACGCATTTTTGAAAGTAAGTTCACGAAAAGAAATTCATTTAAACAGATGAAATACAAAGATTGACTAACGGGAATGATAATGACAAAAATACTTACGTTTAGTTACATAATTAGACAAAAGGAGAGTAATAAGTTTTAAAAGTATGTTTTGAATACTATTATGAGAGTATTTTCATCAATTTTCAACATTGCAAAGTGAATCTGTGAAACTCAAAGAGAAAGGAACATATTTAGCTGCAATGAAAATGTTTATCAATAACTTCATCTTGAAAAATGTGTCGCAAAAGCGTTTATTTTATTTAGTGCAATTATCTTCGTGCATTCAAACATAAGTTAAAATAATATACCACGTTAAATTACGTGAAGTACAATCAATGATCCAAATTTGGGAATAAAAATAGAAAAAAATTAATTCCCTCCTTGAAAAAAGAGCGATAATAAATAAGAGGAGGAAAAAAAATCATTAATATTTTTTTGTAATTGGTAGAATCCATTTCAATTCAACAAGGGTTGTAACTTGATAGTCTCCAATTTTTTTGAATTAAACATATGTAAAAATTCATAAAAAATTTGGAAATACGTTTTTTTCTTCTTTTTTTGTTTGGTCTTGAGCATACAGGTCGCCAAAGATGGCGGTCATGATTTCTCACTTGGGATTTTCGTCAAAATCTTTTAAGTACATTAGCTCAGTAACGGTAGAATGTATTTTTTTGCGGTTTGTTTTATTTTATAAGATATTTTTTCTTGTTAAAAAAATGCAATTTTTTGAAATATGTGCTTTAGTTTTTTTTTCCAGTCTTTTGAAAAAAAAAGTTTAAAATATTTTTTTTTCTTGAAAATGCCAATTTTATTTTTTAATTTTTTTATTGATTATTAGTACTACTGAGCACTACTTTTTCTGAAAAAGAGAGCTCCCACTTTTTCGTTCAAGAGATTTTGAATGCATTTGAAAAAATGGGGTTTTTAAATAACTCTTTACGTAATGGCAGAAAAAAGGACTGAAAATTAAAATGAAAAAAAAAAAAAAAATCCGCAGTTAGTACCCTGAAAAACACTTTTAATTATGTTATACAGCAAATTTTTCATTTTGAATTCTCCACTTTTTATGAAAACAAGAACATAGTCTCCAGCCGATTCGCTGCATTTCCCCACGCAACCTTTCAGCTTGCGCCAAAAGAATTGTTAAGTGCAATGCCATCTTTTTCTCACTAAATTCAATATCCTGAATGAAATGGCGACTCAAAATGAAAATTTCGCTATATGACTGAATTAGAAGTGTTTTCTGAACGCTTGCTGCGAAAAGAAATTGAATTTTCAGGTCTGCCTTTATGTAAAAGTTCATTAAAAACCTTCATTTTTTTTCAAATGCTTCTAAAATCTGTTAAACAAAAAAGTGGAAGCTCTCCTTTTCAAGAAACGCAGTGCTCAGTGGTACTAATAAACTAAAAAAACGAAAATTTTTGAAATTGGCATTTTTGAGAAAAATTAAAGAAACTGTTTTAAACTTTTTTTTTCAAAACACTGTGGAGGGAAAACTGAAGCACATCCTATTTCACAATGCTGCATATTTTTTTAAACAAGAAAAAAATCCTTTTAAATAAAACAAACCGCAACAAAATATGTTCTACCATTCTTGAGATAATGTACTTTAAAGATTTTGTCGAAAATCCCAAGTGGGAAATCATGACACGATGCCATGATTGGACCGCCATCATTGGATTCCTGTATCTCGGCCCAGGAATCCTTTTGGGCAAAACAAAAACAAAAAAAACACGTATTTCTCAATTTTTTATGAATTTTAACATACCTTAAGTTCAAAAAAAAATCCGAAATCATCAAGTTACGCCCCTTGTTGAATTGTCATTCTACCAATTAAAAAATACAAAAAGAACATTCTCTAAGCAATGACAAATATTATTGTGTCCCTTCTAATTACATATTTGTTTTCAAAATAAACTCCGAAAGGGATTTAAAAAATCGTCTGTATAAATTTAGACAAATATGAATAAAAAGATGATTTTAAAATAATAGGCATTTTTAGAATATAAAATATTAATAACTACAAACGGTTAACGATTAGTACTTGTTTGTAAATGCAAAAATAGTCTAGAGTTTATTTGCAGTAAAATATGTCAGTTACATTTTTCATCTATTTTAAATTAAGGAGTCTAAAAGAAATAAACAGATTTCCCGCATATTTTAAAATAAATAAAGCTAATAATAGAAACATGGTTCAATCTATGAAATTGAAACACTATAACATGAATCTGAAATAAAGAAAGTCACATAATGCATACGAATCATGAAGTTTAAATAATTCTTACTGAATGAAAATGGATGAAAAACTGTAGAGAGAAAAACAAAGTAGTGAAACTTCCGTCTGTGTTTTAAAAATGAAATTAAGGTAACATGAAACTTCTCACTTTAATATTATTCAGTATTTCATTTGTTCCAACTGAAGCAACTAAGCAAGTTTTCTCTTGATAAATAAGTTTTGAAATTTTGTATTTATTTTCAATCAGATAAAGATGAAATAATGAAATTTCTTGCAACAAATTCAGTAAATAAAAAAGAAACACACTCTTAAAAATGAGGGAAAATGGTTTTAAACCAAAAGTATTCGCTTCAGGTATTAATTCAGGTTCAAAATAAAGGTTTTCAGGTTAAAAATAAAGGAAACAAGTACGAATGAAACGATAGTAAATTTTTAATACGATTGTCTGATCCGTCTAAAGTTGGAAAATTTGAAATGCATAATATGTAAAAAACTAACCATAATTGCGAAAGTACATTATTATTTACAAAATTGATTGATTTCAAAGAAAGCAATTAATTTTAAAGAACAAAGTAATATAGAGACACGGCGAAGAAATAAGACAAGTGAAGAAACACGGAAGAAAAAGAAAGAAAAAGAGAAAAAATTGCTTTTCTAAAAACATTTGTTCAATTTCAAAATCATTATACTAACGAAGTATAACTTCTTTTATCTCCAGGTAAATTTTAATTTATTATATTGTTACTACAGTTAAATTCGCTTTTAACGAGCCCTGATTCAACGAGAACCGGGGTTTAGTGATGAAATCAGAATTGCTCGGTTGATACAATGCTAAATCTACGGGACCATAACTATCTTTTAACAAACAAACCACTCTTAAAGTGAGCAGTATTTTTTCGATTCATAAAATTTCTATTGTCTTCTTGCTCATCTTAGCCTTTTTTGGCAGATTTTCATCAACATTCCAAAGTTAACCAAAGTTAGTGATGAATCTTAAGAACAAGCGATGAGAGAATTTTTTTTTAATTTTTAGAGTAAAGAAATATTTAAAAATTACATACGTGTGTGTATATGGATATTCTTCAAAAACAATGACATAAAAAAACGACATTCAGATAGTTAAAAGCAAAGTAACCAACTTCTTTGGAATACAGTGATTGAAAAGAAGAAAAAACGCAACTACGATCAATTTAAATGATTTTTTTCATGAACTTAAACGTGAAACTTTACGACACTCGGTTATATCGAGCAAATATCGTGGTCTTTTTGCGCTCGTTATTCGCGAGTTCGAAAAAACTCGAAGTACACGACTCTATACACTAGCGCCTAATTCATGGGGCTTGGGGGGAGGGGGAGGGCTCCCTCAATAATTTGTGGTTGTGTGGGTTATTTTTTTGACAGAGTGGCAAGTGCTTTTGCTAGGGGAGTGCTTCATGTGAAGACAAGTTTCGTTTTGTTTTAACGAGTGTCAATGAAAGTTGTGACATTTTTCAGAAATTTGAACACTTTATGAAACTACAAGTCAAATATGAGGGGGGAATCGGGTGGATTTCAAAAGATGGTTTTCAATTTACAACCCCAATCAATGTATGTACACTGCAGGGCACTAGGGTAGTACTCTCGGGGTGGCATTAGAGAGCGATGCCCTACCTTTTGTGACTGATGCTCTACCTATAAAATTACACTAAAAAAAGTGCAAACTCCCTAAGGGGGGGTGCCCAAAGCTCCCTTCCTATAACGTCAACAAAGATACTCTGAAATTGCGTTTTAAGAACTTCAATTTCTAAAAATTTCGGAAGGAGAGTACCGAATTCCATCTCTCCACTTAAGGTCATCAAAGCGAAATAAAATCATATTTTTAGGACTTCCAATTTCAAATAATTTTTTTGATAGGGGTCCAAACTAGACCCCTTCCATAAAAGTTTTGAAATATAGCCTTTTAAATTTAAAGAAAGAAGCAGGAGAAAGCCTTTGAACTTCGCTTATGTCTAATATCGCTAAAAGGCGGTCTAAAGTTCATTTTCTGAACTTCAATTTCTAAACATTTCAAGGAAATTCTCCGAATTCCATTCTTTCGCCTAACGTTATCAAATATGGCCAACTGAGTTTTAGGAATGAGATTTAAAATTTTCCGGGGGGAAACCCCCTACTCTCTTTTACCTAACATCTTGATGATCGTCTAAAATGGTTTTTTGTGAATTCTGTTTCAAAAAATTACGGGGGGGGGAGAAATCTCTGAACCCCATAGTTACCAAAGATAGCACAGAAATGCTACTTTTAACACTGTTTCGAGACATTTTCATAGGCAGGCTCTCAAATCTACCCTCTCCCTAACATCACCAGAAATCGCCTGGAATTGTATTTTGAAACGTCTATTTCGAAAATTTCAAAAGAGAATGAATTGACCGAATGAATTGAAAAATTGACCGGGAATAGCATCTGAATCTCTCCTCCACCAACGTCGCCAAATATCGCCTAGGTGTTTTTCGAGATACTTTTAATAATTTTTTTGAGGGAGAAACCCCCGTGCCCCTGTTTCTGTGCGATGTTACTTTACGTCTGAGATCATGTTGCTAATCTAAGATCTTGCTGTGAAAAGGGGAGCTCCAAATCTCAATTTTCAAAATGTCAACTTTCAGATTACTTACCTTGAAACACCATATTCCATGTTGCTGGTTTGAAAAATTATGCACCAGAAAACATGTAAACTGACTTTTTCAAGGTACAGAAATCTGATTTGGGAGATAGCTATAGGATTACATACCCCCTTTGACCCCCGAAAATGTCTAGATCCCCCCCCCCAATAATTTTTACATCTGTGCCCCTGACTCTATACGTGCCTTTGTAATAAAGTAAAAAGTAGGATAGCATCTGGTGTTCTAAAATTTAGAATTTTGATGTTATTTAGAATCTAAATAACATCGAAATACTCAACTGCGTATGAAAGAACAGATTATTGTTATTTTGTTTTCCCGTATCCATAAAAACTCTAGTTCCATTTTCGTATTTTTTTTAAAACCGAGACGTATTTTAAAAACTACAAACATTATAAGTTTCCCTAGATTTCTAGAAAACGGAATTTTAATCATTCTGAAGTAAAATTCGTTTTCGTGTAGCCTCTCTTCTGTAGTTTTCCTTTTCGCAGAACTGTCTACCTTTAGCGTGTCTGTCAAAACCAATAGAACATCCATTTAACCCTTTTTCAATTCGTAAAATATTTCATTGCCTTAGTGTTATAAAGCCACGCTTGCACTAGAGAGCAAATGGCGGCAATAAAACTTTGTAACAAGGTTGCATCGAAGGCTGTGCTTTGTTTGTTATTTGTATATTTAACAGCAGTGTCAAACTGCTTCCGATGGAAGAAATTTATCATTCCTAAGGTTTTTAACACACAACATCTAGCATGAAGTCCCTAAGATCAATTTGACATTTGACATTTTAAATTGAAGTTGTGTTTTTCGTAATTATAGTTGCGATAGGAGACATTTGTAGAAACAAAAAACCCAGCAAGTAGGGTCCTATCGTGATTGCGGAAAGCATAATTTGATTCCAGGAGTTCAAAATTTCATTTAATGCCAAGGGGTAGATGATAGATGTCGTGTGCTGGATTCAATATCTTATTTTTTGTCAATATGCCTATAAATCAAAGCCGCTCTTTGAGATCCCTTGCGGCGTATGTCATGATTGTCAACAACCAGGTATAGCTCCTGAGATTTCATTTTGTCTCTCTTTCAAGTAAACAAACCATTTTAAAGTTATAAATTGCTAGCAAAAGTTTTTACATTTGATTTTATGATTTGACATGTAGAGTAATTTTGTCATGCAAGGACATAACCATTATTTTTATTTACATGGGCTTTGTTTTTATTATGTCTGCTAGTGTTATATTTTCTAGTTTTAATCTTGGTGCTTTTTCGAATTGTCCAACACCTAAACACAAAAACTTGGTCAATAACTGATAAAACTTGCATATCATTTTATTGCACTTCATTAGCAAATGAATTACAATATTTTCTTTGTTTCTAAAGCAGAAAAAAAGGCAAGGCTTCTGCTATAAATAGGCATTAGAACCAATACACACTCTAACCCCACATAACGTACAAAGCTACTCATTAAAAGAAACGTAGTATGACTCAAAACTACTTTTGTATATATAAATTAAAAAACGGCAGTGTAGAGGTAAAAAATACGGTAGAAGTGAAACTTTTTTTGTTACAGGGAAGCACTAAATTGGGGAAGGGATGTCAGTTTAACAAACTCGAATGATGAGTCACTCGCCTTCGAGTGTTTCCTAAGGAGAGGCAGACCTATCCTCCATTTTGGTTCCAAGAGTGCTTTTGATCCACATACTAGGAAATACACTTTAATATACTTCCTGGTTGCCGTATGAGGCAGTGAGAAGCAAAGACATGTAAGTGGACATTTTCAAGTTTTGAGTAAAACACGTTTAAAGATAACATCCTAGGTAGGCTTTCATTGAATTTTTTTCTAAATCATGCTGTACGGCAGCACATACCAGGACTACTTGTACTATCTGCTGCCCAAAGCATAGGAGAAGTACCCCTACTATTTGTACTGCTTATCTCCACATTTTTAATTTTGCCCCTTACATCCCTTTTTGCTTCTCACTGCCTTGTATGGTAAAAATAACTAAGGAAAAGTTAAGTAACACGCACTTTCCGAAAATCTAGCAAGGTAACTAGTTTCTTTAAATGAGCAATAGTTTCTCCTTAAATATTTCCCGTTAAGAATAAAATCTTCAGTGCTGACTTTATTTTAATGTGAACAAATGAAATATTCTACTTTTAGTAAATGAAACAGTAAAACATGAATCAAACTATTCGTCTAAAGTTAAGACACCAGTTTTCTTTAACGGAGTATTGCACACATACTTATATTGCCGCATAGCGCAATAAGAATGACAATCCCAATGGCACAATCGCAAAGCCCTAAGCTTCGAACCCATTGGACCCCCGATCAAATCCCGGGCAATAATTTCAGGCATGTCCGAAACAAAATTGTGTATTTGAAGGAAGAAAATAGATTAAAAACAACGTGCACACGAAGCAATATTCGAAATGCGTTGGTTATACCCACGTGTTTCAACGGAAGTTATGTTGAGAATTAAATTTTGTACTCGTTGATCGTCACGCCACCTCAGCGCAGTACACGAAACCACGGACAACAAGAAAGAAAAACAGTGAGATGAGTGAATGTGCTACTTTTCGTTACCAAAAATAAAAAACTGCATCAATTCCATTACACACACCAAAAAAGGAAAAAAAAAATAGCAGATAAAAATTTAAAGCTCTCGCACTTTAAAAGTTTCACTTAAAAAAAAAAGTCATAAACTGCAAAATATCGACTGTCAAAAAATACCTTCAGTTTGAAGACGCTGAACACTATCATTGTTTGACATTTTTGCAGCAGTACTAATAATTTGACGTTCTAAAGATCATCAAATATTCAAATTCGATACAATTATTTGAGAGAATTTGTAGGCAGTTAATTTAACTTTTCTAAAATTGCTTAAAATTAGCTACACCTTTCCGTTCAATGTACCTAACAACATATCCTCATCATGTGGTATTTAGACATTTAAATTACCGCATTTAGGAGCTGAGCGATACTTTACGTTCGTTCTCTGTCGTAGTGCAACTCTTTCCAAATTGGGTTTAACTCTACGCAAACTGTTACGATGCATTCTGGAGAACAATTGTGTGTTGGTAATACCGTTACAAAAGTACGTGATGAGTAGATACGCAAGACAGAATGTAATCCTCTTAGGCTTCATGAAGACAAAACTATTCCGCTTCTAAAGTGAGCAAACGGATATTAGATTCATTAGTCTTACGTACAAGAGAGAGTAGATTGCAGTAATACATATAAACGACTTTTTGAGCCATTAACATATACTTTCAACTTGAATTTATGAAGTTGTATGGTTTGTATGCTAAATTATTTAGCGTAGGTATTTTTAGTTATTTGTTTTGTAATGTTTGCTACGCATTTTGCGAATTAAAAATCTTATATAGAGAAAACTGGTTTTTTCTTTGGGTTTCTTTTTTCCAAACAGAGCTGCAAAGCTGCTGTTTCCGATTGAAAAACAAATTTTTTCTTCCCAAGCAAGTCCTGAGTTTGGGAAGAAAAATCTGTCAATCTATCTATCTCTCTATCTAGCCCATCTAAAAAATAGTTTAAAGTTTGCTTTAGAATTCTTCAAAATCTCGATTATTCGAAGTCCCAAGGGACCGCCTAAAAATATAGAGTAATCGGTAGTTCGAAATATCGCAAGTTCCTTTCCCAGCCTTCTGCAGAATAATTTTTATTTTCTTTTTAAGAAATAATGCATAACAGACAGGCTTCAACATTTATAGTTTGGAAAAAATTAAAACTATTATAAATGTCTTCGCAGAGAATACATTTTATTAAGATACTTTGACAAATGAAGTTATTTTTGACTGCTAACATTGTTTTTATCTTCAATCGTCATTAAGTTTGTAAATATATTTCGATTTATGCATGTTTTCGGAATTTTCCAGGTAGTAAAATATTTTCAAAATCTGACACTTGCTGATTAGTTTAAGGTAGCAAAGATTCCTCATCATTATGTTTCTCAAAATCTTCACAAGCAGAATCTTCGAGAATAGCTTGAACAATCTCTTCGTAGGACAAGGACTCACACGTAGTTACAATTTCCTAAATATTCAAATAATCTCTCACTTCTACAAGGACTTCTCCACATCCACGAGGCCTTCGAAATGATCCAATTCGTCGGTCACTGTTTCTATCATAGGTCCATTTTCTTTTCTCTTGTCCTCAGTTCATATTGATTTTAAACGTCTTTGTGTTTTAAGAGCTCAATTATTTGATTTATTCAGAAAATAAAGGATACTGCTTAATTTTTTCCCAAATAATAATTACTTTAAAGATTAGCGAGCAATGAAGTTTTAGGTCGTCAGACACGGCAAAAAGTAGCCCAATCGACTACTTGAAATGCAATCTTGCAACACTTTGGGCATTAAGCAGCACAATTATTAATTGAAATATCCCCCTCATACGAGCTGTTAAGAAAAGCAATATGTTAAATTTGAAAAACAAAACCCTTTTTATTTCTTATTTTGACTGCATTTTTATGCATAAAATGAAAACGAAACTTTCAGAAAAACATCGACTTAAAAGGAGAACATTCGAGGTATGGAGACAAGTTTGTATTGAAAACACCAAAATACCTATGGATCGAATGATTTCTTCGAGATAAAGGAATATTCGAGTTTCATGCTTCGAGTTATCGATAGTTGCCTGTACATATAATTACAGTATTAAAACACAGATTGAGTATTGAATCGCGGCCAATTTCATCTGAAAGAGAAATTCCCTTTTCCAGAAAATCAGTCCCGGAAAAGCACTAAAGTGGTTAAAGGATAGGTTTATTAAGGGCATTGAGACAATTTACGATCTAAAAGAGAAAATTCGCACTTTTCCCGTGTTACATTAAACGGCAAGGGAAAATGTTGAACCTGTTTCACTTTTTTTTTTACAAAAACATTGTTAGTAATATATAAAATGTCTTATTTCATTTTGCAGTATTACTGATTTTTCACTAAACATAAAACTAACATGAAAAATAGTTTTATCAGTTCCACTTTGAAATATGGATGAAAAATTAAAATTGAACTACTCTACTTCAATAAAGCAAATTATCTTATTACGGGCTTATGAGATTCCGCAGGTTAAATAAGAAGAAAACTTACAGTTATCATTATACATAAGACTGAACATATAATGTCAAAGTCATTTTCCAGACGGTCGTTGTGGATTGAAAAAAATCTTTTCATTATTTTATCTGTAATATTCAATCTGTAATATTTTCTTTATAGCAGTTCTTTGATATCAGTATAAAGAGAGAGAAAAGATATGTAGTTCCATGTTACACCCAATTTGCGTTTTCCTGTGAATAAGGGATTTCACATTAAGACAAATTTAAGCCAATAAATCTCTTTTTTTCCTTCTTTCCCAAAGCATATATGTTTTACAAAGTAAAGAAATGAGTAGTAACAATACATAAAAGCTAATTTTCTTGATAAAAAAACTATTTTAAAGCTCCCAATTTTTCTTTTCAATCATTTAGGCTACAAAACTATATATATATATATATAGTGTGATTGCGGGAGAGATGGACCACGTTTATTCTTCCGTTTCTAAAAGCTGTACATTCACATGTATTTTACTTTTCATTGTATACAGGGTGTTCCGTTTTAACCTGAAAGACCTTTATTTTCGCAACCGTTAGTAATAGATGTATACTTCCAATTGCAAAAATGTTCAAAATAAGGTGCAGAGGCAAGGTATTGAAAGTTTGAAATGAAAATAAAAATAAGTCAAAAGGTACAAAATTTAACTTTTTATACTGTTCCCAGGTCCCTTAACTGATATTTAGGGAAAAACTTCTCCATTGAAAAATAATTCCAACACAATAAGTTTGAAATGAGTACGACCAATATTCACTGAGACATGATACTTAGCGTTTGAAGACTTACACCACTTTTCACTCGCCGTCACTAACACCTTTTGGGGGAAAATATAGCGGTTAACAAGGGTTTAAAATTATATGTGTGGAAAAAGTGTGGTTTTTCAAATTCTTCGAAGTTTTGTAGCATGTGTTTGCGTATCATGTTATAACATTTGCATTTGAATAGCGATAAAAAATATAAATACCCTGTTTTTTTTACTTAGACGACCTGTCATTTTTAAAGCGAGATAAGTTCCAATCTCATCTTCTGTATGGTCCCTTAAAACTTTGAACTGGAATATCTCATTGAGTTTTGGTCGCACAAATGTCAAGTTTTTTGTGTCACAAATAGTTTTCAATGGATATTATTTCTGTAAATATTAGTAAAGGGACCTAGGGACCGTATAGAAAGTTAAATTTTGTAATTTTTGACTCATTTTTCTTTTTACTTCAAACTGTCAATATCTTAACTTTGCATCTCATTTTGAACATTGTTGCAATTGGAAGTATACATCTAGGACTAACGGTTGCGAAAATGAAAGACTTGCAGGTTAAAACGGAACACCCTATTTACATATAGTGTATGATATTTCTTACAAAAATCTTTATGTAGAAGGCCATATCTTTAAAGGAATTCCTGTTATGATTTTTTGAAATTTTTGCTCTACTGTCTATCTTACCCGAAGTAGTCCGGGTCAGATGGACCATTTGACTGGGAGAGACGGGCCACAATAAAATTATTAAATAATTGCACGTTTATTAAATTTATTAGTGTCTCTTTTTTCTTTACATTTTTATTAAACCAATTCTAAAATGCATCAGAATTTACGTAAGCAAACTGGCGACATTTAAACTTTCTCCAAAAGGCATTACATCCAGGAACTCGTCTTTTATGTTGTTTTCTTTCGAACTACAATGAGGAGGAAAAAATGTTCCCTCACCATTACAACATGCTAAAAGTTTCCCCTTTTACTCCAAATATAATTAATACCACAGTTTTAGATTGTTTAATGATCACTACTTCGCCGGGCTTATTATTAAACTGTAAAACAGTTTCATCTATATTAAAGATACAAAGGACCTTTTCAAAAAGATAATATTTCTTAAGTAAAACTTTGAACACCCATGTTCGTTTCTTCAACGACTTTAACAGCACTTTTCAAATTAGCTAGTCCGTTCCCAGCGTGTTTACGAACTTTTTCTAATATAGTTAAATATAGGTATAGGTTTATAATATAGGTTCTAATTTTTTTTTTATTTTACCGCAGTAAGAAGTCTGAATTATAGCAATTCAGGAAACTTTTGGACAATAATACTTGATTTTTCCAGGAAGTGGATAAAAACCACTGAAATTCTGGAACGTTACAAGGAAATACTCAGTAACGCTTCGGAATTTGTTTACAGTGTATTAGTGGAGATTAATTCAGTTCTTTGAAAATCAATGCTTAAAAAAGTTCTAGGCTGTATTCAAAGTCCATCTATTCTGTATAGACGTGGTCCAGCTCTAATTTTAATTCTATAATAAATTATAATAATATAATTAATATAACATTTATAATTAATATTATATTTATAATCTAATTATAATTATGTAAAAAAATATTCGACTGACAGAAAGATACAATGGTTTTTAGCTTTTTTTTTTCGAGAAGCTAACAGCAGCATGTCATAGAAAATGTCTTTCCGTACCTGACTGAAATAGTGGTTTCATCTATTGAGAGACGCAATGACGAAATGTTTGACTGGTGCATCTCACACGGTGGTCTATCTCTCCCAGAATTACCTTATACAGTGCCGGCAAAAAAAAATCTGGCAATAAAAAAATGTACATGCAAATTTCTTGTCATAATTTTACTTGGCATGCTCACTAGTGATTTGGCCGAATACCGAATGCTTGGTCAGATTTTTGCCGAATATTCGGTATTCGGAAAAATCACTAGGGAGCATGACTTAAATTAAGTATTTAACGCTGTTTATTGATGCAGGGATGGCAAAAAGTCATATTTTCAGGTGAATTCAGGTTTTTCTTACAACATTATGATGATTACATCCGTGCTTGACTTTATCGAGAAGAATTCACGGTCTTCTTGCATAAGACATCGTTATGCTCAGGCCTGTATTTACATACAAGTTAAGCAAGCTATAGCTTAGGGCCCATGCTTTTTTAGGGGCCTCCAACTTCCAGAAATTAGCATGATTCGTTAAAAAAAAAAAAGAAAAAAAAAGTACTTGAAAAAATAAATTGCATTTTCTAGTGCTTGAAAATTTAGAAAAGTGTCGCTACAAATCACAAATACGGGAGGGGTAGGGAGAAAAGAAATGCCAATGCAGGTAGTTATCAAAATAATGGAAACACTTGGAAAATAAATTTCGGAATCGCTACTCTGCCATACATGTTCTGTTTATAAAGGAGCCTTTCTAACTATAATCACTCACACTAGTGAACCCAGATCGTGATTGAGTTCTGTGGTCACTTTCGCTGCTGCTGTTCACTTTTTAGACACTGCAAATCCACTTCAACACCCGTCGATTTATTTTTCTGAGCTTCTCTTTCCTTCCACTGTTTTGGTTAGCCAAGCTTGTCTTACCGCGATGTGTGTATACTAGCATGACTTTAGATACTGTACCTCTAGAAACACCAAAAAGTTCAGATGTTTCAGTTACATTAGCTCCAGCTAGACGCGCTCGAACAGTTTGGCCCATTGAGAAGGAATACTAATGGAGGGAGCGACAGCAAATGTCTCAGTCAGATAAGCTTCAAAAACATTTCTCCCAGGTCAGGTGACTAGTTTGCCTGGAAAGTTGTCGCGTTTTGGCACGTAATCGCTCTTTTGGCACTAAATATTTTTCAGACGACGGCACTAATTATGAAGTCGGGGCTACAAATCAGAGCTGCAGAGTTGTAGCGAAAATGACAGACTCTGGCTCCAACTCCTTTATCTAAAACATAGTTCGACTCCGATTTCAACTCGGAGTTTAAAAACCGTCGGACTCGGACTCTCAGCATCGAAATCAGTCCGGATCCGAGTCCGACTCCGCAGCCCTGCTACAAATTAGAGTTGCGGAGTCGGAAGTAAAATGACCGACTCCGAGAATTTATGAGCATTCGACTCCGACTTTTTTCTTCAAAATCAGTTCGACTCTGACTCCGCAGCCCTGCTACAAATTAGGGTTGCAGAGTCAGATGAAAAATGACCGACTCTAACTTCGAGAATTTTAGATCCTTTGACTCCAACTCCTTTACCCAGAAACGCAGTCCGACTCCGACTCTTGCAGTTTATAAGGACTTAGACTCCTGATGCCGACTCTTTTACGCCAAAATCAGTCCAACTTCAACTCCGCAAGCCTGCTACAAACTAGGTTTGCGAAGTCGGAAGAAAAATGACCGACTCTAAAACGGGGAATTTTAGAGCCTTCGACTCCGACTCATTTACCCCAAAATTAGTCGGACTCCGATTTCGTCTCAGAGTTTCAAAACCTACGACCTCCGACTAGTTTACTTAAAAATCAGTCCGACTCCGACTCTGCAGCCCTGCCACAAATTAGGGTTGTGGAGTCGGAAGAAACTGGCCGACTCCGACCCAGGGAATTTTAGAGCCTTCGACTCCGACTCCGACTCCTTTATCCCTAAAGCAGTCCGAGTCAGATTTTGACGGAATTTCAAAAACTTTGAACTTTGACTCCAACTCTTGAACTTCAAAATCAGTTCGGCTCCAACTCCCCAGCACTGCAATAAATTTGGGTTGCGGAGTCGGAAGAAAAAGAACCGACTCCAACTCACAGGGAATTTTAGAGCCTTTGACTCCTACTCCGACTTTTTTTTACCCCAAAAGCAGTCAGACTCCGATTTTGACTCGGAGTTTCATAACCTTCGAACTCCGACTCTGACCATTTTGCTTCAAAATCAGTCCTACTCCAACTCCGACTCTGCAACCTTGCAACAATTTAGGGTTGCAAAGTCGGGAGAAAAAAAGCAGACTCCGACTCCAGGAATTTTAGAGCCTAAGACTCTGATTCCGAACTCACAAGACTAGCAATCAGTAATTATACACCAAGCTTACAAAAGTAGGACATAACATACAGTACAAATCTTTTAATAAGGATTGATTTCAGATGAATTAGATTTTGAATTGTTTCAGCACATAATGTAAATATTTATTTGATTTGTTGATATTATTATTTTGAATTTCAACTCTTAAACATTGATTGTTTACCAGAAGGTTTTTAGAATGAAGGTCTTTCCTTATGTTTTAACTATCTACGTAAATAACTATTCGACAGTTATTAACATTACTAATTTATGTATAAGTTTTGCACACATTTCTGGTAGATCGAGACAATTTGTGAAAATTAAAAGCATCCCTTTTTTTTGGTAAAGTCTGCCCATCTCTGTTCAATTCAAATGAATATGTATTCTGAAAAAGTATCGTCTGCTTTCGAAAAACAAATATTATTAAAACAGAAGATTAAAGCCAAGCCAAGTAAGAAGAAAACAAAGTAGAATAATTCAACCGCCCTATTTTTTAATTTATCGTCTGCGTAAATTTATTTTTATGATATTTTGGAAACAATTAAGAGTTGTTATTTTTTCTGAGAATATTAGATCGACCAAGTGTGTTGTGAGTAAGCGAAAGTTTACAGCCTGAAATAGTGTGATAAGTTTTTATGTTGTGCATCGGTGTAGTTAAATTGAGCGCGTGTGTGTGTGCTTTTTGAAAAATAGTATTGAAACTTTCTCTATGATTGTTATTAGAAGATTAACAGAGTTTTGAGCAATGTTGAAAGATCAGTTCTAAAAGGTATCGTTACTGATTATTGTTACTAGCAAAGGCAACGCTGCTAACCTTTTGCCAGTTTTAAATAAATAACGGATACCAGGCCTGTCATTCCAACTCCCCCTCCCCACTTCTTCCCGGATTTTAAAATATGATGTAATTGCATTTTTCATGTATTTTGATTTTTATTCCTTGTAATGACGGTCATGTACAAATATATGTTTAAAGAGTTCGCTCTTTGACTGAAAATTTATGGATTCTTGTGTCTTGTAATCAATGTTTTGAAATTACTCCATACGCAGGCACACTAGTATTTAAATTAAAGCATAAAAGTAACAAATATTTATTTTCAAATCTAAAACTTTTTCTAAACGCATCTGCTGTTCACAGGAGCTTGGCGAGAAGCTACTCGCCAACAAAGCAAACGTACACAAATTACTCGAGAGTCGTTAAAATAATTACTAGTTAAGTAAAAAGTGTTTTTATGGAACTAAAATGTTATTTGCACTCATGATATACAATGTTTTATTATATTAAAGGTAAAATCAGTACAAAAATTTAAAAATTATAGGCAACTGTGGGAAATGTACTCGTTGCATGCACATATGTTATTTTTTTCTTTATTTAGAAGTAAAAAACATTTGTACATACCTAAGAAAAGTTACTGGATTTCCTGGTATGGCTTTTTCTTCACAGTTTAAAATGCTACAATACTGCTTTATTGCTATAAATCTAATTTTTCCCTTCTATAGTTAAATGTTTTTTTCATTCATGGCTTCAGCTAATGAAAACTTCTTCAGCGGTTACGGTCAACTAGAAATTGCTCCCCAGGTCACATGGTATGGTTGCCGTTTCGCGATAGTAGGGTTGCACTCTCTCCATCTATTCCTTCTCAATGGTTTAGCCTCTTTAAAAATTTGAGAGCTCCGACATTTCACGCGCTTGAATAAAATCCAAGACTTCCAGAACTTCCGTTTAACTACCATATACAAGCAGATCATATACATTTGCTATTTATAAAAAAATAGATACCTAGTTTTATTCTTTATTACTAACGAAGCGCATTCAAAAATGTCAATTTTATTCACATGTGTTTCCATTATTTTGATACTTAATTTGAAGCCGTTGATTATGTTGATTAAGTTGATTGGGCAAACTGTGTTGTAACAGAGCCACCTCTTACAATGCATCTAAAAGACCAACAATTAAAAGAAATGTGCAAAGAACAGCCTACAGAGTTCACTTTCGAGAAATTTCCCTGTCACACGCAAGCTGTGGAAAGTTGTGTGAAACTAATAACCGATGCTGCAATAAAAGTTCGTGGTGAAACTGCACGAGATGGATACATTCGCGCCAAACTTCAAGCTAGGTAAGAACTTCCATCATTTGATAACAAGGGACAATATTTTTCCAAAAAATAATATTCATTATGCATGAGGTATTATGAATCAAATTTGAAGATTTCTTTTTCAAAATTTTATTATCTCTATATGTAATTCTAGAAAATGTATGATACTATTACGTGATAATAATTACTATGATTAGTACTGCTATTTAATTAATTAGTCTATGATTTAATTTTGAAAAATAATTTTCACATTGGTTTTTAAAGAAATTAAATATTTTTTCATTTTTCTTCAATTTTTGATGTCGGAAAGGAGCGGTTAAATGCTCATTAAAATCAATGAAACACTTTATGGGCTCGAACTGGCTCATTATATAACATTTTCGGTGCATTCCAGCAATATATATGGAATATAGTTTTTTAAAACAAATTTCGACAAAAATTCATTTTTCTCCTTTTTTCCGGTTTTTAAGTGTCAAATAGCGTCGGCTAGATATTTTTTAATATCCAAGGAAATTTTTGTGAGTGCTAACTAGCTCACTACGCAATTTTACGGCCCACCCTACGTGAATAATAGGGTGAGCCGAAGCTTAGTTTAGGGTTTAGCTTAGTTATCTAGTCGCATTTCTATTTTCAGTTCCTGCTTTAATCAAGATTTGTACATTCGTGAAAAACAGTAGGCGATCTTAGGGTACTACTTAAAAACGTAGTGTGTGTAGGAATGGACTGGTATATGAGTATAGTTGTTGTATGTATATTTGTACATTAGGGTGGGCCGAAAAAAGCCGAAATATTTTTTTTTTTTTGAAATAAAGTTTCAGATAGCGCGCAAAAGTTGCGCAGTGAGCTAGTTAGCACTCACAAAAAATTTCTTGGATGTTAAAAAATATCTAGCCGGCCCTATTTGACACTAAAAAACCGAAAAAAGAGTGAAAAATGAATTTTTGTCAAACCATTTTTTTAAAAATAAATTCCAAATATTTTGCTGGAATGCACCAAAAATGTTATATAATGAGCCGGTTTGAGCCCATAAAGTGTTTCATTGATTTTAATGAGCATTTAACCGCTCCTTTCCGACATCAAAAACTGAAGAAAAATGAAAAAATATTTAATTTCTTTAAAAACCAATGTGAAAATTATTTTTCAAAATTAAATCATAGACTAATTACTTAAATAGCACTACTAATCATAGTAATTATTATCACGCAATAGTATCATACATTTTCTAGAATTACATATAGAGATAATAAAATTTTGAAAAAGAAATCTTCAAATATGATTCATAATACCTCATGCATAATGAATATTATTTTTTGGAATAATATTGTCCCTTGTTATCAAATGATGGAAGTTCTTACCTAGCTTGAAGTTTGGCACGAATGTATCCATCTCGTGCAGTTTCACCACGAACTTTTATTGCAGCATCGGTTATTAGTTTCACACAACTTTCCACAGCTTGCGTGTGACAGGGAAATTTCTCGAAAGTGAACTGTGTAGGCTGTTCTTTACACATTTCTTTTAATTGTTGGTCTTTTAGATGCATTGTAAGAGGTGGCTCTGTTACAACACAGTTTGCCCAATCAACTAAATCAACATAATCAACGGCTTCAGAATTGAGTTTAGGACGCTTAAAAAATCGTACACCATCCGAGCTCTTCGTCTTCTTATTTCTAGAGTTCAGAATGCACCTAACAGCTAATTCCCCAATGTATTTTCTTGAGTCAAACAACGTTGTCAACAGTAGCTGTTCAGGATGAGCGAAATATGCATTTTTTGAGAGAACTTTGAAAATTATCTCCTTAACGTTGTCTGGAAACTGCCTAGCAAGGGAAATCATTTTCTAAAAATGTTAGGCAACATACTGGCAGTTCGGTTTCATTTTTATTTCAAACCACATTGGAGCATAAACTAACATTACATACTTTACAAGCTTTGTAAGGTTTCCTGATGAGTTGGAGTGCCTATATACAAGCGTAACAAACGGTTTGCAGTTGTCAGCCATTGCGCATGACTGAGTTTGCATGAGCTACTCTCAGCCACGCTAGAAGGGCAACTACCATCTTTTACGGCAAGACAGATTCGATACAAATATTGTTGTTCAGTACTTAAATTTTTTATATCTTCCATTTTCAAAACCAGAAGATTGCAGTCAATTTTATCAAATTTGACCACCATTTTTTCACAATCTCTAAAAAGCTGTCCGATAGCTCCAGATTATGAATGTGGCCCCTTTGTGCAACCGTCTAATTCCAGAATAAGATGCCTCATTGGCAACTCATTAGTATGCAGCAGACATATGTTCCACTGTAAAGGTCTTTTGAGATATGTCTCAAGTAAACGAATTACTCCACCTTTCCATCCCGTATTTACATTTGTTCCGTCACATCCAATAACCGATAAGTTAAGCAAGCTCGTATTATACTTGTTTGCAAAGCCCATAATACCTTGCGAAATTTCTTTTGCACTTTCACCAACTGTTAGTGATAAATGACCGATGTACTTGCTACCTGGTTCTTCTATCAGTGCTACAAGTGCTTTAAATGCTAATTTTTGATGGCCAGATGTCTTTTGAAGGGTGTCATCTTTGCGGTCGTCAAAATACAAACTCTTTATAGCTGTCCCTTTAACTGCTCTTAAATCCCTTTGTCTTAGCTCGCTCCTTTTTTTATTGACTTCCCTCCTTACTTTGTTTTTATCGACTATTTATTTTTGTTTTGTTTAGGAGAAACTAAGTCGAAATTAGCGAGAACTGCTGTAACAATTTTAGCCACTGCTCTATTTGAAGCGCCAGTTAGATCTACTGCTAAAGCTGTATGAGGCATAGAAAGTCTCATTTGACTTGTCGTTGTTGATGGTGCATCAGTTCGCTTACTTTTTGTTGAAAGCGGATACTTGAATTTAAAATCGTCATCTGTATTTTCTTTGCTTTCTCCTGATTGAAGCTCTGTTTCAGGTTCATTCAATGTAATATGACTTTCCTTAACCCTCAATCCACTTGTGTTGGGTACTGTTATGTCTTTCTCATCCAAAGCAACATTTGTTTCAATCTTCTGTCATCTTTTTTCTCTTTTTCGTAGTTTCTGAGTTGTTACCTTATCCACTTTTCCAATAGCCATTCTTCTTACTGTCCTTTGATTAATTAGAAATTGTTTTTCTCTATCAGGGACTTTTGCTTTTTTTCTGCAATTACATGAATATAAACCTGCGCATTTGCAGGCACAAATATCAAACAAAGTCGTAGCCTAGATTGATTGTAAAAGTTGCGTCTTTATATTCTTAGCATTTTTAGTTGCGCTATTACATTCAGAATAATAAGATAAAATCATGGTAATCACTCTCCTTATCGAAACAACGGGAAGGGAAGAACGCTTTGAAATATCAATAACTTTTTTTGCATCTACAACGGCCACACTTACAGAAGATGGTTGCTTACTTCTTTATCCCTTTATTTGCAGTCTAGTGATTTGATAACATCTGATAATGTCCTCACATGTTGGAAGAAATATAGCATCGGAAGGACACAAATCTTTTCCATGTCCAAATAGAAGACTACTTGTGCTTGCTTGCATTACTTTCTTTTTCGCACGTTTCTCCATAACAGTCGTGTTGTATACCAAAACAAAGATAGTAATGCAATGACATTCGAAATTTCTCTTTAACACGTTCTGCAGTGAACAATCGAATACACATTTTTTTTAATAATCAAGGGCTCTATTTGTCAAACAGATATAAAATAGTTATAAAGTAATCTTAGGAATAATAGAAGCAGTTGAGCGCCGTTTATTATCCAGGAGAAACAATTGGAACCGAAGATTTAAAAATTAGCATCTTATGTAACTATTTTTAATTTGAGTGTGTGCATTTTTTAAAATTGGCGTACAAATGTCGCATAAAATTGATTGAATTTTCACTGTTTTTTCTAAGTAACGTATTGCGTAACATTTCAGTATTTACTGATTTCGCAATTATTTATTTTATTATTTTTTTTTTTCATTTCTCCCATGTTTTGGTCTTAAAGGAGGGTAGCTAAATATTCTACGAAATGAATAAAAGTCTTTGAGGATTTCAACTAATTCACTGACAGATACTTCTAATGTTTGCTGAAACTTGCTTCAAACTTTTATTTTTTAACCCCCCCCCCTTTTTTTTTTTTTTTGAAAAAAATGCATTTTTGCCCTTTGTTTTCAGTTTTTCAAGGTCCAATACCGCCGGCGAAATATTAAACAAATTTAGCGAAATTTTTTATGGGTAATAACGGGCCCATATAGCAACTTTTCCGCACTATCCAAAAACAGATTTCCAAAAAAAGTTTTTTCAGCCCACCCTACGTGTATATTAGGGTATTCCAACTAGATCTCATAACGCTTTCAAAATGCGGAATTTTATATCTATTTTTCAAAATTTCTTCCGGGCCCCGGGATATTCTATTCCCCAATTAAAGGGGAAGTCCTGGGTCACTCTCTTGTACCATTCCTCCTCTTAAGGTCAATCCAGAAAGGACCTCTATCAGGGGAAACACATTAAACCACAATAAAGAAAAATATTGCTGTATGTATCAGAGGAAGGAGACTAACACATTAAAGGGGGGGGGGAGAAATAAAAATTGCCTCTTACACCACCGAGAGAAATGTTGTTTAAACTACAAAAGGGGCCCATACCTAAAATAGCTTAGGGCCCCGTTAAGTCTAAATCCGGCCCTGGTCATGCTGGCCCATCATCTGATGTGATGGCAAGGGGCGCAACTGGACGCATGTCTAGCTCATCTCTTGTTCGCATCAACGGCACTTTAAACGATGGCATTATTGCAGGGTTATGGACCATCGATCTACATGTTTTTTGAGCCTTATAACGCACTACATTTCAGCAGAAAAGTGAAAGGCCGCATATTGCTGGTATTGTGCAGACATTCTTAAATACAATTAATGTATGGATGCTGCATTGAGCATCACGTTCTCCAGATATCTTAACTATTGAGAACGTCCGCTGAATAGTCGACTCTTTACTGTGGAATCTAAATGAAGCTGCGTGGATACTGTCCGTTCTCGAAAGCGAAGACTACCACTCAGGACAGATTCCATTTCAAAAAGGGGCGATAGGTTGAGGATAAGCACTCACCGCTCGCACTTGCTGCCTTTGAACACGTTATTTTGCACCTTTTACTTCCGGGTTCCCCTCGCTATTTTGATAAAATCACAGCAGACTTAACACATGCGCAAATTGGCGCTAAGTCTCGGCTTAGGAAAACGAACAATAGCTGTACCTGTTGCTGTCACTCAATCTCTGTTTGTCTCAATAGCGCATGCGTATAGGTGCTGTTTTTGCTGCCAAAGGCGATTGTTTTGGGTACTAATTGTGACAGCACCTATGCATCCGAATTTCCTAATTGTTCCATCCCTTGTAATTTCTAGTGTAATATGTACATTTGTACAATCAATATCATTTTGTTACATGCATTTCTTCTTGGCGTATCATTTTCAATGACCAATATATCTCACAACTGCCGCAATGAATGCCATTAACAGATACTGTCTTTAATGTATCTAAGAAAAACTGTACTTAATATATATGCATTCGTTGCATTTAATATGAAAGCAATTACTGTATTTAATATCCCTAACAATTTTTATCAGCATTAAACTACGACTTTTATCACATACAACTTACTTCTTGTATTTTAATAATAAATCAATATTTTCCTTCAATTTTCTTTTTTACATAAGAGAAAGAAATTCATACAATATGATCTTGTTTTCTTAATAAATCTTTCCACACTTTGTTTGACATTTGAAACTGATAGCAAGAAACGTAATTAGATTTCTTTCTTTTTGCAAAATCAAGCGAAGTTATGGTAGATAAAACCATTTCTCACGGTGCATTAAACTAAAATGATTCATAAAATACTTAGAGTAAATATTTAATAAAGGAAAACACCGAGACTATTATCTTTGCTTATCTTGCTCTTAGAAGTATATTGTGTTTGGATGATATATTTTTAATATTTTGCTTTAGGTAATCTAATAAAACGGATTTTTATTAAAAGTTTTTGCCGTGGTTGAACTTGTTACTTTATAGAAAATGAAATACTTTAAATAAATGAAGAATGTTTAAGGCAAAACTGTCCCACTAAACAAATTTTCTGGAATATAAAAGGATTAAGGCACTAGAATATTTTCTTTAAAATGGTTTTAGTTTTTTTTTTTTTTCTTTTCAGTTCTTTAGGGGCAATTGTTTTTAAAACAGTCGAAACTTAGTACTAGAATATGACTAGTTGAATGAGAAAACTTAAATAAAAATGTGGATAATAGTGATGATAAAATATTTATCTGAACACAAGCTGTTTAACATATAAAATATGACAGAGGATAGTAAAATAATAAAACTTGACATGAAAGAAGGTGTATATATTTATGTAAGAAAAGTGCGGATTGCAGTCGGAAAAATAAATTAATCAAAACAGCTAGAAAGACACAAAGAGAGCTGCAATCAGGAAATGCGTCGCACACAAACAAAATTAATGTTTCAGCAAGAAATTGGAATCGCAAAAAATTTAATTGCAACAAATGATATAGGTGATAGGTTTCACCAAATGATTAGTGCATTGACAAATACCTTGATGGTAGTGAAATTTTGAACTAATATCATGGGGCAGAGTTGTCCCACGTTTTTCTCGGCAAAATACACTTTAAGAAATTGCTGCTTCCAACGGATATGAAAATAAATTTTCCAAATACTATGTCAATACGCTATCTACTATACCATATATCGTCTATAGTGTATTGTCATTTTATCTACTATGTTTCTGGAAGGAAAACTGTGGCTACGAATCTAATCGTCTGCAGAATTGAGAAAAAAATTGAATGCTTAAAATAAAGGTGTTTTTCAAAATATATTAGCAATTCTAGGTTACCAAATTTGATAAATAATAAGCACTAAATTTGTTTGTAGTATAAGAATGTGCTTCTCAAAGGGTTTTTTTTTTAACAGTGTTAATTATTTTTTTACTTCCAATTTTCCTCATAAATTTTTCCCTAATATTAACAGAAAAAAGGAAGTCTTTCGAGTTTTAAATGCTACTTTACTACTTCTTGCAAGAGGATCCTCAGCAAAAAATATTTTTAACGTAACTAGAAGCATCGCATATTGCAAGAAAATACAAAGCTTTTCTTCTTGGTTTCCAAAATGAAGGGGAAAAGGGGGCTCATGTGAACACGGTGCACATGTGAACATGATATGTTTTACTAAGATTGCTTCAAGCAAAAAATCTGGAAAAATTATCAATTAAGGATAGTATGAGTTGTACCTCTTGGACAAACATTTAGAGCTATGAGCAACTTTATGTTTCTGTGGTGGTAACTTCTTTGTTTTCGCAGGTGTGGAAAAAAATTTATCACTGTCTTCTGCAAGTGATAACTTTATAAAACTAACTGCTAATCTAAATCTAACTATTACGAACCAGTGTATGAACATTCAAGTAAATTTATGACAATGTTTAAATTTTTTATTAAATTAAAAATTCTTCATTTTTGCGGATTACCTCTAAAGTAGACGATGGGGCACTTATGAACACAGCATTTAGGGGCACAAATAAACAGTTCCCATAGCCGCTCTCTTCAATATTATTATTAGTTTAGGATATTGTAAGTGTTGAAAAATGTGTAAATATTTATTATTATTATTTTCCAGTAATGAGTTTGTAAATTTATTGTCAATTGTTATTAATATTAATAAACATGAATAAAATAAATATTTGATATTTTTATTTTTAAATTTTTTTGTTACCAAAGATTTGATCCATAACCTAGTGTCATATGCTTACAGGAAATAAAAAGGCACAAAATATTTTCATTTAATTAAAAACTGAAGTTCAAACTCATTTTGAAATACATTATCAAACAATGTATGAAGCTTAAAAGCAAAATATATATACAGTAATCTTTACATAAAAAAATTATTTGTATTATGTAGTCATATAAGTTTTTGTCTAGTCTACTCAGTGATCAGAACAGGCTACAAGACTTCATAATTTGACAGTGCGCAGTTATATATTCGGGAAAAATATTTTCTTAGTGAAACAATAACTGTGCAATAGAAACTGACGCAGTATAGATTAAAAGCCCTTCAACGTAGTTGCTATTTAGGTATATGTTTCATATTGAAGAATTTTCCTTTAAAATATGATGCTTCTTATGCATTTCTTACCCGTGTTCATATGTGCCTCAGGCCTGTTCACATGTGCCCTCCTCTAGGGGCAAATGTGAACAACTGCAGACGTTTTTTAAAATACGATAAAGTAAAGAAATATTTTTTTAATAAATCCCAGAAAATCCATGGCATAAAGAAAAGTGTATTCAATCATGGGGACACTTTTGCGTTGATAAATTGATGATATTTTTTGAAAAATAAGGAAATGAAAAAAATTATTCACATGTGCCCCTTTCTCCCCTACTTATATTAGCAATAACAGCACGTACATTGTCCTGATTTTTATTCATTGTCTTTAGATTCGATTATTAGTTTTTAAGAGACTGTTAAACATATTTCTTACAATTGTGTGCATGTAAATACCCATAGTTATGTTTTAAATGTCGAAATACTGCAAATAACTGTTTTTAACGGAACTTAAGAAATTATGCACAAGTTTTTTTTTTTTTTTTTTTATAATCAATTAACATTTTTATAAACTAGGTTTCCAATTTAGAAAATGAAATTATGTGTGAAAGATACAAGAGATTATTTACTAGTTAATTTACACGATAAGATATAGTGATTACACTAAATAAGATATCATATTTAAAAGAAAAATTCCGCGTTAATAATATTTGATAAGCATTACCCATTAAAATTTATTTTAAAAGTAGTGAATCAATCTGTGTTACGTTAGTGTTACGCATTTCTTATAGGAACAAAAATAGCAGACAGACAGATACATTTTTATCATACTCTTTTTAGTACACGTATTAGCATTCGTAATTGTCATGTGCTTTGTTTAAATTGAATAACTAAATTTTACAAGCCACGTGAACCATCTGTTAAATTAGACACTAATATTACACATTTACTCGCTACACTGTCTGTCACAGCATTCTAATTAGGTCAGAATGAATACGCCACTTTATGAATGAGAATGAAGTAGCTTTGAACTGTTTCCGGATACATGATAGCATCGGATTCAATAAAGGCGATTGATGTTCAGAGCATTTACCAATCCGTTTTAATAATGTTTTCAGTTAGGTTGTATTATAAGCAGTTGGTTAATATGAGTGCTAATGTTGAATGGACGTAAATGTAATCACATTTCCTCTTAGCAACACCCATACCATAAGTCTTACCAACGTACCATTTACAGTATAAAGCATTGCATTGTTTATCTAACAACATGCATGAGTTTAAAATACATGACCAATCTGTAAATTATTTATGTTTCAATTCATTCACCAATTTTGACCAACTTTTAATCAGATAAGAAACAAAAATTAATAAATAAAAAATGTCTGAAAATAATTATCCCACCAACATTATTCAATTTTGTTTCAGTAACTACTAACACCAGCCGATGATATAAATTATTGTTTTCAATAATTTCACGTTTTGAACCCCATTATTTCCAGCAATCACATAAATATACACGGTTAGCATAAAATAAAAATCCAGGTTTTTAAAGTTTATATTTCTTAAACTATTACACTTACAGTGCTGGTAAAAAAAAATTGCATCACCCTCGCATTTTCACAACAATGGGAATATGTGAGAAGTTTTGGTCGATCAATTAAAGATGAATGTATGTGAAATTCTGAAAAACTTGTGAAATAAACATTTAACAGCAGAAATCCGATAACTGTTTACGTAGATCGGGGCTGTTTCCGGGCCAAGGCAAACTGCTGACCCCATGCTCATTTTTTCATTTTTGAACCTGCGTGTGAGTTTAGCGAAAAAAAATTACTTAATCCCATGTCAATTTAAGTCTAATGGCGGGATAAAGGTTTTTAAATTGTTACTTACCAGTTTTGCCCTATTGCACGGAACAGAATCATCCCGGAAAATGACATTTGGAACTGAAGTATAGTGATCCCGGGGAGTAGGAAGCAATTTCTCCTCCAAAATGCCAATACACACTAAGCGTTTACTGTTCCTTGCACAAAATGAAGCCCACCAACTCCTTGATCAGAAACAAACCCCCAAATCATCAGGGATACGGGATGCTTGACTGTGTGTTGAATGCAGTTGGGATGATATTCCTCTCCTTTGCGGCATGGGTGATGCATTTTTTTTTACCACCACTGTAGCACAGTAAAGCATACATAAAAATAAAGATATACATTTCAAATATATTTTTACTAACAAATGTAAGATGTGTGAGCCTTTCGTAACGCCACACACACCTCAATTTTAGTTCGTTCCATACATTTTGGAGTGTTTCGCTGTCATTTTTTTCATTATGCTACACATATGCGATCTTTCAGTTCTTGCTATGTTGTAGGCCAGCGTTTCTTAAATTGTGTTCCGCGGAACTCCAGGGTTCCACGAAGCTTTCTCAGGGGTTCCATGAGACTTGTATGTTTGAATTCCACATAATTCAAATTTGTCTCTTAAAAAATCGATAAAAACGCTTTCCCAAAATTAAAAATAAATTTACTTTTACTTTCGTATACTCATCTGAGCTTTATCACCCAGCAGGGTTAGCCACTATAGGAATAATTTTATCTATCACCTGAAAATGTGCATTAAAGATTCAACTTCGAAATTTTTCCATCAAGATCAGTCATAAGGCACCTCTTTCTCACTTTTACGTCAATTTCGAAAAAAATCTGGAAGAAGCTACTGACCCCCTAATATCACCAAAGATAGTTTAAAGGTGACTTCAATGTTGAAAAACTTATGGAAGGGCACCCCAAATTCCCTTTCCCGTATTATTACCAAATATTGCCTAAATTTATGGTTTTTGATGTACATTTCAAATTAAATTCTAGCCACTCTCCCAGTATCTATGGCAGCAGTTGAAAGCACAATTTTAACATTTAACGAGTGAGGACCCATTTAAGTCAATATAACATACAGTGATATCAAAGTCTTTGATTTTTAAATAACTTTAAAAAGTGTTGTAAAATAAGAGACATTATAATTTTTAAGTTTCAAAAAGCTTTTCTTTATAAATTTAAGTGAATTATTAACGCTATTGTAGGTAAAACACATCATTACTTATTTTCTTAACTAAAAAAATATTTTAATCATAAAACTCATGAATGAATTCTGAAGTTATTTATCCCGTTTAAAAATACTCAGAATCACAAATAGGCATAGGCGGCTCATACGAGGGGGCAAGGGGGGCAATTGCCATCTCACTTTCAACAGTAAAGGGACTTATCCCCTCCAGTTTTCTAAGTTTAAAACTAAGGATTGAATGAAAAATGATAGTGATGACCTATTCACGTGTTTAAGGAAAGAACTAACTTAATAAGAGTGTTTGTTTTATGCTTTTTTCACGTTATTATTCCGTAAAAATTAAAATGGAACTTTGATTTTGTAGGAGGGAATCTTCTGCGGCCATTTGGTCCTGCTTTTTGAGTCTGTTTCTCGACTATTTGGAAGAAAGTCAATTCCTTAAAATTGACGTAAAAATTCAATTGTCCAATTTTTGAAGAAAAATTTAGCTTTAAGAGTGTGTCGCCCACCAAACCTGTCCCCCTGCACCTCCTTTGACCCCCACTTTTTTTGTGCACCAGCCCCCTATTCGTATAAGAGTATTTTAGTGTTTTATAATAATAAATAACAATTAGCAGTTAGCAATTATTATCATGTTCTATAATGAAATCTATTTAATTATCAATTTAACAACAAAAGTGAATGTGACAGTCTCTTTGAGATAAGAACCTGAGCTTTCTTTCAACAAGAACCTTGGCTACGCCACTGCAAACTATTGACAAAAAACTGAGGGTTCCACGAAAAAAATGAGCATTTAAAAGGATTCCACGGATCAAAGAAATTAAGAAACGCTGTTGTAGGCAATGGTGGTGTATAAACAGTCTTTGACAAAAGCCAATAAAAAAAATCAAGTGGGGTTAGTTCTGGGGATCTGGCTGGCCTACGCATAAAGGGTAAATCATCATCACCAGCACGGCCAATCCAGCGTTGCGGAACATACTCGTTTTAGTAATCACGTACATTCAAAAAATTTGGAGTGTTTATCTTTTTTTATGTATAATTTATAGCGGTAAGTGTAAAAATTAATGAACTATAAATTTTTTAAACCGGGGTACTCTTTTATGCTAATCCTGTATATCATGCGTCAAGCTACATACAATGCATGTTCTTTTGCGAAAATAATTTAGGCGTATAGAACCAATACTAACTTTCAAAAATTGCGTAACCGTACTCCGTAAATACGGCGGCAGCATTCTGCATTTTGTGTAACCTTATTCCGGTGGCTAGCTTCCTCCACAGCAATGGGGTAACTTAACCGATAAAACTGGTGTTAATGGTATAAGCGATGGGTAACGTTACACCAGTTTTATGTGTTAAGTTACTTCATTGTTATAGAGACAGAAAAATGTCACCGTTTTTAAGGAGTAAGGTTACACACATTTTTTACAGTACTTGTTCAACCTATAAATGCTCAAATGTAACTTTTTTAAATTAATATCACACTTTTGAGCGATGATATCATGCTGCTAAGCATTTTCAACTCCAGTCGGTCGAAGATCTTCCTTGTTCGATATTGGTGACTGGTACACGTTAAATCGGTCGTGATCAGGGGCGGACTGACCCGCCGGCCCATAGGCCTGCAGGCAGATGCGCCGTTCCGACTGTGTGCCCGCGAACGCCGTCTGTGCCTTTTTTTTTTTTTTTTCACTCTCAAACCTGTGCGACCTTTTTTCCCCGTTTTTTTTCGCATTCGTTTTTTCCCTTCTTTTCCTCTCCCCCCCCCCCTTATTTTGCGTCCTTGAACCTTAGCGTCTTTGTTTGTTTTTTTTTTCTTGCACCCTTAAACTTGAGTTCCTTCGGTTTTTCGTTTGCGCCGTCAAGCGTGAGCGCCTTGTTTTTATGCCCCCTGTGCGCTTTGATATTTAAAAAAAAAATTGCGCCCTCAACTTTGTGCGTCTTCGTGGGTGTTTTTATCCGCCCTCACACCTGTGCGTTTTTTTTTTTTTTTTTTTTTTTTTTGCGCCCTTTGGGAGTCAAGGTTGGCTCTCTCTTGGGGGATCTTGGAGGACCCAGTCTACCCCATCATAATTACAAAGTTCTACTAGTTCACGTTCTGAAAATGCTGGAATAGGGGTCACTTAATACCTGATATAGGATTTATAAAGTAGAGCCCATTAAACCCGTAAAACCACTGGTAGTTGTTGGTATGGGAGATCCTTGAGTGTAGTGTGATGAAGTGCAAATTGAATTAGAATGCGTCCAGCTCAATTCGGGCAAAGACCAATGCACCTGCTTTCTTTGAAAAACCACTTAATCTAGTAATGTATTTAGTCTCGCCTTTAAGATTTTAAAAATACACTACTGGCCATCAGTATTGTAACGTATTGCAAGTTGTAATGTAACATACAGCAAATTGGAAGATCTTGAAACAAGCTCGGAAAAAATGCTAGAATTCTTCAAACTTGCAATACCTTTGTACTGTAGAGCTGGTTTTAATACTAAACGCCTTATCTTGTAAGTTGTATTTTTTTGCACTACCCTTTAAAAAAAAAAAAAAAAAGATAATTCAACTTACTCAGCCATTACTAGGATGACAAATAAGGGGTTCATTTACACCTCGTCACATCTGTTTTTGAAATAATACAATAGTTTTAAAAAACGACATGCTTGTGAGAAGAAATACCAGATTTTAAAACCCGAATAGAGTGCCCAATACCCGACAGCAGAAATGAATGCCTAAATTAGCCTTAATACTAAAGTATTTATATATGCGTATTTGATGTGCTAAAAGAAAGTCACCAACCTACTAGCATTACAAATAATATATTTTGTTTGCAACCTATTCTTGGATAACTAAACAAGGAGGTGAGCATTTTTAATAGTGTTTAATATTCTTAACACAGTACTAAATATTTCAATATGATTCTCATCCAGAATGACTTATTCTGCCATTTTAATTATTGTTTTTAACGAATTAGCTAAGATCTTCTCAGTAGTTATACATAAGATATTATCGTATTATTAGTAACCTTTCAACGAAACGAACTACTACATTGAAACAGAGCGCTTGAGAACGGTTTATTACCCTACCTTCTGGCGATTAAAGACAGCTTTGGTTCTCTTGGTAGCCCATAGTTCTAGAAAAATGTTTTGTAATTTAAAAAAATCACCTTTTTACTTAAATTAAAGTGTTTGGGTAATGGATGTGGTTATATGTGTTTCATTACTGTTCTTTGCGTTATCAACATATTTGTTTTTATTAGTGAAATTGCTTTTACTTTGAACGCCATACTTCCAACCCAGTTTTTGTATGTGAGACGTCATTTTTGCTTAATATTTTCTTTTAATCTACAAGGAAAGAGCCTACATACAAATGACAAGAATTTTAAACCAATTTTCAGTTTAAATATTCATTAAAAAAAACTAATTTCCACAATTTTCACAAATTAGACATAGTGGATATTATCATTTCTGTCTGCGAAAGCCTAACTCTAAAACTTAAAGAAGCTATTTGAATCTACATTATTACATTAAAAAAAGGTTTTTTTTTTTAAAGTATTTCGTAGAATACTGAATATTGTAGATAGCAGAGAAATGAACAGGGCAAAAAACCAAGAATCCAGACTAGATACTCAGAACTAGTTAAAAAGTTTCATTTTCCCACACAGAATACATTTTAACAAAGAAATTCAACACTAAGAAAACATAGCTTGAAATAATTGAAATTATAATCGAAAAGATAAACTAGACATTTTCTGCGAACGATATTGGAATTTGAAACATAATAATAGCATGTCCCCTTTTTCATTAAACTTTTAAAATATACGATTCTATCAACTTATTTTAAGTTACATGTATTTTTGAAAACTTATTGAAATATTTATCTTCGCAACGGATATTTTACTTTGTTATGCAAAATCAAATTCAATTTGAGCCGCTTGACTCAGCTTGACACAAAAAATAAAGTTTTTCCAACTTTTTTCGCCTAGAGCTAGTTTTGTTTGACTTATTCAGGCCACCGCAACATCCGGATATCCCCTAGGATTTACTTTTTCAGACACAGATCAAAAAACATCTCTAGTAGTTTTCAAAGAAACAAAATGTGGTTAAATAGGGCTAAAGGAGAAAAGAAAATAAAACAATTCGGTCACCTTTCTTACCTTTTTTTAAAGGTAAGAATGGTTCAGTTTTACCAGAACTCTATCATCTAAAAAATCAGTATAGAACAATGGCTATTTCTTATTTATTTTATTTTTGACGTTTGCATAAATGCATACAATTTTCTTTTAGTTATTCTTCTTTACGATACTGCCAGGGGCAGGTAACTATAAATATGATTTTACGAGATGTTTGAAAAAACGCGATTTAGATTCAATACCGCTTTTTTTTTTCAGCGGAAAAAAATAAGCAAGTTTGTACATGTACAGTAACTCTAACGTACAATAGATGACAAAGATGCAAAAAAAAAAAAAAAAAGAAAAAAGAAAAAGAAAAATGAAAAAAAATGCAGTTACTGCTCTTTGTCTGCTCACGGTAGCATATAATAATGACCTGATAAGAAAAAAAAAACAGTTATTTTTAAAAAACTTGATTTAGTTATTTCCTTGCTGTACTATATTGGTCGAAAAAGAACTACAGAAAATATATGATATGCAATGAAATACATTAAAATATATGATGAAACCTATGATTTCTTGTTAAAATGATAAAAACTAATCAATTACTTGAACTCTTTATCATTTTCTGAATTTATCTTATTAAGTTACCACTACTGTTAAAGGTTTGGTAACATGGTAGTTGCTTAAAAACACTTAAGTTTCCTGAAGAAATTGGCTGACCTTCAACATTAGTTAAATTAATGACACTTTAATGTACGGTGAACAGATTTTTGGAAAATATCCAGAAACGAGATTGTGCCAGAGAAAAAATGTCGAAATAATTTCTCTTGTATTTCAGCTGAAAGAAAGTGAAAAATAACATCTTAATTTCATTTGTTATTATTAGATTTGGCTGCTTCACTTATGTTTGCTTTTTCGGATGATCATGAAGTACATATAATGATCTATAACACTACCTGATGCATAGTATCACATTTTTTCTCAGTTTGAGAAAGTGATTACGTGGTTTAACTCCTAGCTAAGAACAAAAATAAGAAGTAAAACTACAGAGTATAGATTCGACATCTGTGTCAATGCTTTCGAAACACACCAGATTTTTCCCATCGATACATAAGAGTAGGTGTTTTTGTTACATCAATGATTTTTGCTCGATATTTTCACGTTGCCACTCTTTTATTTAGCCCTTAACAGGGAAAGTGCGGTCTCACAGACCGCTCAAAAGTTCATCTAATCACCCCTATTTTATTTTCAGCCCGATTGAATGGTTTTTCCCAATAGCTTTTTATTTTGTGACCTGGAACACCTCCCTTGCTTATCAGGATGTTTTGGCAAGTGCACTTGGTTTAAATTTCATTGTATTCTTTAGAAGCGGTCTGTGAGACCGCTCCTCCCCTTCAGTGTTACTATTTTCGGCAGTAGTAGACATGGGTCTTAACGTTACAACCACGGATATAGGTTCATTTATCTTATCCGCGTTATGCGGAAGAAATGCAAAATATTCTAGATGAGGTTGAGAATTGTTTGAAATGTTTACAAAAGTCACGCAATCATTTTCTAAGGACAATAAAGGCTGAATTATTCCCGGAAGACCGGTGAAATACCAATAGGCTGTCAAAATTTCCCCGTAATGTGATATAATCAATTTTCTGGTATTAAAATGTCCTGTATATATTAAACAACTAAAATAAAATCATTAATTGATAATAGATTTATTTTTATTACGAATAATAAATTATTTACTGCAGCATATGATTTATCTCGAAAAATCTTTAGGCATTTGTTAAATTGCCTCGGAAAGGGGTATATTTCTGTTCAAAATTTAAAAATATTTTTCCCCGTGCTAACAAAAGTGCAAAGAATATTTTAAAAAATTTGCAGGAATGTATCTTAATTGCACAATTTTTAAAAAAATGGAAGTAGAGCGGTCTCTGAGATCTGACGTCCCCTGTTACGTCCTACTTTTTCACCTCCCCTGTTACGGGTTAAAAATATATACATATATGATAAAAGGTACAGCATTAATTAGGCATTGCAACCCCTATTCCATTGAAATAATTTATGTTTTTGGTTATGCAAATAAATAGATTTCATTGACAAAAATTAGAAACTAATCTAAAACGTCTTAAGTAATAAATATATATTTTAGAATTATAAAGTTAAAGGGCCATTCCACGGAAAACGGTCATTTGTCCCGCACGTGACGCCTAATATTAATGAACATATTAATGAACAATGTTTTTCTGCTTTGCAAATTACAAACTTATGACTGATTTTTTTTTTACCAAAACATTTCTTCATAACAATTTAAAATTATTACTTTTTAATGAAATATATGAATCGACAAGGGCAGGGAAAATGGTTGACATTTTCGTGGAATGGCCCTAAATGGTAGTGATTCGAAACTTTTAATCTATGCAGCGCCAGCACAAGTAGGGCTCTAGAGCTAAGAAACTACACAAATGTTTTTTTTTTTAAATATTGGTTAAAAAATATTTATTAGATTTTTTCGAAATTTTATGCATTGCTCATTTGTTTTAAAAAACGCCAGGTAAAACCTTATGCACATTTATAATATTTATTTTCCTTTTTTTTTCTTCTTCGTGCGAAACGAACTTTTAAAAAGCAAATTTGAAAGTAATTTTTTTATAAAAGCGATTTCAATTAAAATATTAAAAAAAAACATATGATCGATTTAATATGAAATAAATACATACAGAACTGGTAGTGTTTTAGCAACTAATAATTATGACTGCTTACTCAAATTACAAACTCCATATCTGGAAAATAGCAAAAATAGAGGAAGTTTAATTGCCTTAATTTTCTTAGTAACTGGAGGTAGTTCAAGTAGTAATTGGAACTAAAATATTATAGTCCTTTATTTTACTTGTCTAAAATGGTACAGGGACAATTCCACGGGTAACTGACTGACATTTTTGAAACAAAACACATATTTTGCAATATTCAACCCAAATACACATTGTAAAAACAATCTTTTTTAGTAAAATATTGTATTTTTTCGGCTGAATTCAATGGTATAATTAAATTCCGAAAATACATTCTAGACGATAAAAAAGAAAATGTTAAAATCATTGTAACTGACTGACGTACTTGTTTTTAAAATGTCAGTCAGTTTCCATATTTTTAATAAATATTCAAAAATCATCCAAAATGTATTTCGGGAATTCAATTATACCTTTAAATTCAGCTTAAAAAATACAATTTTCCAGATCATTTGCACAGCATATATTTTGCGTTGAAAGTTACCAAATACGTCAATCATTATCCGTGGAATTAATTGCCCACATATTTAAAACACTTACATCAGGTATAAACTTATAACCGCTTACTTTTTGAAGTTATTTAAAAATAAGCAGTGACTACATAATATTATAGCAAACAATAATGACACTCAACATCGGGAAAGCGTGAGTTTTTAAAAACTAGATTTCAAAATAGTGGGTAAGGTATTTTAATCCCTCTTCTAAAAATTGTTTAGAATGTTTTACATCCGATTGTCTTTCACTGAAATTCTGAAATGGTATTAATGAATTTATCTTAAGAAAAAATCTATAAATGCAAAAATACATTTAATTAGGCAACGACTTGCAATACTATTAATATACTTGCTGCTTGCGGTACATCTTTCCGCCTTCTAAGGTGACTTGGCGGCTACAGAGTGTCGCATTCTAAAGACGTCATATCTGTTAAGAGGTTATGGGTTTGACGCTAAATTGTGAAGTAATTACCAAGTTGGGATCATTTTTAGCAACATATATTCGGCGCCAAGTTTGGCTACTTATAGGTAATTACTTGGACTTTATATAAGTACTTTAAGACCTTATAGGTAATTACTTGATGATGGTCACGTAACACACAACAGTCAATAAATAGTGACTTTTAGTCGGACATACATACATAATTATGGTTACATTTCAAGGGTGTAGATTACAAAAATTTTGCGTACATATTTATGTTTCCATAAGAGGTGCGATTTCTACCTTGAACTATAAGTGTACTAATTAATAACTTGTTGAGAAACAGTCACGTAGGACAAAAAAAAAGTTATAAGATATCTAGTAATATTTCCTGTTGTTTAGAAAAAAAATAAGTGAGAGTAAGTTAACTCAGAAATAAATCGAAAAGTATTTGCAATTAAATGTTTTTAATAGTATTTTATTGGATTAATGCATCCTAAACGCTTTCCAAAAAGCCAACGATCAAGCGAACTACAGTGTGAATAACTTTTGTCGAATTTCTTTTCATCCATAAGCTCATTTCTTTTGCATTGAAAAGGGAATTTTTTTTTAACGCCGAAACATGTGTCTGCAGTATTGACATTGTTTTTCCTATTTTACTACAGCGCGATTTTTTTTAACTGTATAGTTCTCCATGAAAAGTTACTTGATTAGGTTTTTGGTGAGCAAAATGAGCTAAATTTAACCTAAGTATTTTTACTCTCTCCAATCGAAAGCAAGCAGGAATGCTAGTAAGTATTTGAATCCAATTAAGGAATTTTTATAGTAAGGTGTTACACGTCTCAGAAAAGGGAACTGCAGTTCAATGAGGAGACGAATAGTTGCAAACTATGTATCTTTGATCCTGCGATTCGGATAGCTTGCGTAGAATGAAACTATCACTTTACATTGTTATCTTTCTACCTCTCGTGACAAATAAAAACAATAAAGTCTTATTTCACTCAATATAATGTAAACCATATATTATTTTAGTTTATTTGTTCAAGCAAATCTCTGAGCAGGGCGCCTCGAGCTTATTTTTTTAGATTATGGTAAATATCTCAATTTACAGAATAAAAGGTCGAATTTAACCGAATGATAAAATAAGAGCATGCACACATTCTTTACCTACATTACCTCTAATAGGAAGGAACATTAGGCATTATTTAAAAATAATTTGAAAGTTTTGAAAAATAAAAAAATGTTGCAACACGTCTCCAAATTTAAAGAATCGCCAGCAAAATTCGCCAAATAAGGAAGTTTTTTGGGTGGTTACAGTGACCTCCCGTGACCTTCTTTTTGGACGCCGCTAACTTTGAGTTTCTTCTCTTCAATATTTTAACTGTCCTTGAGTGTCACCCTATATTTTTTTCAATACTTTTATTTCAGTAACGCTCTACGATAGTAAATTTCAAAAAATCTTCCGTTCACTTCCTGTCCAAGAGCGGTCACTATTTAAAGAAATGACATAAATTCCAAGCGAAATTTTTCTTAAAACACCGATATTTATTATAATTAAAGTAACAAAGATTATTTTGAAAAAAAATAATATTGAAAGACTTGGATATGTTGTTTAAAAAAACGTTTTCCTCTCGAATAAAGCCACCTTAAACCTTTTTATGCAATATTTTAAATAACAGTATCACTCCCCTTTTTTCTTTCATGTATCGCAGTAACTTCAGCTAGAAATATCCACTTCCTGTTAGTATTTGATCATAAATCCTTAAAAAGTTTCCTTTCTTAAGGACAGAAGGGGAAAGATAAGACCCAATTTTTTTTTTTTTTTTTTTTTTTTTTTTTGAGTAGCATAACTTTTTTAACAAAGAGTAATACTTAATACCTCTTTTTTTGCTCAGTTTTCCTGCCATCAGTCCGTTGAGTTTATGCTCTTATTTCCTTTGTTCAGGATTTTCAAATGTAACCCAAAATACTTGAAAAAATAATTTGTCTCGTTATAACTCGACTCGTACAATAAACTACAATTTGCGTAGGACCGTTTATAATGTTATAAATTGTTATAGATGGTACACGTAGCGATGGCAATAGAAATAGAATAAGAGATAGTTGTTAAACCAGGTATAGTGAGTTATGTCGTCCTTTTAGAGTTGTTGAAAACAATTTATGAGATAAGGTACCGAACCGTTACTTGGGAATTCTAAAAGTTATGTTACTACCAAAAAAAACCGTTTAAAAGAACTGTTAAAGTCATGTTAGTGAAGTATCTATCCTCCGAGTTCAGTTTTTAACAAAAATAATTTTCCTTTCGGTTGATTGGTTATTTTTTTACTATCGAAAAACTATTTAAATGATTTTGAAAGACAATCAGCATAAATCATTGAAAGTTTAAATGTGTAACAACAATACTTGCAAAAGTGAAAATCTCAAAATTAATACATAAAGCAAACTATATTAAAGTGAAGAACAATATACGCAATGAAGCAGAGAAGTTTAAAAAATTCGAATTTACGTGGTTCGAGGGTGAGTGACCAAAGTTTCATTGCTCATTAGACGATATTATTAGTGAAATAATATCTGAAAAAAATGTTCGACTGAAAATTGATAACATGAAAACTGTATACAAACCAGCAATTCGAAACATGAACTATCATTTCTTAGCGATATTTAGTTATTTCATTAGAGCCGGAAGTAAACTTCAGTGTTAAGTTGGAGATCTTAGTCCCTATTTTTAGTAGGTTACAATGTTCATTAAATCAAAAAATATATAACTCAAAAGTTGAAATATTAAGGACAGTTACTCTCTGAAGAAGCTTAATAAGGGTTTAGTTTTGAATGTACTCTTCACATAACCTAATGGTAACTTAGTAACGAAATAATAGTTCGCTTAGCGCATATATATATATATATATATATATATATATATATATACATACATAGCTGGAGAATTCTATGCTTAGTATATAGCATGAGAAATAGTTAGATATATAACTCAGCCAATGGATTAAAAATAATGTAAGCTTGAAGATCTTTAAAAGAATTACATATTTCATTTTAGTTAAAAGAAAAAAATGGTGATGTCTTTGCTGAATAAAATTTTTAATTTTTTCAATAATTATCATTACATAATTTGAGTGTATTGTCTCTAAAATTAGTCCATATGTAGGCAAATAGCAATCAGTATGTTATTTTACAAAAGAAAAAAAAATGATATTTGCTTTCAAAATGTAACGTAACCTACTTCTATTAGAGTTGTTTCAACGTATGATCTTTTTATAGTAGGTGCCCCTCTACTCCCTCTGCTATTAACCATATTAAAGTACTACAAGGTTTTAAATATTTGACTCTGTGTCACGCAGTGTTAAATTAATATTTTTGCTCTTGTCGAAGGGATTCACTTGAAATATGAAGTAGCTTCACCCACTTAGTTTTAATGAAGAAGTAGCAGTAGTACATTTTTTTACTTAGAAAAGACAAACTGGACATGGTCTATTAATAACTATTAGTGATGTACACTTTAATTGGCTAAATGTACTAAACTTCAAATCCAAGTGTAGGGAAAAACATATGAAAAGCGAAGAACTTTATGCATACAACAGAGACAATTTTATGGTACGAACAGTTGTTGCGCTTTCCATGTTTGTTTAATTCCCACACATAAGCTGGCAGCATATGCATGCATGTAGTTATACGTGATAGCATGAAGAGCACGTCGCTCCAACGTAGGTTATAGATTCTTGAAGAAGTTTGCAGACTATTTCTTAGTTAGTGCAAAAAAGAAATAAAAGTTGAATGAAAAAAAATATTTAAATTTTATCAACAGAAGATTTGCACCATATTATCTTGTATACAACTTACAGGCAGCATGTAGGGGAATGTGGGGCATAATGATATAGCGGTGCAAAGTGAAATGGTCAAATATTTACTCTGCTTTTACGCCAACTATCAAGTAATATTTTAAATATGTAGTAACGCATGCAGTCTCTTCCAGTCAAGAAAAAATACCTCTGAAAACCAAAGAATGTAATAACATAAGCAAATTTCAAATATTGATGCTCATATTGTAATATTTTGTCCTGAATAAAAAATTATTTTTTTATTATTATATTACAAACTTCTTGTTATTAACATTTTAAATATTAATTGACACCTACTAATATTCAGTTCAGTATTTTTTTGATTAATGTATGTCTTATTTGTATTTTAAATTCCTTGTACAGTTAGTCAAGTGCATGCGGTGCAAAATGGATGGCGCAAAGTAAAATAGTTCATTTCATTTACTTATTCAGTGTTTTATCAAATCACTTGCGTATTCATTTAATAATTATTTCATTTTCAATCTTTCATTAATAATTTTCTTATTTATTCATTCATTCACTTATTTTCTTATTCATTCACAATTTTATGAACTGATTTATTTTCTCATTTATTACCTTAATCACATTTATTTATTTATTTGTGTATTGTTCAAGTTCCTTTTCATTTATTTATTCATTCTCTTATGGACTCATTTATTTAATCAAAAATATCTTTAATAACAGAATAGAAAATTTTGCATTAGAAAAAATTTTATTTTTCACTTTGCCCCATGAAAAAAAGAAGTGCAAAATTTCCACCCTTTTTTGGAGGTACGAATTTACTGCCAAAAATTAAAAAATATGTTTCAATGCAAGTTTTATTTTTAAAAAAAATATTGTTCTTTCTTTCTATACTGTAATTTTCAGGACAAACTTCCAACTTGTTCGTTTTGAAAAAAGTAAGTTATCTTAACCATTTCACTTTGCCCCACATTCCCCTACTTGTAGTTTTTAAGGGGTCACAGTATCTACAAGACTTTTTTTTTTAATTTAGGGAAATTTAGTTTTTCTTTAAAATTATAACATGCACATTTACTTCGAAATCAATAATTTACTTTCAAATTTAAAAAAAAAAGGTCAACTCTTTTTAAAAATTCAAAAAAATTAGGAAAATTTCAATTTTTTAAAATCTTTAGAGGGTTTTTTTTTGTTTTTGTTTTTATCCTTTTTTTTAAAACAGTTTTTTGCTAATCGATAACAATGACCATCCCTATAAACCTGTGCATTTATTTGCTCATATATTTATTAGAAAACTTTCTGTGATTAATTATGTAAAAAATCATATTTGTTTTTAATTGTTTTAATAGGTATAATATGTTATAAACATTTGAGCTTTTTATAAAATGCTTATCTAATGCACAGTTTTGTTAAATATATTATCCTGACTGCAAAATGTGTTACTTTCAAGCTGTATCTTTTTTGAAAAAAAATCCTAAGGGATTCTAATGACATGAAATCGCAAAAAAAACGATCATCGAGAAAAAGTAATTTAAAGTTTTTCTTTTGCATAAGAGCACGTAGCGAGCATGACCTAAAACCACTCATAACTTTTTAAATATTTGAGCTGAAGCAATGAAACTTTTTCCCTGTGTTTGAAATAATTTTTAGTATTGAAATAAGCAATATTTTTTTTTTTTTTTTGATCGTTTGATAATTTTCGATTTACTGCAACCCCTTAAGTTTAGCATCGTACTTTTATGCATTTCTCGCTGCCGATTAAAATCTTACAATAATTCAAATGTCGTTTTATCTTATGAACTGTTTTCGGGATTTTTTAATCTGCGTAGCAGACTGCTGTAAAGAGGTTTGCTGCTGTTAAGCCAGACTCGAACAAGCATTTTAAGGCAACAGTTAATGATTTTTAATCTGTTATTCTGCCAACAAGTTCAAGGAAAATAATTAATCATTCACGCAAATGTGAGTAACTGATACAAATTCGAGTGTATTAATTTGTGTAATACAAAAAAATTAATACAAAATAGAGTGAAAGAAAAAAAAGCGATAGACTCGCCTTGTTTGTCGACTGTAAAATCCACAGTAACTAAGCACGGGAGTATATTACTTAGGCTTCTTAAAACAATTCCAGATTCAATGCAATTGTTTATTTTACTTTGAAAATGGCTGTAAAAATGGACAATGCGAAATATCGATGACGTTAGTACATCAAAAAAAAATAAAATCAGATTTACTCTGTACTCTTACTTTATTTTTATGTAAAATAGCTAATTTAACTGGTAATTTGTATTGTGTTGCTGTAAGTGCAATCCTAAATTACGTTTTAACTCCTCATGATTTGAAGTTGGGACATGTAAGCTCTTTCTCCAAAGCAAAATTATTAACCCAATATAAATTAGTTATCGACAATCAATCATAACTTTATTACTTACAATTGAATGAAGAATTAATAAAGCAAATGATACAATGACGGTAATTATGAAAATTGACTTTTAAAAAAATCCGATGTCTTGGACATTATTTGTACGAATTTCGCAGGAATGACCCTTGTATGAACACCGTTTATGATCATTCTTGCTGTGAATATTCCAATATTCATTATAAACATTTTGCTAGTATTTTTCTTTTTTTTTTTTGAATAAAACTCTTTTAGGTAATTTTTAGATTTTAAAGCCAAAAGTATTTTTATTTTGTATTGAAATTTTATAGATTTTTTTTTTCAAATTTATTTCTTACTCATTGTCTTTCTCTTTATATTCTCTGTAAACCGTTCCAAGTCAAACACTTTGTTTCCAGAATATTCCGTTTATTTCGATTCTGTATCACGTTCGCGGAAATTTTTACTTCCTAAAAAAATTTTTCTTAGAAAATCAGTAGCTCAATTTTCTTGATTGACAATATTTTCATCCTATTCAACATCTGCAAGAAGTGTATTAAAAAGGCTCAATTTTTTCCAATGTGGAACGGACATTCTAATTCATTAGCGAAAACTCGGTGCAAAGCGAAAAGCAACGAAGTAACTGTTATAAAGAAGCGAATCAGTTATTCTGTAATACTAACGGAAAAACGAACTGGGTATTTCTGTGAGATAGCTACTAACTAAACATATAGTAGTGGATATGGAGAGCAAATACCTCAAGAACTTCTAAACTTGGAACCAAAAGAGGAGGGGGGCTCATAATCAGCAATTGGTAAGAGAAGTATTGATTGGTGGGGAATTTTCAAAAATAATAATTTGCGTAGCTTAGGTCATAAAAGGATTGCCGCACGTCCGCCCTGATTAAGAAAAAAAGGAGTAAGAATATTTGAAGAGGTGCTATGCAAAATCAAACAGGTACAGTTAAAAAAAACTATCAGGAAAACACGAAAAACTATTATTTATTTAATGTTCGACTTTGCACCAACAAAAAGTTGTTAATATAGTTCAGTTGGTACTTTCTGTTAATATTTTACAGCATGATTTAATAGAACTATGTTAATTATTTAATTATTTAACGTTAAATATTGGATGTGTTCCTGTTTGATTAAGCTAGGTGGATATGTGTTTTTTTTTTACATGTTTGTTAATATATTTCAGTTTGCACCTATAGTTAACATTTTACATCGTGTTTTAAAAGAAATATGCTAAGTTCAACTCAAAGATTAAAGGCAAAGCTAAGTATTTTGTAGTAAGTTACCGCCCTAAGCCAAGGCTAAGGCAGAAAAACATAAAATACAATTGAGTTGAACCGCACCATTGCTGCGGTCACTCGTCTGGTGTGCTAATTCAATATTTAGCTACCAGTTGGTTTGGCTCTCTTGGCTCCTTAAAGAGGTTTTCCGCATCCAGCTCAGTTACTTCCATTTTCGGGCTCTGCTAAAAAGCACGAAACTGCAGTTCTTGGATTGAACAACTGAGCTGCCGGTGTATTTTAGGTATTTCTGCCTTAGGGGCCCTGGCTTAGGGCGGTAACTTACTGCAAAATATGTTAATTATTTAATTGTTTAACATTAAATATTGGATATGTTCTTTTTTTTTTTTCTTGAACTAGGTGGATATGGCTTTTTTTTTTTTTTTTTTTGTATGAACTACGTTGGGATATGTTCTCTTTTGCCAGGACAATTTGTTTTCTGACTTTTTTTTAAATGAAACCACTCAAAAAATTTAACAAAATAATGTTCAGTCTGGTAGTTTCAATTTCAAATCTAATCTCTTGCAATAGCTACAGTACAAATAATATCACTTGCTTGTGATTTAAAGCCGCAAAATAATGTACGAAACATAGACTTCTTTACATGCAATGTTACATCAACAGAGTTGTTGTATAACTTGCAAAGTTTTGTAATATTAAAATCAGAATGCAAATAAATTGTCTTCGACTTTTTGCGATTATAATAAATTTCTCGTCTTTTTAGCTTTTTTAAAAACTTCCAAACAAAATATATCACCTTCAGATTTTCTACTAATTCAATCACCACCACTATCCTCTTTTGGACTTTGATTGAAATCGACTTTTTTTTTGCTATATTACTTAAATTTGTTGGTTTCTATTGAGTAATGTGCTTAAAAAACTTTTTTCACACTGGAATTACTTTTCCGTTACTGTTGAAAATGCTATAGTTAACATTGAACCCACGCGTGCATTGCGGGAGTCACATGACCACGTTACAACGTCCCATTGGCTGAAATGAATTCGTTCGTGTTTGCTTGGGACACAGGTTTGGATATGTTCTTTTATACGCAGAACGTCAATTTTCAAAGCTCTAAAATAAAAGAATATGATTTTTCGGGGTGAAACAAACTACACTACCGTATAGAAATATGGATGAGAAATACAAATCAGTCACCACTTCAATTTTATATTTTTGTGGATGTGTTGACTTCTGCATGGCACCTTCTCATTCAACGGCTCAATTAAGTCGAACTACCTAACAGGTAACCAAATATCAAGGTACCTTTTTGGTTTCGCTCATTTGGTATGATTTCCCGTCTTACTGGTTTTTCCAAACCACAACCAAAGAAAAATTAATTTTACTGATTGAATTAAGGAGCATGTTCAAGTTACCATTTTAAAAAATTTCAAAACAGAAACATTTTCAGTGATGCAAATAACTAGAATATTTAATCATATTACTTAAGGGAGTTTTTCAAGTTCAAACAGCACCCCCCCCCCCCCACTTCCTTATTTTTTTTTTTTTGAAAACTAAAAACAACAGTTTTTAAGTATTTTCTTTGACTTGTCGGATTGTAAAATTTTATCTGTTATGCAGACAAAGAAGAAAATCAGCAATCTAAGGAGTCTACACTTCAAATGTTTCATTGATTTGACAGAATAATAACTGAGAATAGAAAATCTGAAAAGCCCTTCATCAATTTCGCCTTAGGGAAAAAATATTTTACGCACTTAAGCATTTTAATTTTTCCCTTTGTTCTTTTGGAACCCCAATTCAAAATTCCTTATAATTAGTTTTTCATTTTGTAATGCTTAATACATAGAAACAATTTCCCTAGAGAAAGCAGTTCACTTAAGCAGCTCCTAACTCTCATAAATTTCTAAGCATAAACTACATTTCAGAATCATTTCCTTGTCATCCTTAAGACTTACATATTTCTAAGCTTTTTCTTTGAGTTTTGATTTTCTAAAATTGTCCTAAATGTCAAAAATAGCTTGAAAAATTGCCTTAAGAGTTTTTATAGACAGCTTAAATACTTTTATTACCATAAATACTTTTTTTAAAAAACATTTTTCCTTGTAAAGGAATATTTAGTTCAAAAAGAACTTAAAGCATTTTATGTAGTACTTGTTAAAAGTAAAAGTAAATTTCTTCTCAAACATGACTTATTATTTATATAAATACAGCACCAGATCATATGTGCTACATAATAATCCGTTGTCCGGAAGGTTAAGTAGGACACCAGAGTCTCTTTATACTTAGGCTTTAAGAACAATAAAAACATTTTTATACTAGTAAACAACAATGCAAAATAAGGATTCAAAACTTACTGAGAATGAGATCAGGTAATCTTGACGTTATTTTGTATGTACACTGTTCTCTAGTGATAACATACTGCTAGTTGATAAAGCTTTATCAGGAGTTAGGTTTTGGGCTGACAATGAAATCAGGATTAAGGGAATGTTTGTAGTACTACATGAAAAACTGGGGGATAGCTTTACTGGTCTAACGGCTTTATTTGGCGCATCCATCTTATTAATACCACAGTTTTCTATTTTCGCCACCCTTATTTTTGCTTTTACATATTTATGACAAATATACAAGTAGTAACTAGAAACGTAAACATTTCTTTTAACAAAAACACACCGACTGCACTTAAACCTAAAATAATTTATGGTTTAGAGTGTTTTAGTTGGTAAAGATACGGAAAAGGTACACCCAAACCTGTTTTTGCGCTGTGGAAAGGGACTGCTTAAAAAAATCGCACAAAAAAAATGCCCAAAACTTCACTTGAATTGCTTCTTAAAATAAAATACAAATAAGCCAAGTCATGATAATTTTGCCGCATTGTAAGAAAAAGTTTCTCGAATAATGAAATTTTTGAGAGGTCACAGTGACATTCCACCGGCATGCGCCTGTCCTCAAAATAATTTCGTCATTTGAGTCCCAATATGATTGAAAATTTCATATACCGAACAAAAAAAAAATAAATAAAATAAAATTATTTTGAACTTTGACATCTTGAATTCAAATTATGTTTTTCGCAATCACGAGTGTGTGTGTGTGTGTATGTAGGCGTGTGTGCATGTGGGGGGGGGGTATGTTTGTTTGTGTGGGGGTATGTGTATGTGTGTAGGCATGTTTGTTTGTGTGTGTGTATGTGTGGGTAGTGGTGTGTATGTGTGTGTAGGTGTCTGTATGTATGCGTGTGTGTATGTGTTTGTGTGTGTAGGTGTATGTGTGTGTATTTGTATGTGTAAGTAAGTAAGTGACGCAACCTGGAGACGGTTTTCGCTATAGGAACAGCATTGTGAGGCGGCCGGTCGACGGTGGTGGTGCAGAGGGAGGCGGGGGGAAAATACAATCATAAGAATTCAAAACTGTCAAGTGAGAATAATAAGCAATCGTGATTGCTCAAAAAAATGGAAAAATAATCGCCCAAAAATAGGTTTGAGTGTATTCTTATATTGATATGTTCATAGAAACAGTAATATAATTATTTGTTGTTGTACGTATCGTATTTTTCAGCTACATAAAAACCACTATACTGTGAACGTATAAAACGCTTCCGAAATGCATTCAGGTAAGTTTTATTTATTTTTTTTTTTAAATTGAATCCTCCAGATGAATGAAAATGAGGAACTTTTAATTTGGTAAGACATTCAACTTAATCTTTAGAGAAGTTCAACTCCATATGACTCGTAATGTACTAAACACGACAAAAACTGTGTCTGGACTTTGTCGCCAATACCATTCTAGTTACAGATAGACTTTTTACTACAACCTATTGCTATAGTAAACCGGAGATTGGGAAAAAGCAATATCAATCTTACAAAACAGAGTAAAAACCGTACTGTAGGAATTTATATCTATCTGTGTTCATTTTATTTCATGTGCCTGTATACTGTTAAAGTATATAAAAAATACTGACGATATTAATAAATTGGAAAAATTACCAGGATTTCTTATTCAAATTTGCTTTTTATTTTAAAGGTGTGTCAGTCTGCGTTGGAGTATGGACTTTGGTTTCTATATCTCTGGAGCGATACTTTGCCATCTGCAGACCACTACATTCTCGACAATGGCAGACAATATCGCATGCTTACAAAGTCATACTTTTAGTCTGGATAGGATCACTTTCAACCATGGTTCCTTCCGTGCTTCTCAGTCAGCTCATTCCCACAAAAAGTCCAGGTAAAGTATCCGTAAATTTTAGCCGACATTTAGTTTCTGTTCTTAACTCACAAGGTGTCTGAAAGTCCTTGACATATTTCAAAAATTCGTGGAAGAGCAATAAGTTGTCGTGTGAATATGCTGTTGGCACAAGAATGTTTCAGAGGTTCACAAATTTCGTAATATATCGTAAAAAAATAAAAAAGAAAAAAACTTTTCAAATTGTATTTAAAGGTGGTGCTGTATTGTCACCGTAAGAAAAATAAACGTCATGTGAGCTGTTAAATCATTTATTAAACAATACCTTTCATTACATGAGTTGAACGTGCGCACCGTTTGTTACCCATACTAATCTAAATGATACTCAAATTCATCCTATGTTTTAGCCAGCATGAACTGCGAACACACTTAACCCTACTTGGGAAATTTGCAATTTTAGATCTTTCACGCCAGCAGTGCTACACAATTTGACACAAATGAACATTTAAAAAAAAAGAAAAATTATGAACCTGTGAAATATTGTGGCCCAAACCGAACATTCATTCTACATTAGATGCTTCTTTGCAAATTTCTAAAATGTGTCAAGAACTTTTCATTTTTTTAACTTAAATGCTTTTTGCCACTTAGTTTTTGTTGTAAACGAAAATATATTTCACAAAATTTTAAGAATCATTACTTCACTTTTATTGATGATACCTTTCGAAACATTGCATATTTATTTTCTCGTTTATCAGTTTTAGATGTTAAAGTATTTCATGAAGATAACTGTTTTTAATGTTTTAATTTGCAGAAAATCATATCGTGCAATCAGTTTTTTTTTTCTTTACGTGTTAATCCTTCTAAATTTTAGTGATGACCAAAGAAGGGTGTGGGGCAATCATTAACTTAACTTAAAGTAGTTCGCAAATAGGGATGCGCCGATAAGCGGTTATCGACCAAATTGATCGATAACCGATCAAATGGCCGTCGATAATCCATCGATTAACGATCATAATGATTATTTTTATACTACTAATTTATCCATCCCTTTTTTCCCTTTTGAAACAGATAGTTAATAATTTCTTTCTTAGAGTCGATTTATTTTTCTCCATTTTCCAGATTTTCATACCATAATTTCAAAACTTGTTAAATTTCTTTGAGCTAATTTTCATATTTTTGTTAATAAAGTTATTTTATGTTAACTAATGAAGTTTATATTTTAAAGAAATGTTGGGTTGCGTGTGTTTCGACAGTTACTTTTGAAACTTATTGAGGCTACTTTTAAAATTTATGAAGTTCAAGGTCAATATAACATAGTTTTTTTTAAAATAGATTAACCGTCTTTAATTAAAAACAGCAATAAGAATTCAACATTAGTATGCAATTATTTTGAACTAGCGGTACCTGCACGGCTTTGCCCGTAGTAGAGTATTAAAAGGACATTTGTTTCGCCTGTATACTTACAGTTATAAATATACAGTACACATGAGTTGTAAATATATATTTTTTTTTAATTCAAGATCTCTTCATACTTTTGGAAGGTTTGAAAACTTAGTATGCAGCTTAACAGAAACCAGCAGAAGCCTTAGACATACATAAAAAGAAGAAAAGAGTTTTACTTCCTTGCTTAAAACGCAAAAGAACACATTTTTCCAATATTGAACTTTACAGCAAGAACTTTGTAATAACAATATTTTTTAACAATTTACTCTGAACATAATTCCATAAAAAATTAAGGGAATAAAAGCAGACTACTTTTTCTCAACAGTTAAAATATTTTAAATTAAATCCTTTTCAATAAAAGTAAAGGATTGATCGCAAAAATAAGAACGTTTTTAAAAATGTTTGAAACAAAAAATCAATAATAATAACCAAACAATCAAAAGGAGTTAAAGACGTAACCATGGTAACATACAAATCTAATTCTCCGATTCGAAAATTATTTTTATTTATGTCTATTTTATTTTTATTCTTAAGCGTAATCATTTTGAATCGTTTGGCTTGCTGAAGGTAAGCCTTGGTCTTTGGTTTTCTTTAAACGATTCCTGCAGCTCTCCTAATATTACCAAACATGTGTAACATGAAATAAATGCATAATATATATACATTTCAAATATTATTTTAATTGTCGAGATTCAAGAGAAAAAAAAGATTTTACATTACTTGGGGTAGGTAGGTAGGTTGGTCCGGTCCAACGTTTCCCGCAAGAAGTGGACCAACATACCCTACCTTCTTGGTCTAAAAAAATATTTTTTCACATCATTTTTATTTCTTTGAGACAAAAAAATAGAAAAAAAATACAAATAATTTTGAGCTAAACAAACTTACTTAAAAAAGGTGTTTTTCTGCAGTCATAAAAAAAACCATTAAAAAAATCGCAGAAAAAAGTTGCAGTTTTCTGAAAACTACTCAGTACTACTGAAATAACTTTCTGGAAAAAAAAATGTTCAATAGTAACTCCGTCATGTGATTTCATTACAGGATTTGTAGGACCATGTATGATGTTTGTTAGTTTTAAATTGAAATAAAAAAATAATAGTAAAATAATTGAGAATGGTGAAACGCGTGCCCCATGGTCCAGCGTGACCCATCTTCCTCTACTGTATTTGAAAAATAGTTTTCTCTTTACAACTATTGTTATGATGTGTTAATATTTTTTTTTAACGTACTGGGAGTCGATATTTTATATATTTTTGTATAAGCTCTGAAAATGTGAAGCTCATTCAAAATATGAAGCTTCATACATAGAACGCATATCAGAACACTTTTCTGGAACACTGACACATATCTCTTTTCAGAAAATATCATAGCACACTTATTGAGATATTTTTTAGAAGAAATATGGAACACTCATCCTTTTTCCAAAGTCTCTGATTTTTCCAGCATTGTTGGTGTCCAGTCAGATGCAATTTACGGAGTTGATAGTTGTCAGCCAAGGGGCTGCCTTCTACCGGGAAAGTCATTCGTGACGCCATCTAATGATGATGATTCGAAGATCAATTTATTTTAATATCACATTGAAGACCGACACTATTGACCGATTGTCAAAAAAGCTGTGTTTATCAATTGTTCAAGATCATTACTTTTTGTTTTTCTTTTCTACGAATATTATTAAAAAATGTAAAGACAAAAAAAAATATCCAGTTTTTCAATAAAAATGTATCTATGAGACGACTTCTATTTCTAACTTTTGCAATTCTTGATTCAATTAAACTTTCTTTTTGATCAGTATTTTAATGTGGAATAAATATTTTTCATCCTGATGATTTTTTGATACTTTCTTTCAAACGGATTAGATTCAGAACTTAATTTAGTATCTTTTTGTAACAAAGCACCTTAGCAACACATTTGAGTACACATTCTGTCTACTATAGCCTTGTTTTCTTAATAAAGTGCTTCAAACGCGTGTCCATTGTGTTCTGGGAATTAGCAGTGAATTTTTTATTCAAAATATGATATCCGTTTTGATATTTAGTTTACTGAGCTCTGTTCTCAGAACCTTTCGCAAATATTAGTTTTCACACCTAAAATTCCTCAAAATAAGACCCTTGGCCTAGCACACACTCATCGCAGCTAGTCTTCTGAGCTTCGAAGGCTGCTTTGTAGTCTGCTTCCAAAATGTCCTTTAAAAGTCTTGTACTAGCGCTTTCACGGCATCCAGAGTTCTATGGTGATGCCCTTTTAGTAATGTTTTCATCTTCGGGAATAGAAAGAGTCTGCTGGGCTAAGTAGTTGCTGTAGGTGGGCTATTGAAACGTAGATATACCATCATTGACCAAGAAGTCTTGGTGGATGAAGCAAGTGTTTCCAGCATGTCTCAAGCTTTCAACGATGATGCTATGAACTGCCATTTTATGAAGTCCAACTTCATCTGCAATCATTCTCCAACTAACCGGCGGTCCGAATTTAGCACAACACGCACACGTTCCACATTTGCGTCCATTCTGATGGTTGACGGACACCCTCTTTGAGATTTATCCTCGACGCTCTCCCAGCCATCTTTGAAACACATACGCCTCTAACAGACAATTATCTCCGAACATTTGCTTACACATCTTCAAAATCTCTGAGGCCGATTTACCAAGTCCCACAAGAAACTTAATCGCGTAACACTGTTCAAATGTTCTCTGCATTTTACAGCTGGAACCGACGTTAGCAACAGTGGTACACTATAACCTCGATGCTGCCCAAACAAAGACTCCCAGGTGACTGCGGACCGGAGTGATCCCCACCAGTAACCCCCACCACCGAGCTAACCGGTTTGTGCGCACTTGGGAGGTACCGTCGCATCAGGAAAGAATGAGTTTCATTACTTATCATACTGACCCTGTATGTTACTTCACATAAAAAGGGTTCATCAAAACTTATCCCTAAAAAATAACTGTTCTATAATTGTTCATTTGAAATTTTCTTTTTGTAGTAGTTTTAATTTCTCAGAATAACTATAGCATTGATTGTGATTGTATGACGTTTTATTCATCAAAAGCTTTCTTCATATTCCTATTTAGGAAACATTTTTTCAAACTTCGACAGTAGGAGAAAGTGAGAGAATGAGGGTAATACAATGCGCTTGTGTTCACATGTTCATACCATACACACAACCATTTACAGAATGTACGTGTGTACGTCACTGCCTGTGTGTGCTGTGACGTGTGTACGTCACTGCCATTTACAGAATAAGTTAAAAAGTTATTGCGAAGAAGACGACATTATGCTTGCTTGTTTTGTTTGTGTGTACTATGTGCTATACTATTTTGGTCTGTCAGTTTATTAGTACCACTGAGCACTACGTTCCCTGAAAAGGAGAGCTTCCACTTTTTCGTTTAACAGATTTTAGAGGCATTTGAAAAAATAAGCGTTTTTAAGAAACTCTTTACGTAATTGCAGACCTGAAAATTCAAAAAAAAAAAAAAAAAAAAATGTTTCGCAACAAATGGCCAGGAAACACTTTTAATTAAGTTATATAGCGAAATTTTCATTTTGAGTCTCTACTTTATCCTGGAGTTTTATTTTTTATGAAAACAGGAACGCAGCCTCTAGCCAATTCGCTGCATTTCTCCACGCAACCTTTCAGCGTAGTGCCGAAAAAATCGTTAAGCGCAATGCCAACTTGTTCTCATTAAATTCAGTATCCTGAGTAAAATGGCGACTCAAAATGAAATTTTCGCTGAATAACTAAATTAAAAGTGTTTTCTGGTCACTTGCTGTGAAAAAAAAAAAAAAATTGAATTTTCGAGTCTGTGTGCCGTATAATCTTCGTGAATAATGAACGTATAAGTTCCTTAAAAACCCTCATTTTTTTAATGTCTCTAAAATCTGTTAAAAGAAAAAGTTGACGCTCTCCTTTTCAGGGAATGTAGTGATCAGTGTTACTAATAAACTGTAAAAAGTGAAAATTTTTGAAACTGACATATTTGAGAAAAATAAAAAATTATTTTTTAACTTTTTCTCCAAAAGACTGGAAAAAAACTAATGCACACATTTCAAAATGTTGCATATATTTTTAAACAAGAAAAAATATCCTTTTAAATAAAACAAACCGCAACAAAATATGTTCTACCGTCCTTAAGATAATGTACTTTAAAGATTTTGACGAAAATCCCAAGTGAGAAATCATGACAGGACCGCCGTCTTTGGCGGCCTGTATCTGGGCCCAGGAATTTTTTTGGGCAAAACAAAAAAAAAAAGGTATTTCTTAATTTTTTATGAATTTTAACATATGTTAAATTAAAAAAAATATGAGACCATCATGTTACAGCCCTTGTTGAACTGACATGGATTCTACCAACTACAAAAATTTAATATTTATTTATTTTATTTCAGTTATTTTTGACGTTGGTTGCTTGGTTTTGCATACTAATAGCAAATTTACTCGAAACAAATAGGTTTTCTTAAGCCACATAACGGCATAGAAAACTGCTTGTTTTTGAGGATAATTCTGAGCAGTCCTCGTTATGTATTTCTGCTCATTAACAGTTTGCAAGATATTAGCAGTTTACAAGATATAAGAAAACCGCTTGTCTTTGCGGATAATTCTGCGCAATCTCTATTATGTATTTCAGCTCAGTAACAGTTTGCAAGATATTAGCAGTTTGCAAGATATTAGCAGTTTGCAAGATATAAGGAAACCGCTTGTCATTGCGGATAATTCTGCGCAATCCTTGTTATGTATTTCTGCTCAGTAACAGTTTGAAATATATTTAAATGTTACTTGCACTAATAATTTAATGTCGGATTTTATGCTTTTATGATTAAACCAATAATTTATGTACAGCACACAGTTCTCTCCTCCTAAGTTCACATCTCCGAGCTTGAGACTATGTCTGCAGCTTCTACATGAAGGCCAAATAGAAGCAGTTTGTATCTGTTTTACCATTAGATGAATAAGTAAGAGTCATTTTATAATTGACTTCATCAATTTGACGACAAATACTGAGTCAAAGATAGCAGATCCTATTTTACCAATCTTAGGCGATCATTCCACCCACTTTTTCGTGAAAACCTGGTAGTAAATTAAATAGAATAACCCTGTTATATCTACTACCTCACATAAGCCACTAGATTTGAATTTTTTAGGTTTGAAAGCTTTTTTTCACAAGTGAAGTAAATATAATCACTCAAAAAGAACTAGCCAAATAAAGTACAAAAGTGTTTAAGAGACACTTTCTTTGTATGAAAAGGATTACCAAGTAGAGTATGACATTTTTTGGTTAATAATTGCATTTTTTTTTTTTTTTTTTTTTTTTTTTCAGTTTCGTACCTTTCTTTGATATAAGATTTCTCCGATTGTATAGGGTAATTCTGCGTGATGCAAGTTAGCTGTTTTCATGGATGTAGGAATAACTGGATGGAGCACTGGGGGAATTTCTCGATGCGATAACCGTAACCGGCCGCCATCTTGGGTGTATCGAGAAAGTGTGTTTGCAATGTTGTGAGATACGGAAATCGTCAAACTTTTTTGTCGAATTTTAAACAGAGTTCGACTCGATGGCGTGTTGCGTTGCCATTAACTGATGTCGTTTCAACGTCTTTACCGCTAATCTCCTATGAGTCGAAAGGGAAGCTCGTCTTTTCATCGAATGTTTTTGGTATTTGTAGAGAATGTGAGATTGTGTTTCGTCAGCACACTATGCAACATAAATTGAAAAGTCCAAAATTAATCCTTATGCAAAAAACACCTGAAGTTTTCAGAATTAATTCAATCATTTTGGGAAACTTTCATGCATTTCCATTTACATCTTGAATTTGTCCACGTAAAATATGATTATTATTTTAATAATCATTCAAAAAAAAAACGATGAATGCATTAAATGGATGATTTGGTTTATATCTATCTAATTCTGCATAAATGGATAATTAATTTCTTTCATAATATATGATTCAATAACAGATAATCATGGTAACATGTTATGTCATAAATAATCTTGCATCTATCTTACATACAAATACAAACCCAAGTTGCTACAAATTAAAACTTACTGAAGTGATTTGCTGCTACTCTTCGGTAACTTGTACATAAGTCCATTCATAAAACTGTAAAATGAAATTTGAAACATTGTCAAATACTTTCATTTTTTGCTACTAAGTACAAAAAACTTTGACTACAAGGATTAATTTTAAAAAGGTTGTTTTTTTTCAATCAATATTTAATCTTTCATTTCATCTTTGGTAAAAATTAGAAATTACAATGCATCAAAATTTAAAATACAAATGTTTTCTTTTAAAAAGAAAAATTTTAGCTCCACATTTTATGCATGGAGGTATAGGTTCCTACATCCATGATTTTATGTAAAAACATTAGCATTTAATGTAAAATAGTAATAAATTAATGTTCTACATTTATTACTAATTAGCATTATGGATTTTTTTGTTATTGTATCATATTTGTTTGTCATAGTAAAGGTAGTGTAATGTGTCACAAGATTTAATGAACATTGAAAAACAACAAGATTTAAATTTAAGGTCTGGGCGTTTTTTCAAACATTAAAATTATTTTAGATGTGATAAAATTAATAAGTAAGAATTTGAATTAATATTGTAAAATTGTATTATACTGATACTTTCATTCGTTGCATAAAAAAATGTTTTTTTACGAATTTTCGAAGTTTTAAGTTTGTTTACATTTGGTTCTCAAATATTGAAGTAATCGGCCAAACCGAATAATCGGTTTGTCTGCCGATATGCCGTATACTACCGATATGCCGTGCATCTGTAATAATAATAAATAAATAAATAATCAATAATCCAAATTCAAAGAACTGAATGGGTAGGTTTTTAAGTTGTTTTGGATTTCATGCTATTAAACATTTGCTTGAAATTCCTTTTTAAAAAACTTATCTAAATTTTGTCACAGTTTTATTTTATTTTTATCCTCATGTTGGCAATTTTATCAAAATTTAGTCTTTCCTTCATGTTAGTCTTATCTTTGTTGATTTCTAGCTGCTTTTTTCCATTGTGCTGTATTCTAATTTCGTAATCTGGACTGGAGGATGCAAAGTTTTGATAATTTAAATAACTTTGTTATCTTATCTATGGGAAAATCATTGTGTTTTTAAAAATATTTTAAAACCAGTGGAGCATTCATTTGTCACTAAATTAATTTTAATTAACTAAAGACATTAATTATACAATTAGCTGAACATCGATGTGTACTGTTTCTCGTTGTTTATCTATAAATATGAACTCTTTATTTTAGTGAAGTTTTAAAATTTTAAATGATAGCCTTAAAACAGAATCAAATTGTTACTTTGAGCTGAAATTTGGAATTTTAGGTCCGGGTAAGAAAAAAATGTCATTCAAATATACATTGAAAAATAAATTTTTCAAAATGTTTATGTTGTTTTTAGATTTAGACTTTCATATTAAGTCTTTGAAAAATGGTTTGTCAATATTTATTTGTGTAATACGTTTTACGTTGTTTAAAACTTGACTTGTATAAGGACCTAGCTTCATAATTTCTTCGATATGATATTGAATTAAAATCATGAGCTTCTACAATGAGTTTTTTTAATGATTTTCATATTACCTTAAGATTTTATACCAACCAATATTTTTCTTTTAGAGACTTAACAGGTAATTTTATTTTAAACTAACGGAACGGTCTATGTGTTGTAAAGATGTACCATCATACCTATAAACAGAAACATTTCTGTTTATTCATTGGAAATTTAAAGCTTAAAATATAATTGAGTTGGGCATTTTTTTTTCCAATTTCCTAGGTAGGCAGTAAATACTTTCATTATCAATTTAAGCTAGAAAAGTAAAGCACTCGAAATTTTCGCTCGCGTAATACGAGTCATTTTTCCCCTTTCTTACCACCCAACATGGCCGCCGCTCTCTCTCAGTTACCTCAAACGCGACAATGGGAGTAGATACGGCATGTTCTCTCCTGTACTCCTACCTCCATGGCTGTTTTCTTCTTCTGCATTATTGTTAAACAACGCAATTACCCTGAGACTTTATGTAATAGATTTTGAATGTCATATACTTCACATGCTCAGACAAGCCATGGTTAAGGTGTAGTTCTGTTAAGTGCGCAGAAATCGGTCACTTCCCCCTATTCCTTTTTTCTTCTATCGAAAGTTAGCTCTTCAAACAAAATCGGTGATTTAATTAATCACTAATAAACTAAAACCGAAATTTTAAAAATGAAAATCAATAAAAAAAAATAGTTTTACGCAGTTCTTGTGCCTGGACCTTAACACGAGGTTCACCAGATTTTGAAAAGAAAGAAAATGTTTGAAAAACTTTACTTTTCAGATAACTTTATTTTAATAACCAAATGTCATTTTGCATTATAAATGTCAAGATTTTATTGAAAATCGTAGATACACATTTAAACTAATTTGAAAACGTACAATATCCAAGTAGTGAAAATAAAAAAAGTCTTTCAATTGCCAACAATACTGCTAAACTTCTATAAATTACCAAAATCATTCCTCTTTGTTCAAAATAATTGATACATTTATTGATTGCTATTTTAACATGCAACATTTTTTCCTAAAGCATCTAAAATTAAACACCACAAGCTTTAATTAAGTCATTATGTAATCAGAATCCTGCTATGTCCATAAAAAGAGTAACTTTACGCAATTTAATTAAAACATGTTTTAAATTTTTCAGGGAAATACAAATGTCGTGAAGAATGGCCAGATGCTCAATCTGAAAGAATTTTTAATATCTACTTAGATGTTGTTCTGCTCGTCATACCTCTACTGATAATGATAATTTTCTACTCCCTTATTGCTCGGAAGCTTTGCATTGGTTCGAAACTGAATTTTAACAAGGGAAAAAGAACAGGTAAAAATGTTTTGAATCTTTCGCAATAATTTTTTTTAAACAATTGATCTTGACGAGGGAGATAGTGAGAATAAATTATATTTTGGCTAGTGAAATATTTGGATTATTTAGTGCTGCCAGTATCATTAAAATAATGTGTTTTTTATGTAATGTTATTCATTTTTTTTTAAATAAAATAAAGCTAAAAAGGACTCAAGATGTCTTGTTACGCTTTTTTTTTCTTTGAAGGCTAATATATTTTTTTCTTTAAAAGCAGAAAAATTACTTTGAAATATGTGCTTCATTTTTTTCCGCTATATATATATATATATATATATATATATATATATATATATATATATATATATATATATATATATATATATATATATATATATAATATGTGTGTGTGTGTGAATTTAATTTGAAAAAAGGTCGGTTCACTGACATTATTATTACTTAAATGTTTTTGGTACTGCTGAGTAATATCTTTCCTGAAAAGGGAGTTTCCACTATTGAGTTATCCAGGTTTTAAAAATATTTGGAAAAATGAGTTTTACAAGAACTGTATATGAATGGGCCACTAGAAAATTAGCAGCAAGGGACAAGTAAAGCACGTTTAGCTTAGTTATCCAGCCGCATTTCAAATTTCAGTTCCTGCTTTGTTCAAGATTTTTACATTTGAACAAAGCGTGTGTGGTGAAAAACAGTAGGCAATCTTAGGGCACTACTTAAAAAAGTAGTGTGTGGAGGAATGGACTGGTATATGAGTATAGTTGTTGTATGCATATATGTACAGTTAGGTGGGTCGAAATAAGCCACAAAATGTTTTTTTTTTTTTTTCAAAATGAATTTTTGGATAAAGCGTTAAAAAGCTGCGTAGTGAGCTAGTTAGCACTCAGAAAAAAATTCTTGGATATTAAAAAATATCTAGCCGGCCCTATTTGACATTGAAAAACCGAAAAAAAGAAAGAAAAATGAATTTTGGGTCTTTTTTTTTTAAATAAATTCCGAATATTTTGCTGGAATGCACCGAAAATGATATAAAATGAGCCATTTCGAGCCTATAAAATGTTTTATTGAGTTTAATGAGCATTTAACCGCACCTTTCTGACATCAAAAACTGTAGGAAAATGAAAAAATATTGAATTTCTTTAAAATCCAATGTGAAAATTATTTTTCAAAATTAAATCATAGACTAATTAACTAAATAACACTGTTAATCATAGTAATTATTATCACGCAATAGTATCATACATTTTCTAAAATTACATATGGAGATAATAAAATTTTGAAAAAAAAAATCTACAAATTTGATTTATAATACCTCATGCACATAATGAATATTATTTTTTGGAATAATATTGTCCCTTGTTATAAAATGATGAAATTTCTTTCATAGCTTGAAGTTTGGCACGAATATATCCATCTCGTGCAGTTGCACCATGAACTTTTATTGCAGCTTCGGTTATTAGTTTCACAGAACGTTTCACAGCTTGCGTGTGACAGGGAACTTTCTCGAAAGTTAATTCTGTAGGCTGCTCTTTGCACATTTCTTTCAAGTCTTGGTCTTTTAGATGCATTGTAAGAGGTGGCTCTGTTACAACACAATTGCCCAATCAACTAAATCAACATAACCAACGACTTTGAGTTTAGGACGCTTAAAAAATCGTACACCATCCGAGCTCTTCGTCTTCTTATTTCTAGAGTTCAGAATGCGCCTAACAGCTAATTCCCGAATGTATTTTCTTGAGTCAAACAACATTGTCAACAGTAGCTGTTCAGGATGAGCGAAATATGCATTATTTGAGAGAACTTTGAAAATTATCTGCTTAACGCTGTCTGGAAACTGCATTGCAAGAGAAATCATTTTCCAAAAATGTTGGGCACCATACTGGCAGTTCGGTTTCATTTTTATTCCAGACCACATTGGAGCATAAAACTAGCATTGCATGCTTTACAAGCAGTGTAAGATTTCTGATGGAGTTGGAGTGCCTATATACAATCGTAACAAACGGTTTGCAGTTGTCAGCCATCGCGCATGACTGAGTTTGCCTGGGCTACTGTCAGCCACTCTAGAAGGGCCGCTACCATCTTGTACGGCACGACAGATTCGATACAAATATTGTTGTTCAGTACTTTTTTATATCTTCCATTTCCAAAGTCAGAAGATTGCAGTCAATTTTATCAAATTTGACCATCGGATTTTTTTCACAATCTCTAAGAAGTTGTCCGATAGCTCCAGAGTATGAATGTTGTCCCTTTGTGCAACCGTCCAATTCCAGAATAAGATGCCTCAGTGGCAACTCATTAGTATGCAGCAGACATATGTTCCACTGTAAAGGTCTTTTGAGATTGGTCTCGAGTAAACGAATTATTCCACCTTTCTATCCCGTATTTACATTTGTTCCGTCGCATCCAATAAACGATAAGTTAAGCAAGCTCATGTTATACTTTTTTCAAAGCCTATAATACCTTGCGAAATTTCTTTTGCACTTTCACCAGTTGTTAGTCATAAATGACCGATGTACTTACTACTTAGTTCTTCTATCAGTGCTACATGTGCTTCAGATGCTAATTTTTGATGGCCAGATGTCTTTTGAAGGGTGTCATCTTTGCGGCCGTTAACAGAATTTCGTTCTGACTGGAGCGCAGCCGGCCGGGAAACTTTTCTTTCCCCCAAGATGGACACTGGGCACAAGAGAGAACTCCTTTAATTGCTTATACTCCCAGCTGTGGGGGTTAAGAAAAGGAAGAATATTTGCGTTCAATTCATTGGTCAGTTTAAAGGACTTCAGGGGATTCACATTTTTTAATACTCAAGGGCTCTATTTGTCAAACATATATAAAATAGTTATAAAATAATCTTAGGAATAATAAAAGCAGTTGAGCGATGTTTATTAACCAGGAGAAACATTTTGAACCGAAGATTAAAAAATTAGCATCTTATATAACTATTTTTTATTTGAGTGTATGCATTTCTTAAAATTGGCGTACAAATGTCGCATAAAATTGATTGAATTTTCAATGTTTTTTCTAAGTAATGTATTGCGTAACATTTCAGTATTTACTTATTTTGAAACTACTTTAAAATAATAATAATAATAATAATATTTTTCATTTTTGCCATGTTTCAGTCTTAAAGGAGCTTAGATAAATATTCTACGGAAATGTATGAAAGTCTTTGAGGGTTTCAACTAATTCACTGACAGATACTTCTAATGTTTGCTAAAACTAGTTTTAAACTTTTATTTTTGACCCTTCCTCCTTTTTTTTTTTTTTGAAAAAAAATTCATTTTTGCCTTTTTTTTCAGTTTTTCAAGGTGAAATAGAGCAGGCTAAATATAAAAAAACAAATTTAGTGAAATTTTTTGAGGATAATAACAGGCCCATATAGGAAATTTCCGCGCTACTAAAAAACAGATTTCCACAAAAAAAGTTTTTTTGGCCCACCCTAATGTACAGGGTGGTCAAAGAATAAGTTGGCGGTTTATCCGTAGGACCCTTCGAACAAAATTTTAGACAATTTTTTGAAGGTATTTGATAGAGATTGTGATGATTTGAAACTGCGCAGTGTTCACGGTTATAGCGAACGGATTTCAAAACTTTCGAATAGAAATAAAACTTTTTTCTTACGCAAACTAATCAGCGAATTGAAAATCACAAATGGCGTTTGAACGTTTGGAATGAAGTGAAAATTGCCAGTTGGCAACTTTGAACACTCGACTGAAATAAAATTATTTCCACACTTCTTATAAAAAGATTTTGCACAAGAAGAGCATTCCACGTAATGTTCTGTGATTGTTGCTTTTTCTACTGTTTATTCCTTAGAATTATTCAAAGCTAGTAAGAGTTCTTCCATTCCCGTATTAGTATTAGTCCTTTGTAATCATCTTGTTAGCAAATTTCTTCTCACCAGCAATTTTCGTCTCCTGTCTACCGTTCCAAAGACATTTGAGGCAGTGCGAAGCAAAGGAATGTTAAGTAAAACACGTTTTAAGATAAGGTCCTAGGTAGGCTTTCGTTGAAATTTTTGTCTAAATCGTGCTGTATAGCAGCTCCTACCACAGCTACTAACACTATCTCTTGCCCCAAGACAGAAGAGAGGTTCACCTACCATTTGTACTGGTTATCTCTACATTTTTAATTTTGTCAGTTACATCCCCTTGCTTCTCACTGCCTCATGTGTTGTTTTTCGATACGATTTTCGGACAGAAGAAGAGGGTGTTTCCAATAAAAATTTTGAAATTCTCACACTATACAAGTAAGCTTGAGCAGTGAGTTGTTCAAAAGTGTCATAATCTTGAGCGCATACCTTCGAACAACTATATCTAAAATTTGGTCTGATTAGTTCAACAGATAGGCTTCTAGGGCTTCGGATGAACCAGGACGTTATGTTTGCACCACTTTGTAGAACACATTAGGAGGATGATTTCACGGATTACATTTTAATGCTGATTATTTACGCTGAGCTTGTGAAAGTGTCAGTTTCGTATGTTTTGTTAAGATTCTTTTTTTTCTTTTTTTTTTCTTTTTTAAGGTATTCACTGCGTTAAAATCGACACTTTCAATGAAATATTCGTTATTTTGTTTTATGATTCCGTTATGTAGTCTGATAGATTAGCTTTCCAAAAATGTCTTAGTTTTTACTATACAAGAACTACAACTGGAGTTATAGCTGTATTATTACAGAGTCGTACACTAAACTCCAGAGCGGAAGCTGCGTTTAAATACATTTTCTGAAGAATGATATTTTTTAAGAAAGCTTCCTACTGTAACAATGATGTCTCAAAAAGTTATTCAAGTACTGATGCGAAATTTTCTGAGATAGTTCTCTGTAATATTCTTGATGTTTTCCTCTAAAGCTAAGCTGAATTTTAAAATTAAGTAATATTTTTATGTGGATAAGTTTAAACAAAAGCATTTGTTTTCAAAAAAATACCAGTGTAGGAACTTTGTTCAGCTATATTTCAGAACTATTTTGAAAAATTAGAAATCTTTTAGAGCAAAACACACATAAGTGTCATACAAATGTATTACTACAAAGATTTATGTGTGATTAGAACGAATTTTGTCCATAGCTGTTAGCGTAAGACAGATTTTTTTTTGCTATTTTTCTTCAAATTTTTAAATTTTTTTAAAAAATAATTTTTTGAAAACTTGTTTTGAAATGGTTTTCAAAGTTTTGAAGCATATGTAGTTAAAAAATAACATTTTAAAAAATGTCCCAGTTATTTTTCAAAAAAATGTCTTCAAATGCAGTCGGATACCTTAATGAAGTTAACTTATCCCATGTTTATATTTTTTAGAACATCAGCGAATGTGATCTTAATTAGTATAGCGGTATACCCCTCGAATCTGTTGCAAATTTATTAGGTGTATACCTTCTTTTCTTACTAATTATTTTTTAGCGTTTGTTTCAAAAAAATAAAAGCACACAGTGGGCCATTACACAGGATATCAGACATTTTATCCCTAACTTGACAGCTTTATATTTTGCTTTAAAAGTCCTTCCGAAAGTGTTATTCTGTCAACAGTGGAAACTATATTCGCTGTAAAATCTAGTTCAGTACCTAGAAACAAAAATAAGCAAGTAAAAACTTTTTTAAAAAATAATTCATTGCTCTCTTAGATTAAAAAAAGAGCAAAGAAATGGCACCGCCAAAAAATAAGTGCACTAATAAAAAGCTGGTGTAAATTAACTGTTTGATTTTGCTTCGCAAAAATACTGTCTTTAAGGAAGAATAGATACAGCTGCAATAGTGCTGAATTCGGATGGGAAACATCTGCATGAGTTCAATGTTAAGAAATATTCATGTTTATTTTGTCATGTTGTAGCGATAATTTTACACGTTTTTGATCTAAAGCATAGAATTCTATACATACGGAGATTATTTTTTTTTACATTGAATTAATATTTTTAAGGACAAAATGTGTTTTTTTTTTTTTTTTTTTGAATTTAAAGTGTCTAACATGGGATATAATGACAATGAGAAATATGGCACAATGATGCTTTGGAATTTCATAAATGATATTTCACAGGAAATTTCTATCATTTAGGTTTGATAAACCCAGTGGTCGGATTTTTTTTTTTTTTAATTTTTTTATAAGGCGAACTGCAACTATTTTATAACAAATGTAGTTAACTAACACTACTATTTTTAAAACGTAGGAACTGAAAACTACTTTTGAAAAGTAGTCGCTACTTCGCTACTTCTTAAAATATAAATAAATAAAAAGCATACACATACACACCGTTTGAGGATTGAACGAAAAAAATCAAAAAGTGGTTTATATTAATAAATAGCAAGTTCCATGCGTGACTTACTCTACTAGTGAGCTAAACCTGAAAACCTTTATCTGACCATGAAAATACTATTGTGACAAAAAATTGAGTTTTTCAAGTTGTATTACCTTGTTTGCTTCTTCATTTATATATCCTAGCCATTGAAATTCACCCATTTCGTTGCATATTCTGTGTACATGGATAAAGCTCAGTTGTGACTCACACTACATGAAAAGGAAGTGATTCATTGTATTAAGAACAAAACTCTTTTTTTTTACTCTGTTGAGTACAAAAAAAAAATTTAGTTGGTTGTAACTTGTAATGATATTACTTTAATTTTATATTGCTACTAGATTAATAAAATATATAATTAGTTTATAACATGACATTTTACATGTTACTCACACAAAAATTCCCCTAAATAATTTTATTGACGATAAAAATAGATATAAAAATACATAAAAAACAAATTGTTCTTCATTTTAAGTAAATATTTAAGTGGAATCAATTATGTATATAATTCTTTTTTAAAAAAATGAATAGAAAACTAAATCCATAATTCTGTGTTATGGTGTACTTAGGCATGGAATTAGCTAAATTGGCACATTTGAACATGGGATATTACTCAGAATTATTTATTATTTCTGCCCTTTACTGAGCCAATTTGTCATTCCAAACTTTTTTTTTTTTTTCGATTTTTACGATGCAAGAAAGAATTTTAAAAGTTAAAAGAATTCAACCTTCAAATTTTTAATCCTTACCTGACAGTTAATATTTCATTCAGGAAGTGCAACTTGGCAACTTGGAAATGTAATCAGATACAATCATAATTTGATTTAAATTTTATATAGACATACATATACGTAAAATTGATTTGGATGATTAAAAACATCTTTTAAACAAAGGAGAAAAACTTTAATTTTCATTATAGGAGTTAATTTTATAGAAACTTATACTTTGTAAGAACTAAATTATTGATTTTTAATTTCAAGCTAGGGATCCGGACATGGACACCATCTCCTTTCTTATGCTACTGATAAAATAAAATAAAATCATTTTTCAATTTTACCAAATTATCTGAAAAACTTACAATATTTAATAATAGACTTTCATTTTTTAATATATCAATACTCAATCAGTAAAAAAGAAAAAATAACGAAATAGGAAAAATATCTCAAACGGTACTAGTATGTTTTATTAAATATTAATAAATGTCCGAAATATGAAATATGACTAAGAATGCTTACCTTACTTCAATGTGCAGGTTTAAACTATAGTAAACTCGCGCTACAACGTGATTCAACTTACGCGAAATGGCTTAATAGCGACCTTTCTCGAGTAATGAATTTTGGAGCTATCGCGAATTCTTCACCAAGCAACACGAAATTTTTCGGAAGGGAATCGCAAGACTTAGGTATCTTCTTTTTTGGGTACTAAACATTAGTTTCGTGAATGGACTATCCTCTTCGCATCGTTGAAAATGGAAGTTCCCCGCACTGTACTAGTCGAGTCGAAACATCGTTTAGTTAATTTACAAATCGCCACTCCGCATCTTTTTCATCCTAAATATGAAGTTGATGAAACATAATTTCACATAAGCTGGCTGTTTATCTAAAGTTTTAGAATAGAAAGGAAAATAAAACGTTTCTGACAACTAATGAAGTTTAAAGATTTTTGATATACTTGAACAACTAAAAAGTGCGTCAAATGTAATTACTGTACATATTTTGTACAGTATTGTTATAAAGCTTCATTTTATTATTGCTACATACTATATGTACCGTACTGTTTCATTTTATGCCATTCTCTCCCTTTGATTTTGTGCATCCTTACAGTATTTTTATTCAACAACAGCTTTTTTTTTAATACAGTAAAATTTCAGTTCTCTGTTTATATTCGGTAACGTTCATAAAATATCGTATAGATACCCTTTTTTTTACAACTCGAAATTTCAACGTACGTGAGGAGTATAGGAATGTATCTTTCGCGTAAGTTGAGATTCGACTGTATATGCGGAAGACATTGAAATCGAAAACTTTTTGCTTTACTGGTAAAGTTCGCATGAAACGGAAAAATGTTCGTTACCGTACATTTCCATAACACTAATATTCGTTCAAAAAATCAATAATCCAACGTCATAAAGCACAAAAATTGCAGAAAATTGCAGACACGTGTTTCGGTGTTACAAGGAACACATTTTCAATGCAAAGAGGTGTGAGCTTCTGGATGAAAAGTCATCCGAGAAAAGCAACACGGTGGAACAGGAGATAGTATAAATATCAAAAAATCGAAATTAAGCAAAACAAAAAAGATAAAATGACACCTGGAGGCAAAATTTATTATATAACTAGCCACCAGCGGCGACCAGCTGGTTCGCCTTCTTACGCCATTCGCCTTTCTATGCAAGCAGCCACCTACGGCGGCTGTTTGGCTAACTTGTCATTTACCTTTTACTTCAAGTTTGCCGCCTTCGGCGGCTGTTTAAATAAATTTGGCAGCAGTATTAATCAATCCATCTCTATCTTTTTTTGTGCCATTCACATTATTTACGCCAAGATTGCCGCCTTCGGCGGCTATCTACCTTTACGATCTATCTCTTAATTTTCTTATCCATCTCTATTTATTTTAACCTCCCCGCCCGTTTCCTAATAAAAACAAAGATCACTCAAAAAAACCGCTTTTTTTATTTAAAAAGAGCCAAAAAAAAAGTTATCTCCAAAATTCCCCGTAGTGTGCAAAAAGTAGCGTTTGACAAAGAAAAAAATTCTCGCTGTTTTTATTGAACTATATGCGCACAACTATGAAATGTAACCTAATATTGATACAGCAAAACGTCCAGCTTGGGGGGGGGGGGGAGGAATGGAAAATGAAATAAATGCAATCCCTAAATAAAACAAAAAAAGGAAAGAAAAAAAGCAAGCGCTACCGGAAAAACACGTGGTCATCACGTCATAAAATGTAGAAGTAAGCTATATAGTAAAAAAAAAAAAAAAAACATTTGTAAAAAGATTAACAATTGTTTGTGATTAAGATTCCATCGTAAATATCGAATCGAAATCCAAGTAGTGACGTCAGAAGCATAAAAGATTGAAGAACGCTTTTTTTTCGACCGATGCGTGGAAAGACATAATGTGTTCAGCATTAAAAAAATTGTAAAAAAAAAAAAAAAAAAAAACTATTACGTATTTTTAAGAACTTTTTTCTTCTGAAGAGGGCGAAATGTTTTCACTATTACCAACTTAAATTTTAGAAATGAGGCTTTGATACTTCTCGCAGGATGATATTAGAAAAAAATAAAACCCAGAAAAAAAAATGCAAATTAAAGGTTTTTTCAAAAATTTATAAAAAATACAAAAATTGCTTTATCTTCAAAATTTTTTCATTCATCATATTTAAAATTAAATTTTCAACACTATAGTACAAAAAATATTTGTGTGGTGCGTATGGTTCGAGGTCTGTGAGGTAAAAAGTACTAAAAAGTGCAAAAAAAACACATAAAACATTAAATAACTTTTTTTCTAATTAAAATATCAAAAATCGAAGCCCGAGGTGCACATCTTCGGCAAAAACTGTATCTGTATACCGAATTTCATATTTCTAGGCCTTACTGTTTTCCCAGGAAGCGCGCCACACACACACACACACACAAACATCTTATTTTATTACTAGCCGCCTTCGGCGACCAGCTGGTCCGCCTTTTTACGCAATTCGCTTTTTTTGCGCCAGGGTTTCCGCCTTCGGCGGCTGCTTAGACAATTTAGCGACGACATTAATCAATGTTTTTGTCTATATAACAATATTATCATTCGCCTTTAGCGCCAATGTTGACTTCTTCGGCGGCTGCTTAAAAAAAATTGTCGATGGTATTAATCAATCTTTTTCTCTATACATAAATATTAACATTCGCCTTTTTACGCCAAGGTTGCCGCCATCGGCTGCTGCTTAAAAAAATTTTGTGTTGAATAAAGTATTTTATAGATCTATCTCCCGTTATGTATTTTGGAATATTTTTCAGGGAGGGGGAGGGGAGGCACAAAAGGCATACTCTTCATGCAAATTTTGTCGGAAAATAACAAAAAGCATTTCCACTTTTATGTGAAAGCATTGTTTTTTTAAAGTCATGGTGTGTGTGGGGGAGGGGCTTTTGATCCCCCGTTGAAGTTCCTCTATTTCTTACTGTTCATCTACTGTATCCACCTCTATATTTGTCCACCTTTCTTTCTCTCTATCTATCTATCTATACGATCCACGCATATCTACCTCTGATAGTAATTAACAATCCTTTTTATGTAAAAAAAAAAAAAAAACATTTTTTGCCCATTTAATATCATCTCTCTATCTACCAAACATAACCACCAATCCCTACAAAAATCATGCAAAAAAAACGCAGGCTTTATTTATTTACTTAAAATTACACGCAAAAAAAGGCTCTATGTTCCCTGTAGTGTCCAAAAAGCAGCGCTTGCAAAAGCTTAAAAAAATCACCGCTTTTATTGAATTAAAATGCCCAAAAATATTTGACCAAAAATAAATATAAGAAACAGTCCAGAAAAAAAAAAAAGTTGGAAAAAATAAAGATTTGAGAAATCTCTGAACGTTAAAAAAAAAAGTGAAGAGAAAGCAAACGATTTCAGTTAGGTCACGTGATGAGGAAGTGCGGAACTCAGCCGGCAATGCTTACAGGTCGCGTCGTGTTCTGCATTTAAAAAATTGTAAAAAAAAACTTTTGCGTATTTTTAAAAACTTTTTTCTTCTGAAGGGGGCGGAATGTTTTTACTATTACCAACTAAAATTTTGGAATTGAGGGCTCAATACTTTTTGCAGGATGGGTTTCGAAAAAAGCTAAACCCAGAAAAAAATGCAAAATAAAGGTTTTTGCGAAAATTTATAAAAAATACAAAAATTGCTCTATCTTCAAAATTTTTTCATTCATCATATTTAAAATTAAATTTCCTATACTATAGCACAAAAAATATTTGTGTGGTGCGATTGGTTCGGGATCTGTGAGGTAAAAAGTACTAAAAAGTACAAAAAAAACGCATAAAACATTAAATAACTTTTTTTCTATTAAAAATATCAAAAATCGAAGCCCGAGGTGCACATCTTCAGCAAAAACTGCACCAGTATACCAAATTTCAACTTTCTAGGCCTTACCGTTTTCCCGGGATGCACGCCACACACACACACACACACACACACATACACACAAACATCTTATTTTATTATATGTATAGATATGTATAGATTCCATCAGGAAAAAACCGTTAAGTAATACATTTTCCAAGAAAACCCATAAACAATGCGAAAAGTCCAAAAATGAAACCATTCTGAATAAATTAGTAATAAATTTACCAGCGGGAAAAACTATGTATGGAAGCAATGTATAAAACGGAGAAATGTAGGGAAAAACAAAGTGAAGGATAAACATATTGGAATTAGTTAATCACAAAAACGAAATAAGAAAGCAAAAAATGAAAACAATAAAAGTAAGAAATGTACGACGTTTACATAAAAATAATAGAAAAACTAAACCAATTTTAACAAAGAAGTCCACACAGAAGAAAAATAGGGAATTGCAGTAAGATCGTTAACTAAATTAGAACGGTTCCTCAGGATGTAGAAAGATTCCCAAAAATCAAGATCTAACGAATTGGGACATTTTTGGATGATTTGATAAGAGTTAAAATCAAAAGAGTGATTCGATTCCCAACAGTGTTGGGCAATACTGGATTTATTCAGCTGTTGTTTTCTCACATAGCCTTGATGTTCTTTTAACCGAAATTTCAAAGAACGGCGGGTCTGTCCGATGTATCCGAGTCCGCAATTGCAAACAATTTTATAAATCCCACAACAATTAAGAGGATGAATAGAATCTTTAAGAGAAAAGAAAGAAAGTTTATTAATAGGAGAAAATACACTTGGAATTGGAATCGCTTCAGAATCTTAGCAACCTGAAAACTAATACCAGGGAAGAAAGGCAGAACAACTAAATTATTAGTGTTAAAAGTTCTATTAAGAACAATATTTTGAGATTTTTTGCTAAGTTTTTTATGAATGGAATCAACTAAGGTGGGCGGATAGTCTCTATCAACAGCCACATCTCTTAAATAGTTAAGTTCCGCATTAAGAAGCTCAGGTGAAGAACAAATATTCATTGCACGATAAACAAATGCGTTGAAAGCTGAATATATTAATATTGTTCTTAATGCGGAACTTAACTATTTAAGAGCTGTGGCTGTTGATAGAGACTATCCGCCCACCTTAGTTGATTCCATTCATAAAAAACTTTGCAAAAAATCTCAAAATATTGTTCTTAATAGAACTTTTAACACTAATAATTTAGTTGTACTGCCTTTCTTCCCTGGTATTAGTTTTCAGGTTGCTAAGATTCTGAAGAGATTCCAATTCCAAGTGGCATTTTCTCCTATTAATAAACTTTCTTTCTCTTCTCTTAAAGATTCTATTCATCCTCTTAATTGTTGTGGGATCTATAAAATTGTTTGCAATTGCGGACTCGGATACATCGGACAGACCCGCCGTTCTTTGAAATTTCGGTTAAAAGAACATCAAAGCTATGTGAGAAAACAACAGCTGAATAAATCCAGTATTGCCCAACACTGTTGGGAATCGAATCACTCTTTTGATTTTAACTCTTATCAAATCATCCAAAAATGTCCCAATTCGTTAGATCTTGATTTTTGGGAATTGTTCTACATCCTGAGGAACCGTTCTAATTTAGTTAACGATCTTACTGCAATTCCCTATTTTTCTTCTGTGTGGACTTCTTTGTTAAAATTGGTTTAGTTTTTCTATTATTTTTATGTAAACGTCGTACATTTCTTACTTTTATTGTTTTCATTTTTTGCTTTCTTATTTCGTTTTTGTGATTAACTAATTCCAATATGTTTATCCTTCACTTTGTTTTTTCCTACATTTCTCCATTTTATACATTGCTTCCATACATAGTTTTTCCCGCTGGTAAATTTAATACTAATTTATTCAGAATGGTTTTATTTTTGGACTTTTCGCATTGTTTATGGGTTTTCTTGGAAAATGTATTACTTAACGGTTTTTTCCTGATAGAATTATATAATAAATTTTGCCTCCAGGTGTCACTTTATCTTTTTTGTTTTGTTTAATTTCGATTTTTTGATATTTATACTATCTCCTGTTCCACCGTGTTGCTTTTCTCGGATGACTTTTCATCCAGAAGCTCACACCTCTTTGCATTGAAAAAGGTGTTCCTTGTAACACCGAAACACGTGTCTGCAATTTTCTGCAATTTTTGTGCTTGATGACGTTGGATTATTGATTTTTTGAATCTTTAGCACAAAGGTATTTATTCGTTAACTAATATTCGTTGTTAACCGGCAAAGGCAGTTCAATATCATCCTCTTCTATAACATTTACAGTAGCTTCCAAATTAGTAGGATATTGGCACAATAATATCATTGAAATCTAAAATGTTAGCCCACTAAACATTTTCTGATGCCACAAAAAAAAAAAAAAAAAAAAAAAAAAAGAGCTGATGTTGCATCACATGACTTCCTTTTACGCCAATTTAACGATAATAGTATTGGCTTTGAGTAAGGAAAGAAACATTTAAAAAAATTTTTGCCCCAAGGCGAAAAAACTTGGCGACTAAAAGCTTGGCGATATGTCGCTTTTTTTTTTTTCAAATTATAACACCATTTGCGTTTGCATTGATATTAACAATGATTTCCACCCAAAAAGGTGTAAAAAGACCCTTAAGAAAATCCGAATGCAACCAAAAAGGGAGGTGCACAACTGAATCCCACTAGGAGTCTGCGCACCAAATTTCAACTTTCTAGGACATACCGTTTTTGAGTTATGCGAGATACATACGCATATACGTGCATACGAACATACGTACATACAGACGTCACGAGAAAACTCGTCGTAATTAGTTCGGGGATCGTCAAAATGGATACTTCGGGTGTCTATACGTTCTTAGGCATATGTCCACGGGTAGTTGGGTTGAAAAAAAAACTCAACATTCATTCGGGGGCAAGCAAAATGGAAAGTAAGGCCTATTTTTGGGTCAAATTTTTTTTGAGAACACAATACTTCCTTTACGCTTTAAAAGGACGTAAAAAACACAAACGTGGTACTAAATTGGCAGTTATCGCTTATTCTTTTCTTTCTAAGCCATGCTCTAGTCAAGGCGAATATTGGGGAAATCTGAAAATTTCGACGCCAACTAAACTAATGGAGTCAGATAGAACGAACGTATGGCGTCAAAGTAATGTGTCTGAGATCAGCTTGCATTTTTCAGACTCTGGCGAATCTTATTGGTGCACGTTTTACTCGCGTAAGACTTGCACCAGTCAGATTCATTTGAAACCTCGTTTCTTTTCTTTTTGAAACTTTATTAAAAAGTAATTTACAGAAATCGCTTCAAACTTCTATTTTTGTTCTATCGAACTACTCGCTACTCTACATTTTTTTAAAGTAGTGCGCTACACTACAAACTACTAAAAAATGTAGCTAATACAGTAGCGTCGCTACTTGTAGCGCCCCAATTTCAACCACTGGAAAATCCGAAGTTGATTGCTACTCAGAATTTCATGTAACTCATGTCTGTTTGTTCTCGCATTAGAGAAAGAGCTGTCTGTATTGGAGAACCAGTTGTCTTACAATATAAATTAATCTAATTTTACACTTATCGACGTTTTCAATCACTGATAAATAAAATAAGAAATGATCAAATACTGCTTTTGAATGTTATGTCATCAGGTAAAGATCGGATCTGGATTTTGCCGCTAATCCATCCAATTATCAGATGATTTTACATCCGAAAACTCATTTTTTTGCATTGAAAAAGGAAACTTTGAAACCTCGAAGCATGTGTCTGCAGTTTTCAAAAAATTGCGTGATTTAACGTTACTATATTTTATTTCACTCTTCAACCCTTTGTTTTCTGAATTTCAATTAAAGTTTGTAACTTAATTTTTGTTTATTATATGAAACATCTTACATTAAGTATTTTTGTGCATATTTACAGATCAAAATGGGTCCAGCAATCCCGAAAGACAATACTTGAACCCTTTAAGACCATCCCCAAGCAATGGTTTGAGCTTGCGGAAAGAGATAGCTCTAAAAATTGGTGGAAGAAATAAGACAACTAAAGGCACGCCACTGCGGGGTAGCTACGAAAAAAACCAAGCTGCAAAAACAAGAGTTGTCCGTATGCTGTTTGTCGTGGTTGTAGAATTCTTCTTATGTTGGACACCACTTTACGTGGTGAACACTTGGGCTCTTTTCGATGCAAAAACAATATATTCCTCTTTAGGATACGTTGGCATATCAGTGATACATCTTCTGGCATATGTATCTTCGTGTTGCAATCCTCTGACGTATTGTTTCATGCACAAAAAGTACAGACAAGGATTTTTAGCTGTGATAGGCTGCAAGAAAAATAAAAGATGGCATTTTGGAGGACAAAACAGTGAGCGATCTGGTACAATGGTAAGCGTATTCAGCACACGTGCAGGATCAGTGCGATCTGGTAAGTTGAAAACTTTAAAAAAATCAGTTAATGTTTATTGAAATGTAAAGTTCATTTTTTAGCTTTTATTTCATTTGTAAGAGGCATACAACGGTTTATTATGTTGCTTTTTGCGTCACCCGGCGCTGCTCGGTGTGCCCAAAAAGTTAAAGCGATGCCAAGTGACACATGTTTTCAGTAACGTGTGAAAAAATGAAAATAAATTTAGGGTAAAAATTTCACTTTACAAGAATGACAACAATTCCTTTACAATCTAGTTGCAGTGATAACATTAGTCTCTAAAAATTACCCGTCGGATAAGAGCATAGGTCCCTGTAAAAGTAAAGACAACAGTTCTGAAATAAAGTCAGCGCTGCTCTCAGAAAACCCAATACCAATCAAAATGTGATCCGCACTACCCCAAAATTGTTAACACCGTTCCTTGAGGGAGAAAGGAACTGACGTGTGACGTATGCCTAAAACTTTGAGTAGCGGACCTAAAGTCCGCTACTTCAATTTTGTCAAAATCTGGTTGTAGCTTTTTACAACTCATCGTATACCATTTGCATTTATTTTTCAATAGCGATGAAAAATGTACGTACTCTTTTTTTCTTCGACAATTTGTCATTCTTCTAAAAGGGCAATGAGTTCCAAACCCAATTTTTGCTTGGCAACTTGAAATTTTGAACTCCAGCATCTCCTTGAGTTTTTGTCGCTTGTCTTTTAAAAATTTTATGTTGAAGTTATATTTCAATAGAGATTATTTCCCTAAATATCAGTGGCGGACCTAGAGTCCGCTAATTAAATTTTGTCGAAAGGTAGTCGTAGCTTCTTCGTTTGCAAGTCAAAAAGATAGATTTCTGAAAATTTTCGCTAATTTTCTCTTTTGCTTTAAATTTTTAAAGTCTTATATCTGCACTTTGAATCATTTCTTGAATATAAATGAAAGAGTATCATTTATTTTCAAGATAATGCTTTTGAATTATTATCACGGGTATCGCCGTGTCGGTACTTATTTTCTACTTTATTTGAATAGGCGTTGCACATAGATAATACTCAAAATATCAGGAGAATTTCTAGAAATGATAAAAGTGAAAAGAAACTTTTGTAAGAGCGGAATGTTAGTTTTCCTTTTCAACCATCGTACATAAATTTTTCTCTATCTCTCTCTCTTTTTACTGAGACAATTTAAAAAGCATTCAAGTTTATCCTAAACGAACGTATTTGATCTATGCTTTCCTACTTTTCTACTACTTACTTTGAGATTTTTTTAAGAAATGGAACGTTTTAGAAATATATTTGGATATAGCTTACAACTTTCTTCAATAGATGGCAGCACAAGTCATTATTGCTACCATGCTTTCAGGAAACTGAGGGAGTCTTGTCTAAAATTTATTAAAAAATTTATTTGGATAGTTATTTCTGAACTTTTATGAGTGGAAGAAAGCAATGTAAAATACTTTGTCAGTTGTAAATTTAATTAATAGAAAACAATAATAATAGTTAATAATGCAGTGCTGATTGCTGGACCTAGGAGGGGCAAGTCGGGACCCTGCATTGGGGGCCATTTCTGGGGGACGGCAATTCACCCTATTTCTGTACGATAAATAGTGATGATGATAATGATAGCAAACTTAAGAAAACATATAAAGCATTTCTTTTAGCGGTATTTGAATACTTGTATTTTTTTCATGTAATTACGTACTTCTGCATTCAAACATTTTATCCACCGCAGTTAAAAACAAATATAAAAGCTGAGAAGTTTAATAATGCGAACAGGAAACTTCAAATTTGTGATTTGAGGACACTTAAAACAGCAAAATGGATATAAATTATTTAGCTGCATAGAGTTTAAAATTGGTTTTACCTTTATAAAGTTATTATGCTGATAGGAAAATAAAATTGTAAACTATATTATATTGATTATAATGATAAAAATAATTATAAAGCTGAATTTATTGATAAATCTGAATTTGAGGATCTGCAACGTTTTCTGCGTAATGGACATTGAAAAAAAAAAGAAAGGAAGACAACGAAGATTATAATTATTTTTACTACTAGTAATCGTAATTATTCATTTTAATTCACTGCACAAAGAACAATTGCGAAAAAAAAAACTATGATTCCGTTCAGAACTTTTTAGCAGTATCAGTAGCAGATTCAATTGCAGTAAAATTCAGAAAAAGTTATGCCGCGGGAGTCGATGCTGACAGAGAACTAACATAAAATACATAAGTACTTTGCCTAAAAAATTTTAGGTAGCATTAAAAATTATAACCTTAAAAATAATGTTTTACTTATTAATATATCACTAGCGAGCTGTGCCACCTGCTCGCTTCGCTCGTCTACCTGCGATCGCCGAATGCGGTGGCTCAATGCCGCCTGTGGTGATTAGCAATTAATGATTTCAATCATTTTTCTACTGGATGTCCTGTATACTGTTTTTAACATTTATATTTCCGCCTCTTAAGGTTGAGACTAGGCGGAATTTAGGAAAGGATAAGATAGGACGGATAGCTTCCCTCCGGATGCACTCTATCCAACGGTACCAGTGTTGATCTGATAGACATTTGATAGTCAAGAGGAAATGGGGTTACAGATACACATAGACAGATGTGCACAAGTTTTAATAGTTTAATATACCGCTTATTTATTTATTTTTTTAAACCGCTAATACACCCAAACCAGTTTTTATGCGATCCTTTTTTTATGCGTTTTTTTTTTTTTTTTTTTTTTTTTGTGCGACTTTTTTGTGCGAATATTGTTTGTGCGGTATATTAAAATTTCAATCAAAAAGACTGGGATTTAATTCACGAAATTATTTTCAAAATGAGCGCGAGGTAGTATCTTCAAGTGACGATATCGTCACTTGAAGATCACCCCGATGGGAAGTCACTGTGACCACCCAAAAATTTCCTTATTCGGGAAATTTCATCCAACTACTCGGCAAAAATTATCATCACTTGGTTCATTTTGATTTCTTTAAATATTACAATTTTGTAAGTTTTTGGTTTATTTTCCACGTGAGACTTTTTGTATGCGGTTCCTATCCACCCCTTTAAAAATTTTTTAAACTATGTTGTGAAAACAACTTTTTAAAGCTACTCGTAAAGTTTCGAACAGTTTATTTTTTATGCAGTCCCTATCCACCGCATAAAAACAGGTTTGGGTGTATACTATGACAATTATATTATGAATATTATTTTATAGTATGGTAAATAATGTGACTAATATTTACCACTTACATTTTATTTTGCATGAAAGTTTTAGAATAAATACTATTAGTATGGGTAACCAAAATTTGTAAAAAATAGTCACATTTGTTTAATTTGTTCCAAATGATAGTGTTTTTTAATAAAAGGCCTTTATCCTTTGCTCGTTCACCTGCAATACAAGCTGAAAGCAGTGCTGTGTTTTCTTGATAACCATCTTGGAAGTAAGTTCCATCGTGTAACAGTGAGTTAAAAGTGTTGTAACTAGAGATGGGAACAAGGGCGCCGATATAGGGGGGTAAGTGGGGACTCAAGCCCCTCCGCCCCTTTGATATTAGAACTTTCTTGCTTTTAATACTTTTTTCTTTGCAAAACTCAAAACATTTCTTCGCCAACAATTAATGAATGAGTTATTAAAAATGTCATATTTTAATAACTCTGATCTGTACTGAAATCGGTTTTTTGGGGAAAATAACCAGCTAAATCAGGGGGAAATAATTGAGCCCCCCCCCCCCTTGAAATTGTGCATATGGGCGCCCTTGGATGGGAATGGTTTGCTCCGGGGAAGAAACCCGGAAATGTGTTAACGAAAAAAAATAGAATCAAAACTTTTTTCCCCTATTTTATTTCGAAAAATTTTATTTATATTAGAAGAAAATAAAAAAAAAAAATCTAGCATAGAATAACGTTTTAACAATTCAGTGTTTTTTCTCTTCATTTTTTTTCTGTTCAATATTTTACAAGAAAAAAATAACGTTCATAACGCAAACCCTAAAATAATTTTTAAGTGCCAAAATTAAAAAATTGGAAGTAACAAGTAAAAATGGAAGGGGTACCTCTCTTCTGGTTTTGGGTAGGAAAATAGTACTAGTAGCTCCAGTTGATTTAGAAGAAAAAAAACAATGAAAGTCTACCTAGAACAACAACTTTAAACGTGTTTTACTCAAAACTTGAAAAATGTCCACTTACATCCTTTTGCGTCTAACTGCCTCATATAAACTCCGTCTCATTAATAGAATTGTTCTACTTGCTGTACTCAGCTTATTAGAACTTAGCTGCTTGTTCTTATTGCGAAAGATTGTTTACAATTTCATTGATTAGTGTATCTGTAATGGTCCTCAGGAGAATAAGAAAAAAGCTAAATTTTTAATGAACTTTATAGATCAATATATCTGCAATACTATGCAAAGAGAATAAATGGAGGATAACAATTATACGGTAAATGAGATGCATAAATGTCGCAGATAATACATGACGAACGTAATAATAATTTAATTAAAAAAAACTGTTAAAGTACTAATTAAATTACATGACGTAATTTCTCAACTTCAGCATGAATATATAGTTTCTAGCTTCAAGAGTTATTTGAATTTTGCGACATTTTACCTGAAACTGTCGTAATAAATTATTCAAACGGTCTTCGAATAGAAAAATTTGTATTCACTTTCATATATTTGTGTTCTGATTTATTTTTGTTCTGTTTTTATTATTTGTTATCATATAACATGACGAGGTAGCTTCAAATTTCCTTGTTAGTAGAGAAATTTATCATCAAAAGCAATAATGATGGCGTTTTCAATCTCATTGTTGTTTGAACAAAATTCAGAGACCTGGTCCACCCCAGAAATTGATAATAAAAGAATAAAATAATCGTAAGGCTTTGTAAAAGATCTTATTAAGACTGCAGTACACGCAAATCATAAAATACGAACTCATCATGAATGATTGATTCAACATTTGAAAAAACGTCTTCGTGATGCTGCATCATTTGCCATGTGTGACTATTGAAGTTTTATTTTTGTTGCTCAAAATAACCGATATTTATGTGTTTCATTTGATCAAGAAATCGTTTTTGGACATCCAACAAGTGGTTAAAAGTCAAAAGTACTTTTTGATGAACCTCTAGCTTTTCTTTTAAAACGATACCACAAAAAAATGTGTGTGGCTTCGAGATATCGATAATTAAGCATGATGGTGCAAGCGTTTTGGTAATGGTCCTTGGTGAAAATAAGTGATATCATGGATCACACACAGTATTTAGGTGTATTGGAAAACCACAACCGTAATCTAACTGAGTAATATAAGTATTAAGAGAAACGATAATGCAACTGTAAAAAATGTTCAATATTGTAAATCGTTTTCAACACGTGTGAATTGTATAGAAAACTTTATGTGCTAAAGCTCGATCCGTCAGTGGTATATCTGCCTCAGAAACAAAACGTTATAATCAAGTCTAAAATTTGCGACAGTATACTGAAGTGAAAACATGTATTATTCGCTTTGTTTTCTGCGCTGAAACTAATCCAGTGGGTGTAATATGTGCCTCGCAGGCTAAACGTTATAATCAAATCTAAAAGTTATGCGACAAGATATTAAAGTAAAAGTATGCACCATTCTCTTTTCAAACGCATCCTGTTACAAAAAAACCTACGCCTGAATTTTTCCTTTTTTTTTCAAGCAGCTTTTAAAATTTGTTTGTTTTAAGAGCTATGACTAGGAAAATATATCATAAATTGTTTAATAATGTTAGGCTTTATTAATTTAGTGTTTGACTATACAGTGTGAGTGTCCGAGTTGATTTTTGATCACAAAGAAAAATGAATACCATAATAGCATTTTTTGTTTTTAATTCCGTTATTAAACGTATTTTATCCAAACGATTGTGTAAATGATAATATGTTTTATATTTACAACTTATTATGTTTAAATATATCTATTCTCTCTCTTTCTAGAAACACTTGACAAAACTACGGCAGATTCAGCCTGTTAAGTCCATCTACATTTTTTATTGAAAGTAAAGATTTTTGAGCGGTTTTACATATTTCCTTTGATGAAATTTAAATTGCTTACTCTGATAAATCATGTTTATTAACTTATTCACTATAATGTTGCACTTTTTAAACTAACAGTTAAATGGTTTTATTTCAAAAGTGACATTCAAAAATTTTTATATTTAATTCAAAACATAATCATAATTTTTGTGAACACCATAACATTCTCATGCACGTGTGGTCAATGTTACTAAAGTCAAATCTGTCATTTTTATTTCATTCATCGCATGAAGGATGTTTTGCTGTTTATAAATATGTATATCTGTGCTTGAGTGTGTGTGCGTGCATGCAATTTTATCCTAAAACCTTATTGTACTATCAATTGACTCTTTAATGAGTTTTTGTAAAAAATACCAAAATATGATCTTAATTTTTGGCTTACATCTTACATCTCTAAACATGATGAATTTGTGATAGTGTAAAGCATAATTTATACTCTTTTTGAGTGTGTGTAACTTATCTGTAAAAAAAAAATAAGTTTAGGAATCTATACGTTGCGACAATTGCATGAGGACCAACCTATTTTCCAACATATTACATAAAGCGAAGAAGATAACCACAAATTTACGACAGCTGTTTTTTGCTAAATTTATTTTTGAAGACGCTCATGTTTTCTGTTGAGTTTAAATAATATTTTTATTTAAAGAAAAAATATGTTTTCTGTTAATTATACAATTTATTACAATACACATTAACTGTGCCTTTAGTATTATATAGTTTGAGCATTCATAACTAAAGATATTTATCTAAATTTTATTTTTAAAAGAGGTTAGTGAAGCATGTCTTCTTAAATATTAGTAACAAGAGCGATATAACGGCATGTATTATTTGATTTCTTCAAATGAATTGCAGCAAGCCGGTTTATCTACTTACATTACTTCGCATGCAAAGCATTAATATCATTTTTTTTCTCACAAAATCGTCAATTTTACTCATTTGATGCTGATTTTTGCTATAGCACCATTTAGTGGTGAAGGTTACTATAAGAGATAACAAAATCATGGCTGCTAAAAATAGATTCTTAGAAATTCGCAGGGTCCCAAGGTACAACACTCTCCCCTACTTATAGCTCATATATGATTTGCTTCTTTTAATTTCTAAAATGAACTCAGATCAAATGTTTATTTTTTTCAAAAATGTTTAATTGTTTCAAAATTGTTTCATTTTTGAAAGATTTATTAATAAACGGAATAAGGATATTAATTCATTTCTGCACACAAGACTAAACTTTCAAGAAAGTGTCATTGAAAAAACTTATTTACTAACAAAGTCAAGCTCATGCTCGGCCATTGACTGTTAATTATCTTTGTTGAAACATCTGTTTTAAATTGGCAACTATTCTTTCTACTCCTCATAATCAATAATATTAATGGCGAAACAGTTTTAGCAAGATGATTTGATTTGTTGAAGCATTCATTACTTTCTTCTTATTGTTCTTAATCTTTTCCTTCCCTTTACTTAAGAATTTTTTTTTAAAAATATTTGTCATGAAAATTACTTTTGCTTTTAAGCACTCAAGAAGTAAATATTTATAAATTTTATTTTTTAACATACTGGATAAGCTGACACAGTTCTTGTTTAACACGACAAAATAAAAGTGGGAAAGATTAATAAAATAAAAATATTGATTGATAATGCATAAATACTTAAATTTTACTAGGATTTTGAATTTTGTTACGAGTTTAGTAAAACAAACGTTTCAATTTTCAAATTGTTGAAAAATCATAACAAAATATTTCATTTTTAATGCAAAGTAGATACTTTACAATACAATATCCTTTACAAAATACACTAGTGAACAAGAAAGAACTTTTTGTTTGTATCTTGGTTTTAAATAGTCAATTCCTACTAATTGTGGGTCGAGAAAAACGAATATGGTAGTGGATTTTTTTTATTAGCTCTTATTTTTAAGATGCATAAAAACCCACTGGAGAAAGATGCACAGCAACCACACGTTGATTTAAAGGTATTGCTAAAAAGGGGGAAAATATCCTGTGCAATGTATGAAATTAATGGTTCCTGTTTTGTTAAACAATGCTTATTTTTTGGAAAACAGAGGTTGTTTTTGGCTTATTGCTGTAAAGACTTCATTTTCGATTGCTTTTTGTCCGTCAAAGAAAAACCATCTCTTATAATAGTTCAGCAGCATTTGGTGAGCATTAACTGAGCCCAATAAACCTGATATCTGTGTTCCATTGTAAAGATATCTTGGTAAAATCTTTCCCCATGCTCACTGCTCATTAGGGTGTCCCGTCCATATATGAGAAAAAAATTTTTTTGAGCTACACTATCACAAGAGGTGTCAAAATTTGCGAAATTTTTCACAGATCACGAAAAAGGTAAAAAAATGGAATTGCGTGTCATCTTGAGGACTCTACCGCTCTTTGAAGTTTTGCATATTTTACATTTTTGACAGACCTAAACGATATGATTTAAAAAATACAAAAATAAAGTTTAGAAATCATTTTATTTAAGAAACTTATGAAACAAAGCACAAGAAAACAAAGTAAACAAACTACAGTGTATAAATAATGACAAAAGTTTAGAATTTAAACTTATTTTTGTGTCTAAAATTTGGCATTTCTGCCCGAGATTGCAACCTGGTTCTAACGAAGCCATCTCTAGAAGTAGCGTTAGTAACACTTTGTGAAGCCTGTGTTATTAGTTTAACACATCTTTCCACAGATTGTGAGTGGCAAGGAAAGTCAACGATTTCCAAGCTATTATCTTTTGCCATAATTTGAAGGTTCTCGTTAGAAATATGTCGAAGAACCGGTGGTGCTGTAACCTGACACTCTTGCCAGACAATTATTTCCGTATAATCTTTAGCAGAGAAGTTAATTCTTGGTGTTTTAAATATTCTGCGTTTAGTGCTACTTTCAGCCTCTCTAGCTTTTTTTATTCTTCGTAATGCTAACTCCCGAATGTGCTCCCTATCGTCAAACAACATACTGACCAGCAGGTTTTCTGGGTGCGCAAAAAAAGCATTTCTTTCGATAACAGAATACACAACAGATTTCAAGTTTTCGGGTAAAAATCGAGAGTACACAATCATTTGAAAAAGATGTTTGGCTGCTTCCTTAAAAGATGACTTTTGCTTGATTAAGAACCAAACTGGAGCGTACACTTTAACCTCGTAGTTAACAAGTAATCGCAAATTTTCTATTGGATTAAGAGTACTTACATAAAGTCTGAGTATACGATTAGCAGAAGTAAGCCATCTCGAGTGCGCCATTTTTCCAGGTTGGCGATTTGCCAGCTCAGGACTACAGAAACCAGTTGATACAGCTTGACAAATCTTATAAAGATATTTTTGATCCGTGCTTAGTTCATCAACCACATTTTTCGGCAAATTAGGCAAATTACCATCCACCGCGCAAAAAGACAATGGCATTTTATTTTCACAACCAGCTAACTGTTTTCCAATAGGTCCGGAATATTCTTTAGGACCCAAAGTGCAACCATCTAAGGTCAAGAATAAATGACGAAGGGGTAATTCGTTGGCATGAAGCATACACACACATCATTGCAATGGTCTTTCCAAATACTCCTCTAAATATTGAATCACGCCACCCTTCCAACCGGTGTTTATTGCAGTTCCGTCACATCCAACGCAAATCACGTCTTCTAAATTCAAGCATTGACCTTCTAATAGAGCTGTAATCGAAGTTAGAATTGCCTTTGCAGTGCCACGACTTGGCGTTGTGTGTCCCAAATAAATTGATCCGGGTTCTGCTAAAATTGAGATGTGCTCTTCTAAAATTTCTTTGCGATGGTAACGAGCTCCTATTTTCTCATTTATCAGAGTCTTGTCTTTACGTCCATCAAAGTAAATGCTTTTTATAACAATACTTCCAATATCTTTGGAAGCTTCTTTCCGAGTTTTAGCTACAGCTCTGTGGATTTTGTTTTTATCAACAACTAGAGTTAAATCTTCTTTTGAAACCAAGCCGACATCAGCTAAAACCGCAGAAGCAACAGTAGCAGCAGATCGCGTCGACAAACCGTATCTATCACAGACCTTAGCAACTGTTGGCAAGATCAGTGTCTTCCTATTTGTCGTTGAAGTTGATGGTGTCCCTGTAGAGGCCGTATTCGTCTCTGTTATGGGATACGTTTCTGGAGAAAATTCACGCTTCGAATCGTCATCAAAATTTGCTGAGACAGAATCGTTATTTTCAGTAGAAGACTTTTTTGCTGCCCTTTCAAGTTTTCTCTGCTGTTGTTTCATTAATCTAGCTGTTTCTGTCTTATCGACACCACTTATCACCGTTTTCCTGTCATTTCTTTGATCCAACAAGAAACTTCTCTCATTGATGGGAACTTTTTTAGGTTTTAAACACGAACAAGACTCAAATACAGGGCACTTACAAGCCGCAACGTCGAAGAGCTTCTTAGATGACTCTAAAAAGCACTTCAGTTTATTTTCAAAACTATCACTTCGTTTGCTTCTGGGGTATCGTTTCAAATTGACGTACTTTTCGAAATAGAATTTTAATAATTGAATTACTCGTTCCTTAGTTACAATTGGAATTGAAGCTTTTGTCCAAATACTGTTGATTTTTTCAGAAACAATTTTATATATATCTGAACTGGAAGGGCCCTTTCCATTATGCATACATTTCTGTTCGCTCCTGACAAATGAAATAAATTTTATGACGTCTTTTACAGTAGGTAGCTGCCGATCATCAAGTTCCTTGTAGGGTCCCAGTATAGCACAAGTAGTCTCACTACGTCTCGAACTCATTACTTAAAACTAACAGAATCGGCATATAACACTAACAATTGCAACTGTACTTTTATAGCATTAAAATTACTTTGGCTACGAAGAAAACACCCGTGAGTCAAGCCAAGAAAGCCCTCGAAACAAGTAAAAGGAATTAGCAAGTTGAAACCAAACAAAGTCGAAGTCGTCAGTAACATATTGTTGCATGCAAATCGAGACGTGGCGCCAAGCTTCGTGGACGATTCTACTGCGGAAATGGGGGTTATTCCCATATAGGCATTTACAGTAGTAATCGCAATATGTTTTTTTTTTTTTTTTTCTGTTCGTGTTGATATTACGAATCACGATCTTTTTATTTCAGCTGTCGAGCTTTTATTTCACAGTAAATTTATAACTTTATTCATAGTATTTCTTTTTCAGTTGCCATAAAAATGACAATTTTTCAAAACTTTGACGATCGGTAGAGCCCTGAAGATATAGTTTTATTCTATTTTTTAAATTATTTTTGTAGTTTACGATCGATTTCGCAAATTTTGAGAGGTCTTGCATTAAGAAAAACGGAAATTTTTTTTTCGGGACACCCTACTGCTCATAGCTTTAGTTTTTCTTTTAAAAATATCCTGAAAGAGTGAACAAAATAGAGTTTCAGAGACACATCATTCATGAGTGGTCACAGAACTTCCGCTGGGATTGGTTGACCAACTGTTTTTAGTTCTCGTCTTCTCTGCTGCTTAGAAATATTTGTAATAAAGCCTTAAAGGCTTCCTGTGTGTTTTTTCTCCCCTCACATTTTTTTTTAAACACTGATTTTTATAATTGCGAGTAATTAAAGGACCGTCAAAATTTCTTTCCTGTATCTTAGCTTCAATATATCTTGGAAATTTCCCTCTAAGGTACTGGAAAATTGTCCTTGTTTACAGCTTTTACGAAGTTCTTCATTATTCCCAGCAGAATGAGCATGGGTGGAAGTAAAAATGAGTGGATCTTTCTAAAACTCCAAATTTTGGCTGATTTTAGGCATTTCTCTTCCCAGAATTTAATTTTCTTGTAGTCCATTTCGGTTTTCATTTAGTGATATTTTCTATCCCAACCTAGGATCGAAGCTTAGAGGACAGTCAGTCCTATGAAGAGTGTTTTTATCTGCCAGGAAAAAAGAGCATTGGTAAGAATTCACTACCCTAGTAGGCCCTTTATCTTGAAAACTAGAGCTAATCTCTACTTTTTATGGTGATTTTCGTGTTCAGCAAGGCAAATTGCTTCGAAAATAGCTATTTTCTTTTGAGCCGGATGCATTTTGAGTGTTGACTAGTGATATCAACAATCTACGCCCTTAATCATCTACTAAACATATTTTTATTTCCCGTAGGAAAAATTATTTATATGCACTGACTGTTAAATAAATAATATATTTAGCACATATTACATGGAATTTTGTTTTTAATTACTTTTATATTTTCAAAATAGGTTTGTGATTATATTACTTTAATATGTTTCAGTACCAACAACCTTTATGGAATTTAATGTGACTTCATAGTCAGGATGAACAGTGTATGGTTATGTATGGTTACAAATGGCATAGCATAATGGCATAAATTCAAAATTTTAAAACATTAAATACTGTTAAAGAAATCAGTATAAAATATTTTAATGTTTCTCTGCATAAAATATATTCATATTCGACGTAACAGATTAAATTATTCAAACATGTATATATGTCAGTACGTGAAGAAAATACTTCGAACTCAAGTTCGGAAGAACATATTGCGATATTACACTTTTTGCACTCAAATATTATTTCAAGCAACATTACTAAGAATTAAAAAAATGTGTTTGAAAACATCTGACGAAAAATTAATATATTTTATATTTAATGAAAACCCCGAAGATCACTAAAATGTGACTGCTGAATGTTATTGAACGACCCATCACTTCTTCTTATACATCACAAAATTCACATATTTTATCCCACAGCTGTTTTTATTTTCTTCAAAATTTATATTGACTATACTAGCTGCGTGCCCGGCGTTGCACGGGCTACCTCGAAAATGAAAGAGATGTCAAGTTGATGTTCATGTAATATTCTGACATCAGTTTCTAACACGTTAAGGATTAAATAAATAAGTTTAACGCAGGGTTTGCAAAACACTAGTAAACATATTCCTTGCAAACGTCTCATTAATGGTAGTAATAGTTGTTGATACAAATGAGTATTTTTAATTAGCACAAAAGATGAAAATATTCGCATCATCAACTATAATCTGTGTGTACGTTAAACTGAATTACATTTGATAGATTATATCCAAAATGTTTCTGTACAATACCAATAAGCTTTTTGTCTAAAACGATATAGTATTGCTTGGTTGATTACTTGAAGTTAAAACATCAACACTTATTAAATACTTATAATTCCGGTTTTTAATACCAAGTTATCAAGTTTCAATTAAGATTTGGTTAAAATCATTCAAAACAAGCCATCTTAGTTCTAGAATTTCTGTTTTATTTAAATAAATCAAAACAATCTTAGTTTAGCGTGTTATTTTAACAAGACAAAATGCATTTCAAAAGTTTTTAAAAAAATGAAAGAGAAAAAAAAGTTATTATAGTCCAAAGACTGGAGAAATGCAAAATGTAAAGGAAAAATGTCCAACAAAATAAACATAATTACTCGCCATCCTAAATTTACCAAAATATTAAGCTTTTAAGGGTAACCTTTCACTAAAATCAACATATGTAACTAAAGAAATAACTTTTATATGCTGAAAGGAGTTAAAAACGTTGGCATAAAAAATAAAATAGGTAGACGATCAAAATAAGAGTTATGTTCGAATAGAGCAACTGGTTAACTCGATTGGTTGTTTTGGTTCTACTGAAACAATTCTTTAAATGTTCTTTATTAACACATATATAAAATGGCAACATAAAGATAAAAATCATTGCTTAGAATAAAAGAAACGAAGCTAATTAACAATAAAATTCTAAAAGAAAAAAAATGCTTAAAAAAGAAGTTTTAGGATTTATTTATCAGAATAAAAGAGAAATGAAGCTAATTTAAAATAAAAATCTAATGCGATAAAGCTGTTTTAAGGTTTGGATAGCAGTCAAAAATCTACCAAACAATAATTAGAAAAAACAATAAAAAAACATTAAATTTAAAACAATAATTAGAAATTTATTTTTAAACTGTTATGCAAAATGGCATAACTGTTTAATGTTTTTATTTGAAATAAAAATTCCTGAGTACCGCATCGTTATAAACGTTTTAATTAATACCTACGCTAGTTAAGTTGTACAATTACAAAGTTGGTCTTATTGTTTTCTCTGGAAAATTTCGAATCGATTCGTACCTGCTTTGACTCTCGACTTGCAGCGATTCTCTAGAAGTTCAATCTTCAGACGGACAGACTGACGCAAACAGATTTTAATAAAATGGATACTACATTTTTTTGTGATTACCCTACGTTTGGATACTAAGCATGTCTTATTTAAAACCTTTTTTTTTTTTGAAGAATATAAGTACGATTGATCTACATTTATGCTTATGAAGGCACGTTCACTCTTCACTGACCAAAAATTAAAGTTATATTGAGATTTTATCTTTATCAGAATATTAAAGTTAAATGTTTTTCAGTTTTTATAAAGATTTCATTCGAAAATTGAAGCATAGTAACTTCTTTACTCTATTAAAAATGTTTATTTTCTGCGTTGTTCCCTTTCTTACATTTGTCATGCATACTATTATGAATTGCTGTGCTGCACTTCTAAGCTATATCTATGCTTATGATATTCAAGAGTTCACAAAATGTATAATATCCTTATGAATCAAATATGATTTAATTACAAAGAAATTCATTTCTTGTCTTTTATATATCTTTGTTATCCTGTAAACTGAATATAATAAAGTTACGTTTTTGAAATTGAAATTGTTACTCACTAATTTTATTTCATATTTCAAAACATTAGATAAATTCAACTTTTTTTTTCGAGTAGGAAAATACCATATACTATCGGTTAAAACTACTCGGTCTATGTAGAACAGTACTTGTTGTTCTCATACTTGTACTGATCATAATAGTAGCAACAAACGAATTTTGAATCGCGTAAGGCTGTAACAATAACCATTTCATTTGTAGAACATAGAGTAATTTAAAAATATGGATATAGTATTTATCTTAAATTACAGTATTTTCTAGCTATGATTACAGCAGAAGCTTCCTTACAACCTTAGCTTTAAAATTCCATTATTATTAATACGAAATAAAGCTTCTAAAAGTGTTATATGATAATTAATAAATTTACTTTTCAAATCTTATTTTCAACAGCAAATACTGTTTTTACGATCTTAAACATAAGCTCTATAAACAAACAATCAACAAGTATAAAAAAATACTCTGACCCTAAACTCCAAATAAAAACTGGATGAATATGAAATAGCAATCATTTTTGTTTATCAAACACATTTTTTAGCTTTATAAGCGATAAATTCTTACATCTTGCTTCAATATATATTATAATAGCTTTATTTTCTTTAAATGGCAGGCAAATCAAAAGTACTTTCTTCTCTCTTTTTTTAAGTCGCATGTAAAAAATAATAAAATATTTTGCAAATGAATTCAATTCATTGCACTTGTAAATATTTATGTACTACCTTTTAAAAGTATAAAAAAAGGTTTTTCGTGTGTTTTATTAAGGTTACTGTAAGAGAACCTTTAAAAATACTCGGCATCATAGCCAATCTTCAGAGCATTTGTAATAAATATATAACTCCCTCTCTAGTACATTATGCCTGGTTCAAGGTTTAACCCACAGCTCAAATACACGGTCTACATCTCAGACTTATGGCTTCCAGCACTCACAACTTCATCAGGTAGGTAAGCCAACTGTGTCCAGTGTTCTTAAGTACTGCATTGTAAAACATGTATATAATCTGCTAATGGCTACATTTAAAGAGATTACGTAGATTAATCACCATTTTATGCTGTGATTTCACTTTTAAATGGGATTAGCTAATTTCTAGTTAAGATTATTCTTTACTGTACATGCGTTTACATTCTTAGAACTATGATTTAAGATACATTTTCTGAATGATTATTCCTTCTTCTTCAAACCCATTAATTTCAGCTCTAATAAAATTAAACAATTAGTAATTTTACGTTTTGCAATTAGTTTCTTTCTGTATGTTCCCAGGGACCTTAAGAAAAAATATATGTGTACAAATATGTAGCACAGTATTTCTTGTTACTTTACTGTAGTAAATTATTTTTTAACAATACACATTGTTTTGCAATTTTATTTTAACCAAAACAAGTGAAGCCGGATAACGCAGGATTGAAAAATTGTTCATTTCATTTTCCCCTTGAAGTTTCGTTGTAATTACTTTTTTTCTTGCAGTTGAACATTGTATTGTTCTTCTAAAAGTAAAAATGGTTCACGGTTACTTTTTTTTTACATTTTAAAAGTTTTTTTCAACACATGAGCCAGAATTTTGAAATTGCATCGTAAAGATTATTCAATTTGTTGTTATTACATACTGCCTTATTCAGGAAGTTATTAATCCATGTAAAATGCAGTCAAGAACAGGAGTATTAACTACAATAAACAATTGAACATACGACAAAAGCAACAGTTTAAAATCAAAAATAAATCTGTAAAGTAGAGAATTTCACTATTGTAAGAGAGTCAAAGTCATTTCAGGGAATCCATGACAGATAGCGCAAACCAATAAAGTCACTTAAAGGAATGGACAATTTTTTCAGATATACAATGTAAAAATGAATTTAATGTCTAAAATTCATTAAAAAGTAAGAATTTTACTGGAATAAATTCTCACGTCTCAAGAGTGCCAATTCCTTTCTTTTCTTTTTTTAAAGGATAAGGAATAAACCAAACTTTCTTAATGATGTCATTTTTTTCTCGTTTTATTCTCAGAATTTGCAAGTGATAGGTTTTTAGCCAATTTTTTAAAAACTTTTTGCAACTTTTGTGAACATTTCACAGAAGTTGCTAAAAGTTTCACTTTTTTTTGCGTTATTCAAGTTTTTAGTCAGCTACCTACTCTACAAAGTGTGTTATTTTGCATTGTCTTTAGCATCCTTTACCAACTTTTACCCTGATAAATGATCTTAAATATAAGCTTTTTGTTAATTTGCAGCTACAAGTAATTTGCTACTTTGCAAGTACGAAGCAATTAGGGTCATTTAAAAAAGAAAAAAGAACATTACTTATGCTGTCCTTAAAAGTCGATGTCCTCAGTGTTACTTTATTTATTTTTTATATACAAAATTAGTTAGCAATTTTTCACTATATATAGGATATAATAGTAGTAACCTATGCGTATGATAGTTGTGAACTAAATGTTATGGATAAATCAAATAAAGAAAGAGTAAATATAGTTAAAATTTTGAGTTTTTATAGTTTAGGAACATTGCTTTATAATATTTTAAAACAATACTTTTGTATCCTTAAAGCATTTATTTATTTTATTCATGGCATTTAAATTTGTGTTTCAATATTGAAGCTTTAAACTTTTAACTAAAACTATTTTATTCTTATTTTCATAATTTTTTACGCGATATATAAAACATGTTTCAATAAATTTTCATCGTGATTTCACTAATCAAAACTAAAAGCATAAATTGGTATTTCCTCCAAGAAAACACAGTCGCTGCTCAGGGAAATAAAATATCTGCAAACTATGACCAAAAACAAAACGAAATTTGAGTGTCACCATTAAATAAGTGCTCTGGAGACAACTTATTTATTACAATATATACGTGACGTCGTTAGTTCTTCTGTCTTATAAATAAAAATTAAATTATTAAGTCGCTACTATATTAAGGAAGATAATGGTAATTACTGAACGAAAATGAGCATTTTTCCCATTTTCTTTGAAATTTTACCGCATTAAAAATACCCATTGGATGATGTAGCGTCATAAAAATCAGATTTATGGTTAAAAAAAGTACACTTTCATCATATCAAGAACAGTAGACATTACATCAAATATAAATAAGAAGGTGATCAATTTATCCATTACTCGCAGCTGACGGGTTATTTCCCGCTACGAACAAAGCAAATCATCACTAGAGAAAAACATCTATCCTAGCTGTCAGCCGGAAAGCCATAAACATTTGTAAGCAACAAAAATGTTGCAAATGTTGCAAACCTACTGTTTATTTATTTTCATTATGCTATCGCAGAACGCTTCAAATGCTATTGTAAGAGAAGCAATGTTTTTTTTACAAAACATTATGACACATAATTATTAAAGAAAAACATTGCGTATTTTACGTTTTTAATAAGTAAAATTGTTGAAAGACAACAATGATTCTGGTGTTATGTGGATTTGAAAAACATTCATGTATCAAATATATTACTGCAGTGTGCAGGTAAAAGGTAGTATCTGCAGAAATGAGTTTTCGAGATAGTTGAAGAACTGTGAGGTGGATTCAATACTAACAATTGGAAAATGTTGGAATTAGACTTTTTTAAGCGCTTTTTTTTTTGCGGAAACCAATTAAACGAGCTTGTACAATAAAGATAATGTGCAATAAATGACAAAAATGCAAAAAAAAAAAAAAATCCAAATAAAATTTGCAATGAAATGAAAAATTTGCAGTTACTGCCCTTTACCTGCACACGGTAGACTATCTCCGGAGAGTAAGTTCGTTGTACTTAAAATATAGCACTGCTTATAACAAAAGATTTTGTTTAAAGATTATTATCGTTTCTTCTTGCGTGATTACCATATGAGCCACCAAGAAGCAAATTGATGTAAGTGGCAAAATTAAAAATCTGGTCCGGTAACAAATCCGGTACAAATGATAGGTGATCCTCTCCTCTGTATAGGGGCAAGATATAGTACTAGTAGCCGTAGTAGGTGCAGCTGTACAGCATAATTTAGAGAAAAAAAGTTCACTGAAAAATTACCCAGGAAGTTATCTTTAAACGCGTTTTACTCAAAACTTGAAAGTGTCCACTTACATCCCTTTGCTTCTCACTGCTTCACATCTGGAAGGTGAATTAAATTGATATAATGTTAACACATTTTAAATAAATGAGTTAACATTTTATCAATATTTGAAATAAATGTAATGAAACAGAACGAAAGTTAAAAGTGATAAATATATCATATCAACCTTGATTTCTCAGCTGTATGGTGTTTATGAATTTTCCTGATAAAGAGTTTGTAAAAATTATCTTTATCAGAGTGCAGTAAAAATAACACAGCTACAAATAACTTAATAATTATTATTCATTACATTTTGCGAGTAAATTACTTACGCAAATGCAACATGACGTGTCCGACAAAATCTAAATACTTTTGAAATTATCAGGCTTACTTAACGTTAAAACAGCTCAAGTATAAAACGCAACAGAAATTGCGTTTAAAATTTTCCCCATTGTTACTGATGATGGACAATGGATTAGAGTTTTATACCATTATGTATTAAATCATTTCTGTGCGTCTCTTGATCACTTTCAACCATCAGGGTTTGAATATTCCGGAAGGATCTTCGGTTTTCAATAAGGGCCTTGGATTCTTGGTTTTTTGCTTTTAATTCTTGGACTTATAATTAAAAAATATACATTTATTAAACACTAGCTGCGTCGCACTGCTTTGCACTGTCTATTTTGAAAATAAAAGTTATGTCAGGAGATGCGTGTTCAACAACCTAGAACAAAAGGAATCTCTAAAATTTTCCTACAGATTGCGAAAAAATTAGCAAAAAGGAACATTTTTTTAATGTTCTAATTACAGGAAAAGAATGAAAATAAAAGCCAGCATTTTATTTGTTCATATTCGAGAAAAAAATGGCAGCAGATCTTTTTTCTGAAAGGTTTAATACAAATTTTAACAAAAGCATTGTTCAACAATGACCGTGATCAACGGAGAATTTCCCATTGAAGGCTTACTTACATTTTAGCATGAAATTAGTTAAAAACAGTTATATTTTTACGTTCTAAGTTACCTTGGAACAGTGGAACGAAGTTGATCTAAAGCAGAAAAATCAGGAGTTTCTATTGATATTTTATTCTAATTTCGGCGAGCATTTTTTCGCCCTCAAATTGAAAAAAAATTCCATTTCGGGTCATAAAATTAAAATTCTTTAAATGAGTCAATTTTTGTTCTATTTAAACTTAATGTACAATTATTTGAAGTCAAACTCAAGTCTTGCTTAAAATTCTTCGTCAATAATTAGTTAATAAGAAGAACTTGAGTTCTAATAAAATTATTTATATTAATTATTTAATGTTTTTAATACGTATATTCATTTTTCTTAAATATTTTTTTGTTTAATGACACTATTAATTTTAACAACTAATTTATGAGAACAACATTTCTGCAAGTTTGAATCCAAGCTACTTCATTAGCGACTTCTACCGCTGTCACACTGATATCCAGAAGCATTGCAAATTTGAGAAAACGATATTTGTTTTTAAGATAAGTCTTAAAAACTGTACTGTTTAAGTAAACGGTTTTTTTTTTTCAAATGTAAATGTAGAAAAAAAAAAGCTTAAGGAAACAACAACGTAAGCTTGGCACAATGAATTAATGAAGGACGGGTTACAAAACCCCGTGAATAACATGCCTAAAAGAGCCGCTACTGTAATCAAACGAAAGGCTGCCCAGAAACATAACGTTCTTTGGTTTAGTTGCTTATTATTTGTACTTCTTAGAGTAACTTGAAATTGCATCCTTATTCCATTTTATTTTAAAAGAGCCGAAATGAACTCCAACTTCTGTTATTCTGATCCTTTTCTTTTAATATTGTATTTCTTAGGAAATTAAATAATTACTTGTGTTTAATAACTTAATACTATCTTATCCTTAACTAATGCACAAAATAGTATCAGTTGAGTTGGGAAAAAAATAGGTGTGGGGGGGGGGGGAGGATGTCTCATGCATGAAAAAAATGCTATTCTCAAACTTGCAATACTTTCGTCCAGTACTGTATATCATTCATTCTTATTAAAGATTCGCTGATAAGTTTGAGAGCATTAGTTTACTTTTTACCCGACTGCGCGTGCGCGACGCAAAGGAAGGTAATATGTTTTCAGTCTACGTATGTATGTCTGTTCCTATGTGGCGTTCTACAGGCTAAACGCCTTGGCCAATTTTGGTAATTCTTACTTCAATCGTTTTGTCTTAACCTTGGGAGTAACACTAAACACATGACAGTAATCCAAAGTACCATTTCAAAAACCAGTTGTCATTTTGTAGTTCGGGATCGGCGCACGTTAGGTGTTGCATATTGTATCGCACGCTACATGCGTGCGACAAATGCAGGTAGTTTTCTCTGCCTGAATTACTACTACTAATTGGGGTCTCAGTCGTCGAGTGGTTTAAGCGATTGCATCTCCCACTTGAGGCGGTGGGTCAAGACACCCTCGCTCGGATGTACTTTTCCCTCTTTCTAATGTAAATTCTTTCATGTGTTTTTTATATGAATTCTGTACTGTAATGAAAAATAAATGATGCGTAACGAAGGCAAAACAGTCAGATTGTAGTCCTCATCAAAATAAACCCGTGCAATAAGCACCAAAAGAAAGAAAGTCTACTAATTCAATTTTCATCTGTAACATGTTGCATTTGTTTTTGCCTTGATTCAAGAGACTGAGATTCGCGACGTGTACTTTCTTGACAGGCTTTCTCAGTTTTGCGAGAAAGATTTGACTGACGGAGGGGGGGGGGGGGCTGGGGCTCAGTGGCCGAGCGGTCTGAGTGACTGCTTGACTTTGGCACACTTGAGGCGGTGGGTTCGACTCCTGTCCTCGCTCCGGTTGTACTTTCCCTTCTTTGTGATGTAAATTCTTTCATGTGTTGTTTACATGTGTAATAAAAATATATATCATGCGTAAGGGAGGCGAGGCACACAGATCGTAGTCCTCAACAAAATATACCTGTGCAATTCAGCACCAAAAGAAAGAAAAGATTTAACTGACGACGTTGCCGATTTCGCGTCATCATGAGTTATACAGACTGTTTATATAGTTGTGCTGTGGTTGACTTAAGTTCGAGCATTTTTGTCGAAGGTGAAGCACATGTAGCTTTACGCCGAGCTAGGTCCCTAGAGGGACTAATTATCAGCAGTTTAGACCACCGCAAGTTACTTCATAAACCTCACGATACAAACAACCTCTCTCAATGAAATGACAAGATTGCGAAATATACCGTCTCATAATCATAGTAACTAAGTCAATGAAAATTAACTAAAAAGTGTAAAATAAAAAATTATTAAATAAAAAAAAAACACACAACTGCGTAAAAACCAAAAAACTAAAAAGAAAAATGTATAAGCCCAGTAGTTTAGAATGTTTTAAGTACCACTGAATAACTACATCGTTGAAATAGTTTTATAACCGTACACACATAAGACAAATCATAAATTCAAAAGCAGAATAGAAGGATCAACAGTCGGGGCCCATTCAAATTTTACAGGATTCCTTGAATCAGAAAGGGGTCTTCTTCTTTTTAGTTTCTTTGGCTTTTACGCAGTCGGATTTTTTTTTATATTTAATAACTAAAGAAGTGGCTCGATAATATGGTAGCTTGTCTCATGTATCGATGAGCTTTTTACTTTGATCCTACATAACTCCATCTCGAATGCAAATTTTCGGTGCGCTATCCTTGTTAGTTAGTTACACTAGATGTAATTCTGTATTCGCTGTTTACGTAGAAGTTACTCCAAATACCAATATGCGTGTTGTTGAATTTCAACCAATGCTTCAACAACAGTTGGGCTCATTATGTCTCATTCTGTCTCGTACACGTGCGCTCAACTTCACCGAAGACACAATCAAGTTCATTACTAAAATCGATCAGAAACAAAAAAACATCTAATAAGAAATTTAACTTTTAAAACACGTGCTACATTTCATGCTCGACTTCAGTAATAGTATTTTAAAAAAATAATATAATGTGAGGGTTGAAAGATTCAGTTTGTATTTGAAACAAATACTTTTTTCTACTGCATTTGGTTTCAAATAAATACTATGATATTATCATTTCCCCAGTGATCAACGTTTTAGTAGTATTAATTATATTATGTAATATTTTTCTTTTAGATGAAATAAAAATGAATAAATTTTACATACATACTTTTTAATAAAGCTGCATATTTTAAGACTTCAATTTTTTTTTTAAAAGAAGGTTTACATTATCTTGAAAAATATCAGAACGAACGTTATTTTAAGATATTAAGATAATTTTGAGTCACTCGGGTTTACTTTGCGCCACTTCATAGTTTTAGTATATTCGAATCAAAAAAGAATTATCTAAAAGGCCCAAAGGTTAAACAACTCGTTTTCCACTGTTTACTCTTAGAAAAAAAGTTTGCAAAAAATATCAGAACGAACGTTATTTAAAGATATTAAGATAACTTTGAGCCACTCCGGTTTACTTTGCGCATCTTCATAGTTTTAGTATATACAAATCAAAAAAGAGTAATCTAAAAGGCCCAATGATGCTACTTTGGTGGCGAGGTTTACTTTGCGCCTCTTCATAGTTTTAGTACATTCGAATAAAAAAAGAATAATCTAACAGGCCAATGAATTTGCTTTGCTGGTGAGGTTATAAAATTCGTTTTCCACAGTTTTTTTCTTTGAGAAAAAGTTCGCAAATCTGTTCACAATAAATTTTAAAATACTAAAAAATCTAAAGTTACTTTTTAGAATGCTGATTTTAAGTTGTTTAAATAATATTAATCTTTTTTAGTAAGTAACATTACATGTATTTATCTGGCGATTTATTTTCTATAAAAAGTGAATTTATCAGTTTTTCTGATAAATTCACAAAATCTATAGCAATTTAATAAGTATTATTAAGTAAAATGAAGAAAAAGTAAGGAATTTTTACCAAATATGGATATTTTCTATGTACAAATTAAAATAACAATTTCGTGGACATTAGTTTCCCAAAACGTTCTTCCTTTATTTCGATACATAACTGACAACCACAGCCGAAACAATTTTAGAATTACAAATAGCCATAGTAAGGAAGGTAAACACTTTAACAATAATATCGAAGACAAATACCAACATTTTTTTAATAAGTTTTTGACATGATTTTCGATTTTTAATATTTATTTCAGCTAGAAAAACTCTCCTGTTCTCATCAAAAAAAAAAAAAAAAAAAAACAATCGCTTTCGCAACAAATTTTTAAATTTACTTAATCGAGTTATCGAGTTCCTAAGAAATGCGTTTAACTACACCCGAGCGCCGTTTGATGGATTTGAATGGATAGATGTCCTAAACAAGCAAACATGCCAAAATCTGCTGCTGTTTACTTGATTTTGAGAAAAGTAATTCAGTTCGTTAACTAATTACAGTACTCTTTAACAGTATTTTTTTTAAAGATGACAATATACGTTGTTAAGCGTGTTTGCATATTCTTTTTTTTTTTTTTTTTCAATGATTGATTGTAACTATATTATTTTTTAAATGTGCCTTTTTTAACCATTTCCAATACAGAAATGAGCGCAAAAAATTTACCTGCTTTTTAAGAAAATAGTATTTTCGAAATAATTGCACATATTACACGAGTGTAAAAAGAAATATACCACTTTTTTCAGTTACAAATGTTCAATGCGTCTTTAATCCACGACAAATGTCTTAACATTAATCCAGTAGTACGTTCCACACGTCAAATTTTTATTATCAAACCGTTTTACCAACCGCTGATACCCGAAAACACTAAAACAACTGCAAGAACACATTTGTGCAGCACTACGAACAGTTGACAATGTGATATTCCAAACGTGAAAAACGAATTGAATTATAAATTAGATGTTGTTGTTTTTTAACAAAAGGCGCCAAGATTGAGCATTGCATTTTAAAGCATTTTACACAATATAATTTCATACGAGTGGTGTGGAGTAACTATTGTACTACAACGCACTCATATGCAAATTAAATTGCATATGAGTGCGTTGTAGTACAATATACGAATAGTTACATCATAAAGATATGCATACGAATTGCACATGTGTTTTGCAAATTCGTGTTGCATATCTTTATGATGTAACTCATCCGAAAAACCACTGACCTTATTATAACGCACACATATGCAAATTTAATTGCATACATGTGTTACGTAAATTCGTTTTGCGTAGCTTTATAATGTTAGCCATCCGAAAGAGCACTGACATTTTTATAACGCACACACATGCAAATTAAATTGCATACCTACGTTTTGCAAATTCGTATTTCGTGATAACGTACATACGTCTAAAGATATACGTCATCCTGCAACACGTTCATCTTTAGCTTTTAACTTCTGCAGGCACGTCCTGTATTTAAATTGCGAGCTTGGACCATCATAATATCGTTAATACTGTACTCATAAATAATATAAAATAAAACGTTTCATATTCATTACTCGACAAGTTTTATAATTACATAAGTTATAATTACTATAATTACATTAAATTACATAAGTTTACTTCAACACACCACACCTCCTAAAACGTAAAAAATCCAAATGTTATTACTCGTAAACGTTTATTTTCAGATAATTTTTTAACTTCCATATAAAGCAATTATTTGCGGTATTTTCTGTTTCAATGTAGTCTATGAAATATGCAACGGCTTTTGACTTTGTTTTTAGCTCAAATCTGGAAAAGTTTCTTAAAATCAGAATTAAAAAAAAAATAAATAAATTCTCCAGACTCAACGAAATACTCTGCAAAAGGCTTTATATTTGAGTATTCTGGAGAAAAAGAGATAAGTCGTATATCCTTAAACAAGAGTTGAAAAATGCTCGGTGTGAAGTATAAAATCTAAAATCTACTTTCTTCAGGAATACTAACTTTCTAAAGGCAAAAAAGCAGGCATTAGTCTCTTTTTCAGGAAAAACCTTTTGTATGGATCATAATTTAATTTTAAAATGTGGCACCTTTTAGAATACCGAATATTTTCTACACCACTAGTTTGCTATTTTAAATACTGGCATTCAGAAAATATCTTTATCATTTTATTTTTCAAGTGAATAAATTTTTGTTTTAAATCTCCGTATTGGCTTGTTATCTTGCATTGAAAAATGATGCTTGAAACCCTACAAGAAATACAGATAATTGCTACATGAGTATTTTAAACTTTATTTTAATGTTTTTAAATTGTAATATTACTTGCAGCGACTTTCAGTAATTGCGGTTATTCTCTCTCTCTTCCCTCTCTCTCTCTCTGGTTAGCAATAACTTGAAATCTTAGCTATATTATTGAGCATAAAATGAAAAATATAAGGGAAAGGGGGGCACAGGTAAACACGGTTCACATACGAACATGGCTCGTTTTACTAAGATAACTTCAAGCAAAAATCCTGAAAAATTCTCAAATACTGGTAGAATAATGGTAGAATCAGTTCTACCTCTTGGCCAAACTTTTAAAGCATAAGCCAATTTATGCTTCTGTGATGGCAACTTCTTTCTTTAAGAAGATGTTTTATGCAATTTTATTGTCGGTTTTTTTTTCTTAAAACATATATTTAAAACTAACTATCAAACTTAACTTCAATATTGAAAACCATTATACGAACATTCAAGTATATTTGTGACAATGTTTAGAGTTTTGAATTTATTTAATAAATTTATTTTTATCTTTTTTGCGAGTTAATTCTAAGGTAGGTGATGGAGCACTTTTGAGCACAACACCAAGCACATTTAAACAGTTCCCATATTCCCTCAGTAATATTAATATTAGTGTAGAATATTATAAGCGTTAAAAAATGCGTATATACTTTCGAATATTATTTTCTGTACTCAGTTTGAGAATTATTTTTATTATTATTAGATATCTATTTATGTTAGATATGTATTATGTTATTAATTAGTTGGTCAACAATTTTAAGTTATGTAATACTTACAGGGGAAAAAACACAAAATATTTTCTTTTAGTTAAAATATGAATTTTGAAATCATTTAAAAATACATTATCAAATTCTACATGACACACACAACATATTCAAACTTAGCATTAACATTCTACGTAAAATGTAGTCTTAAAATATTTTTCCATGTTTATCCAGTGATCACAACAGGCTGCGAGTCTTTAAAATATGACAGTTAGCATTTTTATGTTTGGGAAACATATTTACTTAATGAAACAAATTTACTGTACAATTTAAACAGACGCAATATAAGTTACAACCAATTCAATGTAATTAATATGTACTGTACGCTTGTTTCACATTAAAGATTTTGTTTTTTTTTTAAATGTGATGCTTGTCCTGCATTTTTTATTAGTGTTCATATGTGCACCAAAACTGCTAACATGCCTCCCCTCTTAAAGGGGCACATGTGAACAATTTAAGGCACTTTTGAAAAAATTCCTCTAAGTAATAAAATATTTCAAAAAACTCGGAACATTCCAAGACACAAAAAAGCACTTCTACCATCGAGAATTTTTTTGCACTGAGAAATTAATAATGTTTTTTGAAAGAATAAGATTTAAAAAAAATCACAGGTACCCCTTTTTTTCCCCTATCAGCTTATTTCAGGAGAACGACAGAATTTACTTGAAATAGAGCAAAACCTTTACTTTGCCAGTTTTATTCGTTGCAACTAAAGCATTCTCCGCAAGTTTTTTTCTTATGCTGGAATTCCAATACTGATATAGGTGCAAATTATTGACTTTGAATGTCATTACTGATTAATTACTTTCTCTTAAAAAAAAGAAAGAAAAAAAAAAACCTCGGGGCAGGGTCAGCTGTGAAAATTTATAGTCTTTACTTTCGGTAAATAAAAAAATATATATATACACTGTAAAAAATCACTTTTGATCGATCGTTAATTATGAATTTTGAATAGCAGAGGTTTGTGACCCCTGAACTTTTAGGAAGTGAGGCAAAAATTTGCTCCCCCTCCCCGGACAAGTCTTTTACAATTTTCTGTCATATCGATTGTGCGAATAACTTTTTTTTCTCGTTAATATCTGACCCCAAAGGGAAGCTTGATTTTTTTTTAAAGCTTAAGTGACTTTAAGTAACAGCAGAAAGGGAATATTTTAATTAAATCATTGAACAAATTAAAATTAAAATTTGATGAATAATTTAAATGTATACATGCAGTGATATTATTGATGATTAGCATACAATAAAATATTTTGAAATGAAACAATAAAAAAACTAAACATTTTGTCTTTAATTTTAATTTTTTTTATTTTCTACCATTAAAAAAAATCCAGCCTCGGGAGAGTTATTCATAATATATTATATGTACGTGTACTTACAAAAATACAATTTTTGGCGCATAATGCAAAACAAAATTTCAACTTTAATTTTTTTTCGTTGCACCTTAGAGTATACGTAAGTTGGTGTGCAAAAAAGGGACATATCGCGAGTTTGTTAAACATTTAAAGTTTTTGAAAGGAATTGGACTGTAGTGGTTAGATTCCTCTGCCTTGGTTTTCCACTCAAGGTAAGAGACAAGATTTTCAATTTCGAACATAAAAGTAGGGAACAGGAACGAATATATATTTTTTTTTTCAATTAAAGGCAATGATAGGTAAATTAACGAGTTAAATGAAGTTATGTCGCGCTAGATGAAATAGTAGGTTTTGTCCGTATTAGATGAAAGAATGAACTTTGAAGATGGGAAGATACTACTAAAAAAAATGCTTGCTGATAAGGAAGACGTGTCTGATGATTGCATAAAAAATTTGAGATAACATTAGATATTTTGGAATATTTTCTTAGTGAAGATCTTACTCCTTATAGAATGAATTACAAGTTAATAAAACTGTTTGATTTATTACAAACACGAAAAGATTTTTTCCTTCTTGGTTCTGATTCATTGCAAAATGAAAAAATAAAAAAACAAAAGGGAAGAGAGATTGCTAAAATGCTGAAAGTTGTGAATGATACAGCTGAAGGAGGAGCACCATTAATCGAAGAATTTCACAACCAATTTACCAAATATGAGTAGCAAAATCAATTTATTTTACAGACAGTCTAAGACTATCGAAAAAAATACACACGATCGAGATACATTGAGAAAAGTGCACGATTAAGGTAAAGTGCATTATTTAATTCTTATTCAATGTAAAATCTTTAGATGATATAAAGTAATTAAAATGTTCAATCTTTTTGCTAACGCACTGTAAAAATGTTTTGCAAAACCTAGGAGAAACGATGTATTGCTCATGATGTCATGTGTATGTAACGATGTCATGTAAAAACTCAAAGATTTGTGGGAAAATTTGTCAAAGTGTTAGAGTTCAACGTCCTAGGGGCACGTATTGTTATTGACCGATCAAGTTTAAATTTGGCACATCGTACTTTTTTTCATAATGTCACAAAAATAGGAGGCGTCACCTGTTGAATTCCGATTGTTTTCCTACATAAATAAGGACCACCCTAATATATATATATATATATATATATATATATATATATATATATATATATATATATATATATATATATATATATAGGAAAGCGGGGTAAAACCGGGAAGACGGGAGCAAACCGGGTACCCCCTTTTAGCCTCTGTAAGCGCTGCAATAGCGTGGACAAGAGAGGAACAACCTTCACCTTGATGAAGAAGCAGCGGCCATTAAATTAGAACGCAATCGACTCGCATCTTTCGTTCCTGTGAAGAACATTTTGTTTGAGTGGTTTTTGCTTACAATTTTTGAACAAAACTAGACCGATCACACTACGTTCCTGTTTCTGCAACAGTAAAGGTATGTAGCTCTATTTGTACAACATTTAATTACCTTCATTATCATTCTAAGTAATTGTCTATAGCTTTCTGTATAGTCTTCTGACGGCATTTTTTAGAATAGCTCCACGTGCGGGGCAAAGCCGGGTACTAACCGAAAGGCAAAACCGGTTACTACCCGGTATTCCCCTCTGTTGTTAGCCCGGTGTTTCACTCCCCGAATTGATGCCTCCCCCATACACTAAGAGAAAGACACAGTCGAAGGAGGACAAGAGAAAAGGAAAAACTGTCATTTTGACGGGCTCCTCATACAAGCTTCATCTTCAGGCAACATTAGAAGAAAAGAAAAAGAAAAATGATGGAAAGAAAACCAAAAATGGACGGAAGAAAACAAAACTCGAAGTAAAGATAATCGAATCAGAGAAATGGCAACGTTATAAAGATGCCGCAAAGGAACAAAAACAAAATAAGCGTCCAAAAAAAAAAAAAAAAAGAAGAAGAAGAAGAAAAACTGAAGGAGTAAATGAGGGATAATTCCAATGAACAGGATTACAAAACTGCCTGCATTTACTGCAATGAGCTTTACTCAGACTCGAAGGATGGTGAGGAATGGATCAAATGCATCCAATCTCGTCGTTGAGTCTATGAAAGCTGCTCTGGGGCCGAAGAGAAAGATAACTATTTTACTTGCGACTTGTGTCAATAGCCCTTATATTACAGCAAAAAATTAAAGTTAAAGACAGTTAATTTTACTGAAAACTCATCAATATGTGTCCTTTTATACTTATTCTATTATGTTATGACAATAATTAAAATATGTCACTAAATAAAACTTGAATTTTGTGGAAACTTTTTTAAAAAATGTTTTTCATGGCAATAACATGTCTACCCGGTTTTTCCTACTAGTGGGTAAAATGACTTCTTTTTACAAAAAAAATTATATTAAAAAAAAAAAAACACTTATGTTGTGAAGCTGTGGATATATATATATATATATATATATATATATATATATATATATATATATATATATATATATATATATATATATATATATATATATATATATATATATGGGAATGTTGCCGTCAATGGTTCTTTGACTAGTTTGTGCAGACGCGGAATCCGTTTTAGTACCTCCTTTTGTCTGAAAACAGTCTACTGTAGAGTCGTCAAGTAGCTAAAATTATTTAATGATATTGTTAATCGGTCAGAAAAGATTTCTACCATTATCTTACTAATTCTTGAGATTTTCATTTAGTTATAACATGCTTTGAATATCACTGATCATCTAAACGTGAACATTGACTTAAAAGAGTTCATTTTCAAGTACAATTCCCCAATACTTCATGTTTCATCATGATTCGTCACAGCAGTAACACCTATAAGAATATTCAAAATGACTCAATTGCTATCATTGAACCACTAGGTGTTTTCATGAATGGACCACCTGACAAAATGTTTCATTCATGGAAAATCTCAAATATTGCTGTAACTTCAGCTCAATTACCTTTCAAAATTGCTCAATTGTTTTAAAATAAATATGACAATGAAAAAAATAATCGCAGTAATTCCTGAAAACTATTATGCTTTATTATAATTTATTCAGGCATTTATTTTTACGAAATTGATTAAAAATTTAAAACATAAGAATACAGTTTCAAGTACTTCTGCTGTACCAAAAAAAAAAAAAAAATGCAAAAATTAGTAAAATAATGGACAGTGGACAAGTGAGAGCATGTAACGTGCTACAGTAGCTTACAGAAATGGTGGTATGGACCTTAACGAAATCTGTAGACAATGTAGAGTCCTGAAAGCAACTTTAAACAGTCGCATGGACTATAAAAACCGGTTTGTTGTTACCTTAGTCACTTATTAAAAATTTAGGAGATAAGCCCTCCGAAAAAGGAATATGATTGAATCATATTTTGAAACTAGAGAAGAAGTTTTTGGAATTAGGCCTTTCAAGAGACTAAGAAAAATTACATGTCCCACAGATTTAATTAAGACAAAAAGTCTGTTAATACTATAGTATCTAGTAGTTTGAGACTTAAGCTTCTGGTTTCAGTAATAAAATGGTCAAAAATGTTCTCTGACATTGTAGAGAGCAAGTACAATCTTGTGTCAAACAAAAATTTTCAAAATCGATTCAACAAAATTCTCAACAGTTCAAAAGAGTGAAACGATATTAGCTAAGAACAGTGTTGCACAGGTTGAGAAAATATCAAGTGGTGAACGAGGTGTGATGACAACAGCTGTGTGTTGGTTGAGTGCTGGTTTTTTTTAATGTTTCTCTTATCCGAAAATAAAACATTTTAGAAAATAAATATATTTTTGTATAACTTATTGCTATTTGTAGTGTTTATTGATCACCGGTTATAAATATTTGCAAGTTACGCATTGTTTTTTTTTTTTTAATTTGAGAATGTGGTCCTTTGATGGAAACTCAATGGTCCATCCATAGCAACCGGTAGCCATTAATGCATCACATGCTAAAATATTTATTTTTAATTTTCAGTCTTTATTGTGTATATTTATCATGAAAGTGAATATTGTTATTAAAAGAGAAAAATACGAAGATATTGTTCCTATAATTAACGTGAAATTTGAGTAGGATCTCCTTTCTAAAAAAAATCGAAATCTGTTATGTGGTTCATTGAGGACAACCTTTCCCTATTGTACAAGTACTTTGACAACAAAAAATGAGCAATATTATTTTGTAATGAAGTTTTGAGGAAATGGGGCAGTGCACAAATTGAAAACCATGTTAAACATCGTACATTTACATACGTACAGCTTTCAGTTAGAAAGATAAAATAAAATCGTAATAAACAAAAAAAAAAAAAAGAGAGAGAGAGAGAGAGAGTTCCAAAGAATTGGTAATATGTATGCATCTTTAGAATAACGTATCCTTATATATTATTTCTGTAGCCCGTTTTTGGTTTCTACGCCAGATTTCCCTCAATTCTTGATCGATTTCTTTGATTTACACCTTATTTTAAAGCTTATCGTGCTGGCTACTGACGCAAAATAGACCCATGGTCTAAAAATTGTTTTTTCTGTCAAAAAAACCTGTTTAAAAGAACCAGAATGAGGTTTTCGGTTAAATTTATAACGTTAACTTGCGCCGTAACCAGCAGAGCTGAATAGCTTGATCGGCAGAGGGTTCGACTGGTAACCAGGAGAATGCGTGTTCGGGCCCATGTCCGGACAATCTGCATCAAAAAAATTAGAGAAATTTCGCGCATTACATGAACACGTAATAACAAACATGAGGGAATAGACGAGATGGAAACGCTCCGTGCTGTCATGGAAATTTGGTGCAACATGGAGCTTAATTGATTCTTAATTGTAAGGCTTTTTTTTTTTGGTTTTTAAAGTTTTGGCTCCGGTAAGAAAATTATCCTTACATATTATTTCTGTAGCCTGTTTTTGGTTTCTACGCCAGATTTTCCTCAATTCTTGATCGATTTCTTTGATTTACACCTTATTTTAAAGCTTATCGTGCTGGCTACTGACGAAAAATAGACCCACGGTCTAAAAATTGTTTTTTTCTAGCAAAAAAACCTCTTTTAAAGAACCAGAATGAGGTTTTCGGTTAAATTTATAACTTTAACTTGAACGGTGACCGACGGAGCTGAATAGCTTGATCGACAGAGCGTTCGACTGGTAACCAGGAGAATGCGTGTTCGGGCCCATGTCCAGACAATCTGCATCAAAAAATTTGAGAAATATCGCGCATTAAATGAACACTTAATAACAATGAATAACAATTATGAGGAAATAGAATAAATGAGCTGGAAACGCTCCTTGCTGTCATGAATTCTTGATGCAACATGGAGCCAAATTGATACATAACTGTAAGGCTTTTTTTTTTTTTTTCGTTTTTAAAGCTTTGGCTCAGGTAAGAAAATTAAAGCATAATGTAAGCGAAGATATAAGTATCAGGTTTAAGATTTCAGACTACAATGGAATTGTTTTTTGTTCAGAAAAATATTATGAATCGTATATTGAAATATTTATTTTTCCAATGAGTTTTTGACTCTTTGTACAAATAAAAAAATACTACCTTAATTTAAAGGGTAATACGTATATATATTTTTCTTGTTTTTGCAAAAAAACTAATACCCTATCTCAAACCTTCATTTTAAAACTTTTCAGGCCGACTAATGACGAAAAATAGACTTACGGTCTAAAAATCAAATTTTCGGAAACCCCCCTTGCTGTTGCAAAACCTTGATGCAGCCAGTAGTTCTTATGCAGATTGTTTTAAAGCAAAGTTCTAATACAATTTTCCAATTTTTTGCGTCGCTTTCAGCAAGGAAAAAAAAATAAAATTAACCTGTGTATGTGTGTTTTAATAAAGCTTAAAAGCAATGGACTGTGTTGTTCAGTTAAATTGCTAAGTTTTTTTCGGTAGAGCGAGCGGCTATAAACTATCTGAACTTCGCGCAAGCCCGGACTGTCCGACATAATAGCAATTTTAGATTAGTATTACGCAAAACATGTATTCACAGCATACAACAGATAACACACGTAATAAAATAAATGCAATGGGAATGCTACCTGGTGTTTCGACTCCTTTATGCGGGCTACAATTATCATTCAGATAAGATAACTGTTAATCGAAAGGTGTTCTTCCTTTTAAAAAAAAAAAAAGCTTTGACTCCGTCCAGACCACCAAGCATAATGTAAGCATGAAAAAAGTATTCGATTTACCTCAAGGGAATCATTTTTGTGCAGAAAAAGGTTTTCATTGTATGCTGAAATGTAAATGTTTCCAATAGCAGTTTTCGACCTTTTGTACAAATGAAAAAATACTACGTCAAATTGAAATTACGAGTTTCATCCAGTAAACCTTTAATTATTTATTCGAATACGATATAAAACACTAAACTTATTATCAACTTCATTAGTAAGAAATCATTTTCTACACCTCTGATTTCTGCTGAAAAAAAGAAAAACAATTTGTCTACGTTCGAAAAATTACACTTAAAAAACGGACTCAGTTCAACTGGTTTTGGTTTTGAATTTTAACTGTTCTATTACAAGAGAAACACGTGCGGGTATTTAAGTCGTAACGGTTAAATCAGCCTGCTATGGGAAATTGTTCAATATTCAAAAATAAAAACACTTAATTTCAATCGAATTTATAACTTCTCTAGAATGTTTTTTTCAATAACTACATGAGATCGTTTTCATTCTGTAATCAAATTCTATGTTTTACGAATAATTTTAAGTCGTATCATGCTGGCTAATAACAATACATAGACGCATGCTTTTTTTTTTTTCGGCAAAAAGCTTTTTTGCAGATTTTTATTACGCATTCCTTCAATGAATAGCATTTGAAAAGGAACGCGCAATTGCTAGGTTTGTTGGAGCCTCGTGCTGTTAATTAGAATGGCGCCAGTTCGAATCCTTGCCAATAAATTTTTCTTTTTAATGTTTCTTTTTTTTTCCGTCAGATGCTCACATGGGCAGGACTGCATTTGCCACAACCTGTTTTTTCACATGTAAAAAATCTGCCTTTTCACGAGTCACTCAGTCAAACTTTTAATGATGTTTATGTTTGCATTGAAAATACGTACAACCAAAAGGTGAGCGATGATCAAATTATCACAACGTTGTATTTGACGTGGTTTTGTTACTGACGTCTTCAAATTACATGCCTTCTCTTGTGCGCTTACTTTTTTCCGTTTACTTTTTTCGGTTTTTCTTTCTAATATTCTTTCTTTGAAATTTTTAAAGAGCGAAATGCCTTATGAAACGATTCGAAGTACAGTGCGGAGTTCCGCACGGGTCGACTAGTTTTAAAGAATTTGTTTTTCTCCTTTTTTGCCTAGGAATGAAGGATGTTTCACTTTAAGGGATTTTATTATCGTTTAAGCATAGTATGCAAATCCTAGAAGATTTCACATAAATCTACCTGGCGTCAAATTTAAGCAACCAGTTCTTATATGTGTAACGGCAGTTCTAAAAGAGGTGTCTTCACTTAAACAAATTGTGAGCCACATACTAAAATCTCTCTCAGCGGTCATATAAGGGAAGTTTTTTATTTAGCAATCTTACTTTGGCAACCAACAGATGTATATGATGCAAATAGTTAAATTTGTCTAGAGCCGTCGATGTAGAAAGTAATAACGTACCAAGTGTGCATGAATATAGAGGAATGTTGGGCAAGGGAAATAGTTAGGACAACTTACCTTTTTTTTAAAATGAACAAACCGGAAATTGCTTTGAAAATTCAGTACACAGAGAAAGAACAATGTATTTTATAACAAAACTTGCATTTAACTATTTTTCTTCATATTTTACTATGAAATTTTAACCATAAGAGAAGTGTCAAGTTTTCATTTCTTTTTATTTTAGCAAGGAGGGGAATAAAATCTTTTTAAATCAAAATGCTTCTTATTTGACCAATAATACAATGAATGACTATCAAACGGGGCAATAAACAAGCAAATAAATAAACAAATGCATTTTAAATTATTAAATGGGAAAAAATGAGTGAAAAAATGAGGAAACAAATAAAGAGATAAAAGAAGGTCAATTATTGGGTGAAGATGTAAATGAGTTAATTAAAGAATGAATGCATAAGTGATTTAATAAATTAATAAGTAGGTTAACGAATTGAACTTTATTTCACGTTTCCCCATGTTACGTCCCTCCCCCCGTGTATACCTGACAAATTGTAAAAAACATTGAAAAATTAAACACGCCTAGCATTAAATAAATAATATAGTCGTCTGATGAATGAATTTGCTTCTGAAATGTTATATACAGTGCCTCTCAAAAGTGTTGGTACACCTACGACTTTCAATGAAATAGGCCATTATCCATTAGTTAGAATTAATATTTCGGAATAGGTATTTTAGTATAAGATCTATGACATATTTTTAACAACACTACATAAATTTTTTTAAAATAAAACATTAAAACATATTTTTTTAAAAATCAAAAACAAAAAAACGCCGGAAATTTTATCTCACAAAAGTCTTCGTACACTTTGAAAAAATGTCAAAAAATTAGTAAATAATCTAACTTTTTACAAAGTTATTATTTAGTAGAATATCATGCAGTATCAACAACAGCTTTCAAACGTCCTGGAATAGATTTCATTGTATTTTCTTTCTTTTTTTTGTGCAATTTCTGACTAAGTGTTCAGTCACACTTCGAGTCTTACTGTAACTTGTTCGCTTTTCGTTTAAATGGTGTATTTTCGTAATCTAGCTACCAGATGTCTCCAAATATGTTCCATTAAGTTTAAATCTGGCGATTGAGGAGATATTTCTAAGCTTAAGGACAATTTGTGAGGCACCAAACCCTAACGTGTGCATCTTATCGTTATTTTGATTAAAACAAAAAGTTGTTTCCGACTACCAAATTTTGGGCTAAAAGTTTAAAATTGTTTTTTAAAAATATTTAAATTAACAGCATGATTCATAATTTCATCAAAAAATTCCAAATTTCCAAGTCCTGACGCTGTAATGCACCTTCACACAAGAACACCTTCACCGTCCTGATTCAACTAAGTTATTACGACGGAAGGCGTAAGCTTACTGTTTTTCGCACGAACAAGAAAATTTCTGCGGGAAGAGGTCCCCTTTAATCCAGCTAATCAGAGAACTTGGCGAACAATTTTAGGTTAAAATTAAACTTAAAATGTTTCATTCAATTCTGCAGAAACTTTTTCATTACTCAAATGTGTATTTTTCATAATTTTTTTTAACTGTAAACCTCCGATCATTCTTTGTTAACTTTGCCAGTTGACCTTTTCTTACCTTGTTTTCGATCCGATTCTTCTCTTTAAAACATTTTATCAAGCACTTCACTATAGAATGGTATAAATTGCCTAATTCAGAGACATTTCAAACCAATTTATGGCTACTGTGAGGGAAAAAAAATCAAATTTCGAATCGTGTTTGTTGTTTTCTACGCATACCTGCCGTTTTTAAAAAAAATAAGCAGAATATTAAGGAATAAATAGACAAAAAATTAACGGCAAATGACTTTACAGTGTCATTACAATGCAAAAATAATAAAAAAATCACATATGATAATTTTAATCATGAATGTATTCGAAACTATTTCAGTGTACGATGACTTTTGAGGCGTATTTTTTTCTCTTTCTCTTCGTTTTTTGACAAATTTCAAAAATAAAATCTTTTAATATTTTTTAAAAAAACTACTGGATTTTATTAAGACCGGCATGGGAATGGTGTGAAAAAAAATTGAACTTCATATTCGAATTCAGTTTTGCGTTATTTTGGTTTTACTACAAAATTTCAAGGTGTACGAACACTTTTGGGAGCCACTGTAGATTTATTTTTTCTTTGTAGCAAAACGTTTGGAAATTATTTGTGAGCAACTAAAACCAAAAATAACTTCCTTTATTTATTTTTTTTCTCCAGATTTTGGATGGGGCCCCTTCCTTATATACGCCTTTTATTATAACGTATTTATAAATGCTAGAAACAAGGTTGGATCCAAAGCTGTCTTGGAACCGAAATGTCGGATAAGTCGGCCTCCTTTTCAAGTGGTTCTAACTCCGCCTACTGTCACGCTAAATCTTCAAAAGCAAACTGAAACTGCGTTTTTGAAACTTCAGTTTCGAAGAACGACTCCTAGTCCTCCCTCTCCCTAACGCAGTGTTTCCCAAAGTGTGCTCCGCGGAACCCTTTGGTTCCGCCGAAGTATAAGAAGGGTTCCGCCACGAGTTAGCCGTTGCATAAATTTATTTTCTCCTAGTTTCAAGAAAAATGAAATGATTAATATCAAGGACCAAAAATGTCGCTCCAGACTGAAGTAGTCGTGCTAGTGTTTTGCCTTCCCATGCCAGCATAATCAAAATACCTTATGACTGGAGGAAAGTTTTTGATAAGCTTCAGAAATTAGTTTATTTTGTTAAATCTTGTTTTCTCCAGTCAACACATTTAGCAAGATTTATGAAGACATGAGTTGACAGTACATTATCACTACTTTTTCATTTGAATTGACTATCCAAACCCAAAGTTTTTAAAAGGTTGCATGAACTTCCAGACGAAATGAGGGATTTTGTAACTGGAGCAAATGGCATCAATATTTTCAGCTTTTTTCAATGTTTTACATGAGGAACGCGGGGTGCCCACCGGGGGGGGGGGGGGGGGTCATGGCGCAGATTGCGCCATTGAAATTTTTAGGGGGTAGCGGTGTTTTGAGGGGTATTTTTCCTTTTTTGGGGGGGGTCTTGTTTTTTTGCGGTGGCTTTGCGATATTTAGGGGGTGCGCGCTTGCTCTTAGGAGGGTGGGCCCCTCAGAGGATGTGGGGAACCTGATGTTGTGGGGTGGGTACTCTGGTATAAAGGGGGGGGCGTTGACGTCACCCAACCGTGTTTTGGCCCAGGTCAAGCCCTGGTTTCCTACCTAGGAGCGAAGTCGCCGATCTTCGGCGTCGCTCCTTGCCGTGACGCTGAAATCAAAGTCAAGTGATTCTGGCGTGGCTATTCACGACGTCGATTTAGCTCGGGCGCACATGCGCAGAAGAATCAAGTTTTCCCCTCGGAACCCTTTATAGGAGGAAAGCGCGCAACGAAAGGAACGCTCGGTGTTTGTCATGGTGGTCCCGCTACTGGTCGTTTTCTTTCCCAATAGAAACATCTCTGTAAGATAACCTACTAAGGAACTGGTCCACAAGCACTTGATGCTGTGAACATGCAGATGTTGAATAATGGGCTAAAATATAGAATGATAGATGTTTTTGCTTTTCCTACACCGAAAAAAAGTTCAGTTAGCAGCCTATACTCTGAATTTTTTTTTTTCCTTTTTGAGGAGCGCCCGGGCCCCCTCTCGTGCCGGCTCCAATGGATTTCGCCCCTGCTGCTCCCCCCTTTCGGCGGCCCTGTACCATCGATGGCCTGCAATCGTGTTTTCAAGACCACAATTTAGGAAAAATTCCGGGATAAATCCCCATTTAGCCTTCTCTACGCAACACTTCCGAAAATCGTTCAAAATTGCGTTTTTTGAACTTCAATTTCTAAATACTGGCATAGGAGAGTCATTGAACTTCTTTTCGCTTAAAGTCTACCAAAAGACGGCTTACAGTCGCGTTTATAAGCCTCCCATAAAATAAAAAAAAAAAAAAAAAAAAAAAAAAAAAAAAAACCCGGAAAGCTACCCCAATAAGTTCCCCTTTTCAACCTCATTAAAGTTCTTAAATTTCTTTTTTAATTTAAATTTCTGTTGAAGAGTCCCTTAACCCCCTCCTCCCTAATATCATCAAATATCAACTTAAATTGCACATTTGGAATTTCCTTATCGAAAAACTGCAACAGAGAAGAGTACTTAAATCCTATCCCTTCCCCTAACGCGTCCAAAGATAGTTTGCAATCGTGTTTTAAAAACGAACTGCATATTAAATTATAATAATAGTAATAAATGAAAAGTTCAACTAAAACTTTCGCTTATGAATATTTCAATAACTAATATTCATTACAACACAAAAACCAGTTCTATATACACACTATAAAACAACAGCTCTTACACCAAGTGCAGAGCTTTTTTAGCAGTATACCTACTGAACGTGAATGTACTGAGTATATGCTAAATATTGTTAAAGATCATTAGAGCGGTTAATTATATTTTGATTAAATGAGTGAGAGTCATTTGAAACATATAGTTGGATTGAAATAATAAAAGCATTTATGTATTTTTTAACATTTTACAACATTAGGATTCCTTAAATTAAATTACTTGATTTCGCCTTCTCTAGTCGCTCACCTTAATAGCTGTGGAGAAAGTATTTTCTTAATTAGTTCATGGCAATATAATCGGGGGGGGGGGTTAAATATAGAGTTTAAGAAAATGTAAATTTTTTTTTCATGTTTCATTTTTGAAAATTGTTTTTAAAAAAAGGTGAAGGTAAAATTATATACGCAACCATTTTTTTAAGGCGATGAGCTATAAAAATAATAAATTAGTATTTCAGTGAAAAAACTAGTCTTTTTAGGCCTTAAAAGCGAGAAAGAGAAATAATGACTCTTTAGGGATTTTAAGCACCATACAAACCCTGAATTCGGCAAAAAATTCCAAGCTGAACGGACACTTTTGGGAGCCACTGTATGTTCGTTTTCAAAGGCTGATATTTAGCAAATAAGTATGAAATTGGTTTAAAGTTGATGTAATATATGGTAGCTAGATATTTATGAATTAAAAAGTAGAATAGTATTAGCATGTTGGAACTTTTAATAAAAATTTCTAAACAATAACATTTCTCAGTTTCTAAAAAGATGTTTCTAATTCCTCCCACCAGGAGTTTTAACTTAAAAATTATTATTTCATTTTATGATGTATTTGTATACATTTTGTAAAATATATAGTGGGCTTTCAACCTGCAATCTTAGAAAACACGAAAATGTCACCTCTTTCTTTTCCTTTTGTTACAATTTTCATGAAACCAATGAAAACACTTCTTTTATCCTAACCAAGTTTCACCATATTTTTCGCATGAATTAAGTAATTTACAAATACCACGTTGTGCATCATGATCGTCATTGCTACTGTCGTTCTCATCCGTTACGCGTTGTTCGGGCCCCCTACTTTAAGTGCCACTCGAACATTCAATTAATACCTAAATTGTTAATTACAAAACCTATCATTCTATTATAATAAACATTTGCTTGACAAAACACAAATTATTTCACAAAATGTGTATCAAAGTTGGAAAACTACTTGTATCATTATACACCTTGAAATTTAGAGCTGATTTTTTTTAGCTGGAACAAAAATATTTTAAAGATCACAGACAACATATAGCTAGATAAGTTGTGCTGCAGACTGACGAAACATTTGAATACACCACTTTTCCTCGCTCTTTCACTTTACTCTACATTCCTTTACGAAACTGAAATGAAATAAGACGAATAACAGTTGAGGAAATTTAATTTTTGCTCTGGAGAGAAACAGACAATTTGGGCGATCTTCATGGGCCATTAAACTGTATGTGTGATGATGCACACATGATGACTTTTGCACACGTCCAAACACAAATCAGCGGAATTGTGCTGCTTCAAGGGAAAATATCAAAACTGGGAAACGTTTATAACAGCATGGAAAGTTGTAATGCTGTTATTTAAAACTAGAGTCAAACAATATACTACATTATTAAGATATACTGCCTAAATACTCGGGGTGTTTCCTAGGGTGGGTCGAAAAATACTTTTTTTTTCCTAATAAATTTCTAATAGCGCGGAAAACTTGCACATTGGCATCCTAATAACGAGAAAAATAATTAAAAAAATTATAAATAGTTTTTGAAATCACGCAAAAGAAAAAATAGAAAAATGACAATTTTTAAAGACGTATATTTTTTTCAAAAAATAATTTACTTCATTTATAATAGTATAAAATACGCTTTGTAGTTACCGAAATGTATAGAAAAAACTTGGGGTCACATTGTCGATCATTTGATCCACGCAGAAAGCCTTAAAATAGCAATTTTAAACTAAAAGTTATATTATTTCAAAGATTCTTGAGCTGACGTAAAGATATAAAAATATACTTAAAGGTCCGCTTTAATGTTTTACATTCATTTCTCTTGTGCTGAAATGAATCAGGACTCATCACGTGCAGGCCCGTCATTTCAAAGTTTCTGGGGAGGGGGGTGGGGGTCAAAGAATGCAAATTCAACGGTAATTTCAGCGGAAAACAGCAAAAATCACGCCCACCCATATGTAAGAACATTTATTTCTCAAAACCGTGGTGAAGTAAATTAGTATTTGAAAAAAAATATACGTCTTTAAAAATTGCTGATTTCTTCTATTTTTCTCAACTTGAGGGCTCTTGCGCGATTTCAAAAACTATTTATAATTTTTTAAATTATTTTTCCCGTTATTAGGATGCCAATGCGTAAGTTTTCCGCACTATTAGAGTTGATTAGAAAAAATTGTTTTTCGACCCACCCAAGTGTTTCCATAACAGATTTTCTAACCCACTAAGTGATTGCACATGATATAAAAATGTTGAGGAAGACGGGTTGAGTACTGCATTAATAAACTTATTGCACATAATTTGGTAGGTTGCTTGGTGTGCACAAAATGCACGGTAGTAATTTCTATCTACTCCTTGTCATAATATCTAATAAAGTGTACAAGTTTATTAAGATACGTACTGCTTATATATATATATATATATATATATATATATATATTCATTCATTTGCAACTCTTAAGATCATTAAAAATAATAATAATAATAAACATGTATCGTGTTTCAATCTAATATATTTATTTTTAAAAAATGCATTTTGTTCTTGTTTTTGTGACGTATGTTGCTTATAAACCTAGTACTTGGACAATCAGTTATCAAAAAGAAACTAAACCCAAATTATTTCACCTTTGTGTTGTTGATATTTTACAGATTTTCTCCGTGCCTGCTATATATATATATATATATATATATATATATATATATATATATATATATATATTACTAAATATTTGCGGATTAATATTATTTCTTTTAATAAGTTTAATGCAAAATATTTTATTTATCTTTAGATAGGAGGAAAAAGGAGATAGATTGGAGGGAAAAAAATTCATTCTAGTTCAGAAATCAAAGAAACGAATATCATAAAACTACCCAGTTCACAAATTCGACAAGCATTTGTCGCTATCTTGAAACAGAAAGCAATTTCAACAATAATGAACATTTTCCTCAGAGAGAAATAATGTTAAAAAAAAAAAAAAAATCCCTCGTTTTAAAATAAGACAGAAATAAATTGCCGAACAAAACATCTCTTTTAACAATTTTTTCTCTACTACACGTCTCAAAACATCTAAAAGAGCATCTTTAATACCATTTGTCAAACAAAAAGTGTGTTTCAAAAACCCATAAAAACACCCATTTTTGGCTTTTTAAAAGAACCGCTCAATTTAAACGGAATCGAACATATAAAAGAAATATCAAAGACATATCTATAACTCGTTTAGTCTACCAGAACTTTTGCCATGGAACTACTAAGCTTTGTATGTGTGTTTCTTTCTCTATTTCTTTTTTTTTTTTTGGAAAACAGAAGCATGCGTTATGTTCCTATCGTCATCGATCAGCTTTGTGTTTGATTCTGTGCATGCATAAATACTTCCATGCCAAAAGCATGTTTTTTTCTTTTCTTGTAGAAAGGCACATACCAAAGCTTTCAAAATTCACAGTCAAGTAGCAATTGCCCAATGTAGTGTAACTTAGTAAATTGCAAAGTTTCCGTTCCTGTAACTACGGTGAGAATGTACATATGTTGAGCAAAGATTTTGAGCAGTGTAATGTGATGATTTTTTCTCCTATTTTTCAGTTTCAACAAAAAAATATATTGCGTTGTTTTGGAAAAAAGCTTTTAAATCAAAACATACCTCGTTTTTCTTTTCTTATATGCGCTTTCAAATCTTTTAATAACTACATACCTTTTTATTGTTTAAATGCGGCAACATTTTAAAGCAATAAAACCTAAATGCAAATATTTTATTTGAGATACAATGCATGCTTTTATTTTGTTAGAGTAAATATTGTGAAAAAATAGTATTTAAAAAAAAAAAAACGTATTGTAACGGATTCGGTGCGACTTCCACTTTCTTGAAATGAAGACACAGTTCTTGATAAAAACACAGGAGCTTTATTTACACTATGTACAGGAAAGAGCGTCAACAACTGCTAAATTATTCATCAGCAATTAAGCACTTATCACACAACACCGTAAACTCAACGTTTACACACGTATTTACTTCCAAATACGAAAACAACACAGCGAAATGCCTCGCTATAAACAGAGCTAATACACACTCTCAGTACAAATTCTCAATCGAAACTAAACCCTTTATCCAGCGCAACGGTTTATATACACACCGAAAGAAATCTCTCAAATATTCCAAACGCTTCTGGAAAATAGTAGACCGTTATCAAATTTTATCAATGAACAAAAAAAAAGAAATATGGGGATCGTATACTTTAGCCATATGTTAAGGGGTTGTATATTCATTACGGGAAACTATTTACAGGTTACGTTACTACAATAATTACTATTTACAGGATTTGTAACATTGCCCCCTTCCTAAGCACTGCACGTCCCGGGCAGTACAATCCCCAGAAAGGGTGCCAAACTTCTATCACAAGTTCACAATTACACACATTAAATAATAACCGATAGTGCAAAGGAAACACAATAATAACAAGAAATATTACTAAACATTAAAAGCAAAAATTATCTACAACTTTTATGTTATCAACCATTGTTGTTTACGTAATACTCATGAACTATGGCCATAGTATGGGGCTAACCGATCATAATGTACAACCCTAGGTTTTGCATTAGGTGATTTTTGGATCCTCACTACGAGGTCATTCAGTCGGTTAAGGACTTTGTAGGGTCCATCCCAATGCGACTGCAATTTGGGTGAAAGACCTTTCCGTCGCATGGGATTCCATAACCAAACCTTGTCGCCTTCTTTGAATTCATGTCCAGTAGACCTTGTGTCGTATCGGGTCTTCATCTTCTCCGTCGCGATGTTGATTCGCTCTCGTGCGAAGTTATGAACGTCTTCCAACCGGGCCTAGAGATCCTGAATGAACTTCTCAGGCGATGCGGGCGCATCCGGAGGACGACCGAAGACGAGATCACAAGGTAGCCGAAGCTCTCGTCCGAAGAGCATCTGAGATGGGGCAAATCCGGTAGTCTCGTGGACAGCACTGCGGTAGGCCAGCAGGAACAAAGGTAGCTTCTTGTCCCAATCCTGTTGATTTCTGGATACCATAAGCGAGAGATTGTTCAGGATTGTGCGGTTAAATCTCTCCACCATGCCGTCCGATTGTGGGTGTAGTGGTGTTGTCCTAGTTTTCTCAATTCCGAAAATTTGACATAGGTCCTTAAACACAGCAGAGATGAAATTCCTCCCTTGATCGGAATGAATCTGCAAAGGTGTTCCGTATCTCGAGATCCAATGTTGGACTAGAGTCTCTGCTACGGTGGTAGCCTCTTGATCTGGAATGGGATATGCTTCCGGCCATTTGGTGAAGTAGTCGATGGAAACAAGAATGTATTTGTTCCCATCAGCAGTTCATGGTAGAGGACCCAGGATGTCGATCCCAATTCGTTCGAAAGGAGCTCCAACGTTGTACAGATGTAGCTTCCCTCTGCTTCTCTTCTTCGGTCCTTTACGAGCAGCACAGGCGTCACAAGAATGGCACCACTTCTCCACGTCATCCTTCGTCTTGCTCCAGAAGAAGCGCTCCCGAACTTTATTGAGGGTTTTCAAGACACCAAAATGTCCTCCAGTCGCACTACTATGTATTTCTTTCAGAACATCTGAAATCCTTGATCGAGGAAGTAGTAACTGCCACCTAGATGTTTTGCCGTCGTCAGATTCCCATTTTCGGTGTAGCACGCCGTTCCGTAAATGGAGCGAGTTCCATAAAGCCCAGTATCTTTTTGTTGCAGGACTGAAGATGGAAACGTCCTGCCAGCTAGGTCGCCGACTGTCACTCTCCATGAACTCCAAAATTGGTTTTATGTCGGGGTCTTCAAGTTGATCTTTTCGAATTTGGTCGTCACTCCATGGATCAGATTCTGAAGATGTTGGAGTCACTGTCATCTGATAGGCAGTAGGGCTAGTCGTCGTTCCATACTGTTTCTCGATTCGGGAACAATAATTGCAGTTCTCAGGACAGGGGCTCCTTGATAAAGCGTCTGCATTACCGTGAGACAACCCTTTTCGGTGCTTGATCTCCATGTCATATTCCTGGAGCCGCTGTATCCACCTGGCTATCTGGCCTTCTGGATTCCTGAAGTTCAAAAGCCAAGTTAACGAGGCATGATCTGTCCGAAGCAGAAACTTTCGGCCGTAGAGGTAATGATGGAAGTGTTCTACAGCTTTCACTATGGCCAGTAACTCCTTTCTGGTGACGCAGTAATTTCGCTCCGACTTTGATAAGCATTTGCTCCAGTAAGCGATGACATGTTCATTGCCGTCAATTTCTTGGGATAAAACAGCTCCGATGCCCTCGTGGCTCGCATCAGTGTCCAGGAAAAAAGGATTTTTCAGGCTGAGGATAGGCGAGGATAGGCGTTGATGTTAAAGCCTCCTTCAGTCGTAGAAATGCATCTTCGCATTCTTTAGACCATTCAAACTTTTGCTTGCTCTCCGTCAGCTTATGCAAAGGTCGTGCAATGTTGGAAAAACCCTTTACAAACTCCCTGTAGTACGTGCAGAGCCCCAGGAAACTTCGCAGCTGATGGATGTTTTCGGGACGACTCCAACTCTTGACTGCAGATACCTTTTCTGGATCGGTTTGTACACCTTCAAAAGAGATGATGTGACCAAGGTAGTTCACTTCCCCGCGGAACAAATTACACTTGGACGGGCTTAACTTCAGATTGGCTTCCTTAAGCTTCTGCAGCACCTTCCTAAGATTTGCCAGATGTTCTTCGAAACTGCGTCCCACGATGATGATATCGTCTAAGTAGACCAGACAGGATTCGTTGGAAAGTCCTCTTAACACTGTCTCCATAAGACGCTCAAAAGTAGCTGGTGCATTGCAGAGGCCGAAGGGCATCACTTTGAACTGCCATAAGCCTTGTCCAGTTGTAAACGCTGTCTTCTTTCGGTCATCAGGGTGTATCTCAACCTGCCAGTAGCCGCTCTTCAAGTCCAGGGTCGAAAACCATTTGTGTCAGGAAAGAGTGTCCAAGGTGTCGTCTATCCGTGGAAGAGGGTAACTGTCTTTCTTGGTGATTCCATTCAGCCGTCGGTAATCGACACAAAATCTGCTGGAGCCATCTTTCTTTCGGACCAAGACGATGGGAGACGCCCAAGGACTGGATGACGGTTCGATTACATCGTTCTCCTTCATCTCTTTCAGGAGGGTCTCAACCTCTTCCTTCTTGGCGAACGGTAGTCGTCTTGGATGCTGTTTAATAGGGGGGTGTTTTCCAGTGTAGATCCTATGCTGCGTTAAATTCGTACGGCCAACATTCTCCGATGTAGATGAAAACAGATTGAAGTCATCCACCAATTGTTCCGCAGCAGTTCTTTGATCTTTCGATAAGGGTGCACTCCCAATTAACTTCGATGTCAAGGACTCAGAAGACACAGTCTCGTGGGAATTGATTCTTCTAATGATGCAGTTTACTGGAGTATAAGTTGCTAACACTTCACCTTTCCGGATATTCCTTGGCCTTTCACTCACGTTGGCGACTCTCACAGGAATTACATCCTTAGAAAGGTCCACAAGCGCAGATGCTACCAGCACTCCTTTTAGGCTATTGCTTAGGTTAGGGTATTCAATGAGTCCAAATCGAAAACTATTGCTTTCTTCAAGGGAGCCAGGTATTAATGATTCTGACCTTGAGGGAATCGATAAATCTGTTTGGGCTATTATTTGATGGGCGGATTTTACATCACTTTCTGCAGGGAAAACGGCTATGTCTTCTTTCATCGAGTGCAGCTCATTAGTCTTGAAGTCGAGAGTGAAGTCATATTTCTTAAAAAAGTCCAATCCGAGAATGAAGGGGTCCGTGATATTAGCGACGAATGCCGTATGATGGTAGGTGGCATTCCCAAACACTATTTCCAAGTCCACTTTACCTTCAATCTCGATTTTGTCACCTGTCACAGTCTGGAGACTTACGCATGGCGATGTCCACATCAGTTTCGATCCAAATTCACGAGCCACATCTGTCCTAATGATTGTCACATTGGCTCCAGTGTCGACAATCAGTCTGCAGGGGTTCCCATTTACATGTGCGTAAATGAAAAGTCCATCACTGCCACTACTAGAAGAGGAAATCTGCAGAGCTCTGGTGGTGGTGATTTCCTTCCATCGCGTAGCTTGGCGAGCCGGACAACTCCTTCGCAGGTGTCCTTCACTACCGCATTTCCAGCACTTCTGCTCTTGTTTCTTTTGGGCTGTTATGCTGTTCAGATGTCTTGCCAAGTCACCGAGTTGTCTCTCAAGTTCAGCGAGATGGGACGACCTGGAATCAGACTCATCAGCTTCCAGAGTTCGGATGGGATGGCGATTCACACGGGTTGCTTGCTGGGCGGCCTCCAACTTCATCGCATACACAACAGCAGAATTCAGGTCTTTGACATCCGCCATCCGTAGAGCTTTCTGGATTTCCGGATCTCGAACCCCGTCGATGTAGTAGTTGAGTGCCAGGTTGTCTCGAACATCCGCAGGGCAGTCGCAAAAAGCAAGATGAGACAGTCTCTCGATGTCCGCCGCAAGCTCTTGCAGGGTTTCCCCGGTTTTCTGGAAACGGGACTTCAACTGGAGTCGGCTGAAATCTTTCTGGCACTTCTCACCGAAGCGAAGCTCCAACGCAGATGTGAGGGCGGCGAAATCCAGGCGCTGGCTGTCCGGAAGGGTCTGAAGAATGTCCGCTGCGTCACCTCTCAAGGATGCTGCAAGATGGCAGGCCTTGGTAGCAGAGTCCCATCCGTTCGCTTCCGCCACTCTCATGAATTGAGTTTTGTAAACCTGCCACGAAGTTTTCCCATCATATGTGGCAAGTTTAATGGACGGTCGAGCAACCGATGTGGGAGCACCAAACTGTACAGAGCTGCTTTCCCCGGTCGCCAATCTCCTTTCCAGGTCTTTAAAGATGTCTTCTTTAATTTGATGAAATTTTCTATCTTCTTCTTCCAATTTATTTTCTACAGCATTGCATCGGCCTTCAACGGTACTCAATTTTTCTTCAAATTTCTCTTCGATTTTATTTTCCACTGCGATGAATCGGCCTTCAACTGCTTCAAACTTTCCTTCAATAGCATCAACTCGATGCTCTATCTCATTAAATTTATTTTCCATCACAGTCTTTACCGAAGTAAGGTCGTTTTTAATTTCCTTTTGGTTAGAATCTAAATCATTTTTCAGCACCATTAAATCACTTTTCAATTGTTCTTGATTAGCCGCAATGTCATTTTTTAATTGTTCTTGATTAGCCGCCATATCATTTTTTAATTGTTCTTGATTTGCAGTAAAACTTGCAGTCAAATCACTTTTTAATTGTTCTTGATTAGCCGCCATATCATTTTTTACAGAGTTGATTGCGTCAAGAAGTTGTTTTAATTGTTCATCCATTGCGCGAGTAATCACCATAAAAATAAAGTCCAAATTCAAAAAGGTTTTATGAAAAAAAATGTCCAAAGTCACACTTACTCCAAGAAAGTCCAGAAGAAGCCCCACGTTGGGCGCCAAATTGTAACGGATTCGGTGCGACTTCCACTTTCTTGAAATGAAGACACAGTTCTTGATAAAAACACAGGAGCTTTATTTACACTATGTACAGGAAAGAGTGCCAACAACTGCTAAATTATTCATCAGCAATCAAGCAATTATCACACAACATCGTAAACTCAACGTTTACACACGTATTTACTTCCAAATACGAAAACAACACAGCGAAATGCTTCGCTATAAACAGAGCTAATACACACTCTCAGTACAAATTCTCAATCGAAACTAAACTCTTTATCCAGCGTAACGGTTTATATACACACCGAAAGAAATCTCTCAAATATTCCAAACGCTTCTGGAAAATAGTAGACCGTTATCAAATTTTATCAATGAACAAAAAAAAGAAATAGGGGGGTCGTATACTTTAGCCATATGTTAAGGGGTTGTATATTCATTACGGGAAACTATTTACAGGTTACGTTACTACAATAATTACTATTTACAGGATTTGTAACAGTATTATTTTTTTTTCAAAAATACAATAGTTCGTTTTGATTGCTCTACTTAAAACGCCCCACTTTCATTTTTTTCGCAGTAAAAAAGTTTGAAGATTGCTGAATATAAACAAACTAAAAATTAAACGTTTTTGAAGCACTTTTTAAAGAAAAGTAACAAGTTTCATAAATCATAAATTTATCAAAACTGATGAATTGCATGATATAATTACACTTTTTTTTTTAAAATCTTTTAAAAGAGTACTACTTTTTAAACTGTTTTGGGGATTTTAAAGTAAAAACTGAGTAGCTATGGAATGCACTTGTGTGTTACATTGAAAGTTACGCCATTGAACAAGTTTAAAAAATGCAACGAATCATAAAAGTTGTACATGTTTAGGATATAATGAATATAGTTGTGACAATTTTCAATCGATAGGTTAGCGGTAAGAAAGATGGCTTTAAAGTAAAGTATACATTTTTCTACACATAGATACTAAAATGTCCATAAGTATATGAATCGCCAAATGTAGAGTAGACGCGTGCGATTGCATCAGAATGACTGCCATTTCAACAGCGCCACTGAACAGATATAGAAACGGAAGTAGGAAGCTTACACCTTATTCGTAGTTTAACAGTAAACCTATTGACAGAAGAGATAACTGATTAAAAGTCAAGTAGTGCTATTCGTATATGGAGGGTGGATTATGAATTATGGTCTATGATTGCGGACAGAAAGAATATTGCTGACATTTCAAAATCGAATACGCAACGATATCAAATTTTCCAAGATCAGCCCAAGAAAACCCTTATCTTTAAACTACTTAGGAGAGCACCACGGCGTTAACACTTCCATTCAGACGTAGAACTGACTGTGCAGAACTTTCTACATAATCAACTCCAAACTTGCTACAGCAATGCCGTAGACCTGCTTCCTGAAAAATGGAACATGAGCTACAACACTCATAGAGATTTCGTTGAATTTCCAATGAAGATATTATTTTCATTCAACCTGTTCACTTTTCATTTGGGTCACCCAAACACAATGGTTAACACACAGGAGCAAATTAGAGAAAAAGGAAAAGGTCACAGCCGACTTCACTTCAGGAATGATTGTTAGTAGAGGGGCTATGGTAGAAAATAGAGCCGGAAACTGCATTTTGTGATAAAATTATGAAACTTGGCATGCATGTAGACAATGTCCTTATAATTTTTTTTAGCATTGAAAGCATTTCAAAATCTCCCCCAAAACCCCCCGGCGGCCATTTTTGGTCAAAAATCCAAAACTACTTTTATTTTTTACTTTTTGAAAAACACCCACTATTTCTTCTTTTGTGAGCTCTATTATGCTTACTAAAGCGTAAAAAACCATCAAAATATCTCTTAACCTCCTAATGTTCATAATAATTTCAAAAACTTTGATTTTTTAAACAAAATTTTAACTAACTACAGTCTTGAACATTTCTGGAGGAGTTGTTTGAGAAATGGACACATTAGAAAATCCGAACATATGTTTTAAAATTTACCGATAAAAACTGATTACAAAACTCAGCATAAAACTAGAAATAAAAAATCATAAACAAAGCTAGTAGTTTTTTCAAAATTTGAAACAAACATTTCAATTGTTGCTTAAGAATGTATACAATGCCTTGATTAGTTAAAACGAAATCAATTTTCATTTTTGGCAAAACAAAAAAGAAAACTTCAAACACTTTTTTCGCAATTTTTTGGAAGTTTGACTCACATTCTGCAGTTTTATAAGTTATATTTGCACTAGAAAAATAAAGGGGGAGGAGGGCACGGATATTTTGTTCATAGAACACCAAAATTTATTATTAAGTCATTTAAAACAAATTTTAAGTTTTTTCTCAGAAGATTTGAAGCGTTTGTTCTATGTTTTAAACGATGTAAGATTAATAGATTATTAATTAATGCAATAAGAAGTTTAGTGCTATGTTAATAAAGATAAAAATATTGTTATTACTAATAAAATTTTTATTTATTGAAATATAACTCACTATTGCAAAAACTACAACAAATCTGAGTAAGTGATATGTACAATGATTATACAGAAAATAATTTTAAAACGTTTGAATTTACAAGTAATTTACACATATACATAGCATTTTCCTTTGCTGTATTTACGCATGGATGTGCAGATAATTTCATTTTTGAAGCATCCACAAGTTGTTTGAGAGCAGTTGTTTTTTACACTTGCATGACATAAATTCGCTTTAAGCACTTGAAACTGCGGGCAAACTCAAACAAACAAGAACGTGCTTCTCATCAATTACTGCAAACCCCAAAATCATAAATTTAAATTCAGGCTAAATTATTAGGCATACTGTCCCATTGATATCTACCTTGATAAGCACTAAATAAGTTGCCAAAGGGCTTCATCTGTGGGTGATAAGTTAATCATTCATCTTTGTTTGCTGGAGGAGAAACGTTTTCTAGCTTCATTTACAGACGGAAGTTACATGAAGACGAGTAGCAAAGATTCGATAAGATATTTAAAATTTTTAATCAGGTATACTTTTTTTTTCAGGTTAGGATAGGTATAAAAATGCACCAATCAGGATAGTCGTTCCATCTTTTCCACATCGTCAATTTTCCCCGACATGCAACAAAGAGGTCGTGTCACATCCTGAGAATGAGTCGAACCCTCTTTAAGCAACTGCTTTTTGCTGACAGAATTTGTGAGCAAAATCTTGGACTAGTATTAGTCGAAGGTGTTTTTCAGCTACAAATGTAAGCCTCACCTTCTTTCTCCTCTTTTTGTACAACTCATGGAAGTATGATATGCCTATAAAATGACAGCGGGAGCCAACAGTTCTTACGCATATGCTTCTGTATCCTCTTTCTGCAGTATCCAAAACATGTCCGAAGATCCTACAATCAGCTTTCTCGTGATTTGATGGAGCTAGAGGTGTCGTTTTCAATGAAAATCCCCGTCGAATATTTAGCAAAATCAAGATGGTATAGGCAGTGCAATCATGAAAAACAATTCTGTCTTCTTATCTACATTCCGGAGGAAACTAATCCAGTTCTCTGGAAGCAAACCATTTTCTCCCAAATGATACGAGTATCTTTCAACTATTCCTCTTATATATCTTGCATCTGTATCCTAAATAGACTTCAGATACTAAAACAAAAAATTTTCGGTCCTATGTCGTTTTATGTGAACGATGAAAGAACCATCATAGACAATAGCATCACAAAGTATCTCTGCACTTATTTTCAAAATTAGCATTCATAATTTTCACTTCAGCATACTTTCTCAAAACGTTTACTTCTTCTCTTGAATAGTATTCATCAGTAGGAATACTATTACTTAATTCATTGAGCAGGAATGTTAATAACTAGACTTATTTCCCGTTTAAAGAGTTCCTTTTTTTTTTTGAAATAGATAGAGGGTGAGGATGATTTTCATAGAGGAGAAATTCATTTTGGTTTAAATGTACGATATCGCAAATAATGAAAGGCTTTGAAAATGAATCTCCATCGAATTTTAATCTTTTCATTAAACAGAATGAAAGACGAATTTTTTTTTTCTACCCGTGAATATGAAGTGACTTTTCAGTCGCACTTTCTCTATGAATTTGTTGTAACTTTTTTTCCCAACTTGCCCAATCTTCATGAGTAGCTCCACATATTCTTCGTCTAGTGCTATATTCCTCTATAATGAGAACAATTCTTCGATGTTTCAAAAAATGGATTTCCATATTCATCTATTGCTCTTCAAGGCCTGACTCTTCAAGACCTTTCTTGAAAACAGGCTTTGGAAACTTAACATTTGTTCATTGCGTATATGCAGCGTTTTTTTAAATGAGCCGAGGTAACTTTTTCAAATTGTGTTAAAAATTGATAAGTTCAAGACCAACCAAAATCCATCTTCTTAACGCAGTTGGATCTGTGATAGACCAATTATACCCCCGTCTCCTTTTACTACCGCATTGTTTTGCATTTGCATGTAAGCTGGTCCAATCCAATTACAGAAAACACGTTTATTGTCTTTTTCACAACAAACATTCCTTCTTCGGAGGCTTTGTGTACGTCTGGAAGGTTTGTGCGTTACAGATCTTTCATGAAAACTGGTAACCATCGAGCATACTTACTAAAAATTATATGTACATCGTTTAGTATAGCAATAAAATGGGGAAAAAACACAGAATCAACTCCTTCAAAGGTTCAGAAAAGATATTAAAGTTGGTTGAAAGCTGTGATCTAATAAACATTAACATTAAAAGCCCTAGCTTTAATACGGTGCTTCAAAATTTGAACATTCGGATGGTGCTTTCCTTCTCGGATTTTTAAGTTATAAAAACTTCTCTGTCAAAAGTGACTTCGTTGTAATCGTGTTGTATCTTTTTGTAAGAAGGAGTTAGATACATTTTATAATACACTTTAGGTATGTTTTTTTTTCCCTCCATAAAATGAGTAAAAGCATACTAGTGATCAATCGGGTAACGGAGAATTAACAACAGCAACAATAGTAATGATAGAAATAAGAAGACATTTTTAATTCAAACTTTAAATTTCTTTCTATTAAAATTATGTTTTCTTGACATTAATTTCACCTATTTTCCTTCAAATCCTTATTCTTTTATACCTTTTGGAAACAGTTTCGATTATGCCTGCTCAGTTATAAAAAACGAGGTGCATCATGGCCGGATAATTGTAGGGGAGAGGAGGGAGGATTGGGACACTTTTCACATAAATGATTCTTATTCATAATCCTCTACTTATTCATAAATGCAAAAGCTCACACAATAAACTTGCATATTATAACTACATTTTAAATATATACACAATGTTTAAACATTTTATTATTTTCACACTTGACTAATTACAAATTTCAAGAATTTTGTCCCATTCCTCCCTCCTGGGTGGGAGGAGTGGGACATATTTGAAAATTACAGAAAAATTAGCGAATGTCATAATTAGAAAGGTCCACATTAAAAGAAAAACAAGACTGTGCTCTACTGGTCCCACCAACTAATTGTGGTGGCGGTAATTTCATGATAAAATCTGTTTTATCTATAATGCTACAGTCATCCTGCTGAGGAAAATTAAAATTTCCTTTCATGTCCTTTCTCATAAATTTTGCATTGTAGCTTTTAGTATCATAAATGCTCTCCACGTAATATTTGAACAGCCCCTTTACAGAAGGGACATATTTATGGGGCATATCCCATTCCTCCCTCTTCGGAGTGTCCCATTCCTCCCTCTACACATTGCTTCTAAAAATAACTTGTCACATAAACCATGCTGGTTTTTAGGCTTAATTAAATTGCAGATAAGCATACATTATATACTTAAGATTACAATAATAATATATTATGTTAGTTTTACAAATTACATAAATAAAGAAATAGATTAAAAAAAAACTAGAAAATTTCTTTGGAGGTGAGAAATTTAACTTTTTCCAACTATCAACTGAAACTTCCTGCTGGATAAACTGCAAGTATTAAACAAGAAGAAGCTATAAACAGGCCCTCTAGTGGTCAAACTGACAATACAATAAAGTGTATTATTTTGCCATAATTTTAGCTGTCCCACTCCTCCCACTGTCCCATTCCTCCCTCCTCTCCCCTACAGTTCGGGCAATTAGAATTCGGATAACTGGAACCCTACTTTGATATAACTTTAACTAAATTTAGAAACCTGTAATTATGTAATGAGGGGGGGGGGGAATTCACGTGAGAGAATTTACAAATTAAAAATATCGATTTTTTTTCAATAACTACTTTTTGTGAAGTTATTTCAGAAATTAGACGTTTAATGGAGCTTTAAACGGTAAAAAATATAATCAACATCTATGGAGTGATACAAGCAATAATTTAAAACATTATAATACTTAAAAAAAAAAAAAAAAAATCACCATTTTTAGTTTTTGACCAAAAATGGCTGCCGGGGGGGGGGGGCTTCAGGGGTGCTTTCGGAATGCCTCCCCTTCCTAAAATATTTGTATATACACTGTCTACAAACATGCAAAGTTTCAAAATTTTATCACAAAATGCAGTTTCTTCCCCCGTAGCCCCCTGACTATGTGGCAGTGTTTGAGGTTCGTGGTGGCAGGTTCAAAAATGATCTAAATGCACTTTTATTGCTAATAATATCAATCATATAATGCAAAATAATCATCTTCTGGGGGAACAATTACATTCATGTAGCAGTATTTATAGTCTCTTTAAGAATCTGGAATAAAAAACCTCTCAACCGAACGAAAATGTATTCCAGTAAAAGAAATAATAAGGACTTATATAAAACTATCATTATTATTTATTTAGAGTGCATTACGCACTGTCACATTTGAACACCCATCTAATTCTTCAGCACACCTTAATGTAAAAATTCCAAAACGTTACTAATTATTTCCGTGAAACGTTTCGGGATTTCACGGGTTTTTATGTATTTCCCCGTAAAATCAAGTACCTTCACTAAAAAGTTTCCTGAATCGCTACACGTTGCACTATTGCAGACTTTTCACTGTTGTGAGGAATATTTTTAGCTACCGTTTTAAAGATTGACTGAGCGTGTTGAATAAATACGATTACGGCCCGGCCATGTTGACTAAATTTCCAATGAGAGTGAATTAGTCCCTGGATAGCAGCAGCTTTGCAAGGGAGATGTTTGATTCTTACTTGCAATTTTCAGTCAGCTTTGGCCATGGTTGCATTAATGCTTCTGGATATTTCTTGTTAGCTCAGAAAGGTATGAGTTTATTACATTAATTTTACCTGATTTCCTTTGAAGGTTCCAAACTGGTTTTAACAGGGGAAAATTTCCAAATTCTCCAGAAAAATTCAAGGATAATTTCAGGAAGGTTACAGACTTTCAGTGGAATACGTTCCTCGTTTTTGCAAGATATGTTACAGGCAGAAATTGGGCACCTTAGCTGTCCATTATTTTAAAGGAACGTTTTTGAATCGTTTTAGTGTAATTTGAATGACATTCCAAAATAAGTTTTTTAACTTCATTTTTATTACGCTCATTCAGGGTAACATTGACCCTCAATTTTTTATTTAAGCTGTCCGACTGATAGGTTATCAAATTTATTTCATGTATTGCCATAAAAAGACGAAAAACTTAAAGTAGTATCCAAAATAAGAAAATAACAACAGCGAAAGCCACTTAAAATGAATAATTAGCCTAGTTCGAAGTTGTTCTTTAATTTAAGGTAAATATTAGTCATGCCAGAAATGTGACGTAAAAGGAATTATTTCGAAAAAGTACTTTAACTTTGAGCCCGAAAAATGACATTATTAAGTGTTAAAAAATGTGCTCTTTAATTATGTACCTCAGAGCCAGACTAACGTAAGTCCAAAAAATTTGATTTTTAGTTTATTAGTGCATTGTACGTAGAATTCCATACCGCATCGAACCATGTGAACAAAATTCTAAAAAACACAAAAAAAAAAAAAAAAAAAAAAAAAATCATTTGTAATTTACCTGCATTAAAAGAGCGCGCGTCTTATCTTTTGCATGCCCCAAACAACATTTTCCCCTCTCTCCAGTAAAGTCGCGATTATGTGACTTACGTTGTTCTGGCTCTGAGGTACAGAATTCAGAACATAACAAAATTTCAATTATTTATTATATTAAGTAACGAAATAATCAAATATTATAAACGAATCATAAACAAAATAAAAACAACAAAGGTATTGAAATACGTAATCAGAGCAACAAAACGAAACAAAACATTAATTTTAGTTGCCAAAATTAATTTCATTCTTCTTTTAACTTTTCCCTTATTTCCGAGCTTAGTCATTTAGAATCGCTTAGCTAGCTTAAGGTAGGCCTCGAATCCGGTTATATTTTTTGGAATTCTTATAGGTCTTTTAATACTCGTAGAAACTTCGAACAAATTTTTCAAATGCAAAAAACTCCAAGCATTCAAATGATTTAAACTTAAAATTCTGCATAAAATATTACTATCCCATGTTATCAATTTGAGGGGGGAGGGGAATGAGGTTAAAGTTAGAATAGAAAAAAAAATAGAATTTTCGAAAAAGAAAAAAAAAAACGCTTTGAGATATATTTCACCAAGCTTTAAACTGATTTTGTGCCAAATTTAGTGAAAATAAATCGAAAAGCCGTGTTCCTATTCGCGTAACAGACAGATATCCAGACAAACATTATGAAAAAATCTTTTGCTTTATTTAATAGTAGAGAAATGCATTAAATAAGCAAAATTATTATAGTCTTATTTTCCCTCGAAAATACTAACAACACTTCATTAAGTACTTGGACAATGGGATAATTCTGATTGCCTGGCAATCATATATTAACTAGTCCTAAACGTTTTAAATCCAAATTACTTGAAAGACCTTTTCCTTTGTTTTAAATTTTCTCAGCTTGAATGGGGAAAAGAAAAGGATTTGTTTCTGCAGGATTAAGTTTGTATTCAAAAGGCATAATGCTGAGGAAAATTCTTCGTAATGCATGGAAAAAGTTGAAACATTCTATTTTATGAACTTCTTGAAAAGTAAGGGGATACTAATAGTTTTAAAATACTTTAAATGCGTTCAAAGTACCCATAAAATATTTTACCCCTTTAAAAAGACGACTTTCTTGAAGATAAGAACTTAAGAAATTAGATTTCTCTGGAAAAATGTGTAAAAACCTTTCAATACAACACAAGCGTAATGACATTTTTCAAAGGAGAAAGGTTTTTTGCTGTGTTAGACATTTTTTAGCAATCTTGTTTCAATTTTTTTCTCTTTTCAAGTTTTTTTTTTATTTTTCTGCTTTATTTTATTTGTTGCTTACATATTTAAATCGCCTATAGAAGAAAAGCAATAAATGGAACCATACAGAAAATTAAACAATCAAAATGATTGCCTCAAAAGTTTTGTCTATTCTGGGGAGAGAAACTTAAAGGGAATACTTTTAACAGATTTTTTTTTTTTTTTTTTTTTGGAGAAACTGACATAAAACTTGTTTTGCAGTTTTTAAACAATTGCAATAGCGTAAGATATGTTTTCCTAAGAAATCAGTAAACTAAATAGCAGTGTAAATTGTTCGTGTTTATGTCCATTCTGATAGACTAGTCCTTATCTGTAGCGCTTTACGACGGATATTCTGTTTTCATTTAACTCGCGATGAGAATTGGAAAAAAAAAGAATATTGATATTTTAAAGTGTTCCAATAATTTAACAAAATCTGTGAAAGTGCTATTCAAATCTCTTTATCCCCCCTCCCCCGCATTAAGATCTATTATTATATTTATACAGTTTTACTTTCGTCCCAAAGTTCATTTTAATATTTTTCATCTTATTAAATAAGCCGTTTCGTATAGACAAAAAGTAATTTTTGAAAACTGGTTTTGTCTGTTATACGGGTAACAGACAAAAAATCCTCGTTATACACAAACATTTTTAATGTCCAGTAGTTGCAATCACCCCCCCCCCCATCCCCCATCCCTCTAGGAGCATCACAGCAGGTACTCGAAAAATGTTCATGCTTCAATTCAAAGATAAAACAAACCATTAAAAAATATCTATTTGCTTCATTAAAATGCAATAACAAATGAGATCGATCAAAGCAGGAATGAATAAGTTTTACAGAGATAGCTCGACATTTCTAAAAAATGATGGAAACGTATATGTGAACTACTTTTTATTTAGTGATTAAAATTTGAAAAATAAAACGGTAATAGATAAATTCGATTGAGAAGCAGTAACCAGAGAAGCGGTAAACTTTCATTCACTTTAAACGGTTTATCCTAATTAAATCATTGAACTATCAGAAGAAAAAAAATATTTTTTCTGCGTAAGAGCTTGTGTTTAGCATAAATAATTTTAATATTATATTTTTTTGTAGTCTGATCATTCCAAATTGGCTTTGTACTTTGTAAGACTTTTTAGACTTAAGAAAATTCACGAACTAAAGAAATGAATTTTTTATACAGACATTCCGTAATGCTTAGTATTTATAATTACATCGCAATTTTTAGCAATTAAACTCTACTATAATTTTATAGATAATTTAATTAAAGTCTAAATTTTAAACGATACAATGAAAAGTACGATTCTAGAAAACAAATATATAAAACAGAAGTCTTCCATTGTATTATAGTTTGATTGCAAAATATTTAAACCTATACGAAAACACAGAGAAACTTTGAATTTTTTAAGATAATCATGTTATAAATGCCTGTCTGTTTTCCATATTAATAGCAAACATAGGGTGGTTCAAAAATACAAATAAAAAAAAAAACTCTCCTAGATAACGGGACACCCCTCAATGTTTTTAGACTTGTGGATAGTAATATACTGGAATAATTTTAGCTTCCTATTTCAAGTGAAAGAGGGTGCTCAACCCCCTCCCCCAAACTTTATATGTATGGGGAGGGGGGGGGTTAAAAATACATTCAACTGAAAAAACAATGCTATATTTTTTTCACTAGTAATATGCATATACATTGAAATAAAGTAATTAATTTACAAAACAACAGCTGGGTAAATTATATATTTATAAATTTGTGGCATTTCCTATGCTACGGCTAATGTTAAATTAAGGGGTCATTGAGCTCCCTCTTAAAATTTGAGTAAGAAGCTAAAAGTTTTACAGCATAATACTATTAGTAAGTCTAAAAAAAATAGGGGGTGTCCTGGACTCTAGC